>NC_057403.1:42347793-42647793 GCF_019320065.1 Cervus canadensis
TCTTTTTTGATTTCTTCTATGATTTGTTGGTTATTCAGAAGCGTGTTATTTAGCCTCCATATGTTTGAATTTTTAACAATTTTTTTCCTGTAATTGAGATCTAATCTTACTGCACTGTGGTCAGAAAAGATGACTGGAATGATTTCAATTTTTTTGAATTTTCCAAGACCAGATTTATGGCCCAGGATGTGATCTATTCTGGAGAATGTTCCGTGTTATTATTTTATTAAATATAAATTTAATAAAACTTGTTATAATTTATTGTATCTATTGCCTGTTGAAATTATAACAATTGTGATATACTGGGTTAAGTTGAATATGTTATTAAAATTAATTTTCCCTGCTTCTTTTTTCCTTCCTAATGTAATTACTGAAAAATATAAAGTTGTATGTGGGCTTCCCAGGTGGTGCTAGAGGTAAAGAATCTGGTTGCCAATGCAGCAGACTTAAGAAATGCAGGTTCCCAGGGTCAGGAAGATCCCCTGGAGAAGGGAACGGCTACCTACTCTGGTATTCTTGCCTGGAGAATTCCATGGACAGAGGGGCCTGGCAGACTATGGTCCATAGGGTTGCAAAAAGTTGGACACAACTGAAGCAACTTAGCACGCACACATGAAATTGCATGTACACGTTATGCTTATATTTTTGTTAGAAGGTGCTGCTCCAGAGCAAGGCACAGTGAAAAGTCTAGATCTAACCAAGCTAGAAATGCTGAAATTTACCAGAGCCTTCCAAACTCCAGAAGTTGAATTCCCTCACAATAGTTTCATAAGAACATACATCTTAGGGCACTAGAGTAGAAGTGAGCAAACTACAACCAAGGGGCCCAATCCAGCCTTCCACTGGCTTTTGTAAATAAAGTTTTATTGGAACAGAATCACGATTATTCATTCACATATTGTCTAAGGTTGTTTTCCTGCTACAATGGTAGAGTTGAGTATTGCAACAGAGACCATTTGGCCTGCATGGCTTAAAATATCTACCATCTGACCCTTTATAAAAAAAAAAAAAAGTTGGTCAAGTCCTGGTCTAAGGCAAAAAAGGTAGGTATTGTGGCTCTGGAAGGCAGAGAGGCCAGTGAGTGGATGCCAACTCCACTGCTCATTAGTTGGAGTCTCTGGGCATATTACTGCAGACCTCTGAGCTTTGGTGTAGTCATCTGTAAAATGGGATAGTTGTAATAGTTACTTCATGGGTTGCTATCAGAGTTAAGGGAGAGGATGCAGCTAAAGAGGCTGGTACCTACACAATAACTATTATAACTGACATGTCTCTATGTCTTTATTATTTGTTTGTTTTGATGAGTTAGGAGCCCTGCTCTGTACCTCCAAGGATCCCTGCAGGTCTGTCTCTCTGTAAGATATTTGTCTGGTCCCCTGAGTGTCTCCTTACCCCAGACTACGTATTCTCTAAGGGCAGATGAGTCTGAGTTTTCTTGCTTTTATGTCATCACAGAACCAGAGTTGGGAAGTGCTCGCTGCGCTCAATGTCCCTCACTCCTCTTGTTCTACAGACAGCTGAGAGGACCCTTCTTCGAGGAAACTGGGTGAGAATGTGGTCTTCCCACACTGACTTCTCAGTAGTCTGGGGGCTACAGAACCTTGAGGGGCTGGGTCCCTGCAGTGTTGAGTCAGACCTGTCGTGTGAGTAGTCTCTACCCCAGTTCCTTGTAGGGTGCCTGAGTCATCGAGGGACCCAGAGCAGGCATCCAGATGGGATGGAAGCCTATTTTTATCCACTATTGATCTTTCTTGCTCAGAAACCATCATTATCCTGGTGTAAAATGGCAGCTCCCAATGCAGGAGCCTCACGGTGTCCCTGGCCAGTGGATACCCAGCAAATTGCTCCAAGCCACACCGGCCGGAGAAACCAAAATAACTTCACGAGACAGCCGTCCGGCCTGGCCCCGCTGGGCTTTCAGAAAAGGGCTAACTTTGACCCTTTCTAACATTATCCACAGCTTTTCTTGTCTTGTCTTTGGGAAAACAAAGATGAAGCTAGTCTCTAATTGACCTGGTGTCTGCAGTTCTTGGCTGTGCCTGGCAGCTGAACAGAGGTGAGGGGCCTGAGCCAGCATCAGGCCCGGCTCTGCTGATTCTCTGGGAGCCATTGGTGGGCTCCAGACTCAGAGGAGTAATGGGACCTCTGTACACAAAAGGGCATCTGCGACCAAGGAAGAAGGTGATGTCCTTCTCCAAACTTAAAGCCAAGTTCCCTTTCCCCATGGAATAGCCTGGAAATGAATCCCTGCTCATCTGAGGGCCCGATGAGCAAGCTGACACCATATGCACCCCAAGCTGCCCTGTGGTGTGGGCGTCAGTGAAGGAGTTGCAGAAACTTCCTAACCCATGACGTGGGAAGCACAGTCTTGGTCACTGGACAGCGTTGAGTCCAGTCCCATGGTTTGCAGGGAAATGTTTGACAACCGACATCAGAGGAAGGGGAGTAATTCTTATCTGTGGCCTTATTTGCTGATTTCCAAGGTGTGAATGGAGATTCCTCGGTAGCTCAGATGTTAAAGAATCTGCCTGCAATGCAGGAGTCCCGGGTTCGATCCGTGGGTCCCGAAGATCCCCTGGAGGAGGGCATATATTCTTGCCTGGAGAATCCCATGTACAGAGAAGCCTGGCAGGCCACAGTCCATAGGGTCCCACAGAACTGGACATGACTGAAGCGACTTAGCATGCATGTACATTGTGTGAATATTACCCTCATGCCGATTTCAAAGTGATCATCTCTCTCAAGCCATTCCATGTCGTCTCCAGCTCACCATGGGCTCCAACTCTATCTCTGGCTGCTCTGTGACCTCAGACAAGTTACTTAACCCCTCTATGCCTCAGAGAGTAAAACAGGAATCATATTAGTGTCTATTTCTTAAGATGATCGTAAGACATAAATGGTAAATGCCTGGAAAACACTCTGTGTTGGGCCTAGCACAAAGCAAGCATCCAGTTAGCACTGGATATAATTAAAATCCCTGGGATTAATGTTATCAAGTTCATAACTGAGTTGGCCAAGCAACACTCTTGTGTACATGTACGTATATACACACACTCTCTCTCACTAACTTCTGAAAGGCCAGGCAAGGAGAGATTAGCTTTGGGTGGAGCAATCCCAGGAGGTTTCCTGGAGGAGGCAGGATTCAACTCTGGAGGAGGTGAGAGAAGAGGAAAGGAGTAAGTGGAAGATTGGGGGCCAGAGAGAGGACACACCTAGACGGGAACCTGTGAGGGATGAGAGATGGACAGCAGGAGTAAGGGGATAAGAGTTCAGCTTAGGGAGTGAGCCCAAACCCACTTAGCGTAGACTGGCTGGCATATGCAGGCTGAGCCTCTTGCGGCTTCTAATAACTGGGCCCAGAGTGGAAGTCCAGTCCATGAAGAGTCTGGAGCAGGTCACTTGGACCCCTTAGTGGCCCCTGGCAGCTGGTGTCCTAGAGAACTGGTCTGAGCAGCAGACCCTGTACCCCCAGACGCCCAGAGTTTTCAGAAGTGCTCCATACCCGCCGCCCCAGCCAAGCCCAGTGGCCCTGACTTGGGTAATTGCGAGTGATAATTATCCAGTGTGCACAAAGGCCTGGCTTGTTTTCTCATTTGGGTGGGGGCCCGGGTAGCTTTGTTTGGGCCGGGAATTGTCGTAGGGCCTCTGTTTAGCCAGCGCTGTCTCCTCTTTGTTAACATTCCTCACTAACTGTGGCTCCTCGGGGGCTGGAGCGGAGAGAGGAAGGCGGCACCCAGGCCCTCCGGCTTCCGTGGCCCCGCTCCCAGCTCCTCAAACCCCTGGGAAACCTTGGCCCTGTTTCCTTCTTGCCCGAGCCACCAGGGACAGGCCCAGAAATAACCCAGCTCACCTGGCAGGTGCAACACCCACATCTCAGGCAATTGCCTTAAACACGGGGAACATCCCCGGGACCAGCGTGGCTGAAAACAGTCATTAGGTGTCACTTTCTATGGCGGCCTGCTCTGTCTCTGGGGCTGAGGGGCTAATTACACACCTGGGGCCATCCCCCCCTTGCACAACCCCCAGGACAAATGCTACCTGGGTTCTCCCTCGGTCCTTGGAGCCCACTCCCACCCAGCACTTACATGGCCAACAAATGAATGTTTTTGCCTGTCCTCGGTTCACATAAATAGCCACAAATTCCTATAATTAACTACAGTAAGCTAGGCTGGGATTAAAACAAAGACGGGCTTGTTTACTGGGATGTCCTGAAACAAGCAATTTTCAACATTACAGTGTCAACTACTGTCTCTGTCTTTGTTAAGCAAGGCATCGGGGTAAGGAGGGGGGGCGGGCATGATGAATGGTGCGGGACCCCAGCTGGGAGCCGGGAAGGGGTAAGGATGATCGCTTCTGATGTTTCAGCCAAAATCCCTTTGTCCACGGGTCACTGGGCCTCCGAGGCTCTAAGACCCACTCAGCGTCTAGTGGAGGGCAGTGGACAAGAGGGCGCAGACAAGAAGGCACCCTCTCTTCCTCCCAGACGTTGGGATTTGAAGGTTCCTAGAAGAATTTCTTCCCTTACTCCTGGCAAAAGTGACTCCTTCCACCCAGCCAGCAAAATTCCTGGAATTTCCACTGTTAGGTATTAAAGTGGAGTAGGTCTTGGAGACCATCTGGACCAAGCCCTCCTCTTCCAGATAGGGAAAATGGGCCCTGGGAGGCTATCGTGGCTAGCTGTTCACCATTACTCAGGAGGTGATGACATAGCAGGACTTGAACTCTAGTTTTCTGATGATGACGGGGTCAGCAAACTAGGGCCCACAGGCCAAACCTACTCAACATCTTGTTTAGTCTTGTTTTTCAGCAGCCTGAGAGCAAAGAAGAGTTCTTACATTTTTCAATAGTTGAAAAAAATTGAAACTGTTAATCACTCAGTCATGTCCTACTCTTTGTGATCCCATGGACTGTAGGCCACCAGGCTCCTCTGTCCATGGGATTTCCCAGGCAAGAATACTGGAGTGAGTTGCCATTCCCTTCTCCAGGGGATCTTCCTGACCCAAGGAATGAACCCCAGTCTCATGCATTACACTCAGATTCTTTACCATCTGAGCCACCAGGGAAACCCAAAAGACGAAAAAGCATGTGAAAATTCCATGGGGACTTCCCTGGTGGTGCAGTGGATAAGAATCTGCCCGCCAATGCAGGGGACACAGGTTCAATCCCCGGTCTGGGAAGATCCCACATGCCTTGGAGCAGCTAAGCCAATGAGCGACAACAACTGAGCCCAGGTGCTCTAGGGTCAGAAGACACAATTACTGAACCCACGTGCTATAACTACTGAAGCCCGTGAGCCTAGAACCTTTGCTCTGCAAAAAAGGAAACCACTGAAATGAGAACCACAGTTCCCAATCACCGCAGCTAGAGAAAGCCAGAGCAAAGCAATGAAGACCAGCACAACCATAAATGAACAAATAATTCTTTTTTATAAAAAGAAAATTCCATGAAATTTAAGTGTAGTGAAAAAAGTTTTACTGGGACATGGCCTCTCATGCATTTACAGGTTGTCTTTGGGCACTTTCAAGCTACATGAGGTCAGTAGCTGCCTAGACTGTACGGCCCACAAAGCTGAAAAGATTTCCTTTCAGACCCCTGGTCCCTGTGCTAGTACATTACATGCTGCTCTATTTAAAAAAAGAGAGAGAGAGAGACAGAATTTCCTTTTTCAAAAGTTTGTTTTCTACTTGGAAGTCTTTCTTTAAAATCTTGGGCAGATCCTTGGTGTGTAAGGCTTATCAAAAGGGGATCTATACTTTTTAGTTGGATGGGAGTGGGGTAAGAACCCTGAGGAAATTTTGTGGGCTCCCCGAGCAGGTGGAAGAGTGTCTGAACCTCCAGGTAAAAATAGCGTATTTTGCTAAGGCTTTCTGGCCCACCCTGAAGCTGTAGGGTTGTCCATACGGCCTGCATTACAAGCATCAGTGGACAAGCCAGGTGTCTGGACAGATCCACTTCAGAGACAACTTGTAAGGAGATTTTTCTCTTGGGATTGTCTCACTCTGCAGGGATTGGACAAATGAATTTAAGATTCAGTAAATATTTCCTGAGCTCTTCCTCTGCACCAGGTACTGTTCCAAGCTTTGCAGATCTCAAGAAGAACATCAGGTAGAGTCCCAGCCCTCCTGCAGCTGACGTTCTAATAGGAGGGACAGAGTCTGAAGATGTTAAGTAATTAATGTCAAGTATGGAAATCAACCCTGAATATTCATTGGAAGGACTGATGCTGAAGCTGAAGCTCCAATACTTTGGCCACCTAATGCGAAGAGCTGACTCATTGGAAAAGACCCTGATGCTGGGAAAGATTGAGGGCAGGAGAAGGGGGTGACGGAGGATGAGATGGTTGGATGGCATCACTGACTCAATGGACATGAGTTTGAGCAAGCCCCAGGAGATAGTGAAGGACAGGGAAGCCTGGAGTGCTGCAGTCCATGGAGTTGCAAGGAGTCAGACATGACAGTGACTGAACAACAAAGTTTGCTCATAAAGAAGAAAAACCAAGTAAGGAATTAGAGAGAGATGAAACTGTAATGCAAAATAAAGGAAAGAAGGAAGGACTCTAAGAAGGTAAATTTGAGCCTGGAATGAATGACTGAATGATAAAAAGAAAGGAAGAAGGAAAGGAAGAAAGAGTAGAGAAAAATCCAGACTTTGCAAAGGGCTGGGGCAGGCTGGCCCACACAGGTCACTAGAGAGAAACCTCAGGAATCCCCAGAGAGGGACAGATTGGACATTGAAAGAAAACCTTGAAAACTTGGAGATTTGTGTTGGGTGAGGGGTGGGGGTGGGGCCTGCAAACACAATCTTAAAACCCTGTGTCCCATCACTTGTGATCCAAGTCAGACTCCTGCAAAAGAACCCCAAGGCAAGACCGATATCCAAGACACAAAGAAATTAATGGAGAATACCCTAGAATCTAGGTCCTTTAACTCCTGAGTAAGACCTTCTGGGGAGGGTGGGATGCTGGGGGTCACAGGCAGTGATTCCAGTTCACACCCTGCCTCATTATCAGATGTTTGCAGTCTGTGCTCTTGAGTGGAACTCACTAGGTCCAACATCCATGGATTTGTTACTCCTGATGATTCACCTTAGTGGTGCTGCCAAAAAGACAGTTTGGTGTGTGACAAGGTGACAAAGCTCATAGAAAGTCAAGAATGTGTTTAGTGGCCACCGAGCAATGATAAGGGCTCCTGCGGGTGTTGCCTCCCGGGCAAAGTAGCTGCCAACACATTAGTCTGGGCCAAGAACGCTGAGCACTGCGAAGGCAGGGGGAGTCAAGAGATTCTACCCAAGGTGACATTCTGCAAGTCACTTATCCTCTCAGGGCCTCTGCTGGCAGATTCTGAAAAATGGGGTGAAATGAACAATACATCCTCTCAGGCATGTTATGCAGTGTCAGTGAAAAGACATGTAGAAAGCTCTGTAAAGGCCCTTAAAGAGAAGTTCAGGCATCACTGATGATACTATTAACAGAGGCAGGGCAATGAGCCTCTGGTCTGGCCAAGGGAAGGTCACGAACACCTATTGGAACACCAGAGATCTCATTGGACAACAGGCCATATGTGCAGAAATTAAGAGGTCCTCTAGTTGCCTCAGTTCAAACCTCAGTCTGGGTTCCAATCCCAGCACTGATACAAAGGTGTCTTACAATTTGGATCAAGTTACTTTATTTCCTGGGATCTCAGTTTCCTCGTCTATAACCTGGAGATCATAACAGGGCTGACTTTACTTAGGGTAACTACCAAAGCTGCGTTAGTCACATAAATAAAGTCATTAGAAGGAGCTTAGTTCCTTGTTAATAACTGGGACCACCTCTGCTGCCCAGGGCTCTTGTGAGGACAGAGTGGGCTCTGCTTCAAGAGAGAGCTGAGCACATGGGGAAGCTTGTCTTACTCTTATCTGGGGGAATTTGGTACTGATGGGGCCTTGCTTCTTGCTTCTCCTTCTTCTGGCTTGTCACAGCATGGACCAGGCAGAAGAAGGAGAAGCATGGCATCAGAACTGACCAGATATGATATATTGGGTTGGCCAGTGAGTTTCTTCAGGTCTTTCCATTACCTCATCTGGAAAAATCCAAATGAACTTATTGGCCAACCCAGTACCTTGTGGGTTTTCTTCTTCATTAAAGTGTTTGCTGATGTTGAGCTCCAGGCATTAGTCTAAGTGCTGAAGACACAGTGGGGAGCCAACAGCCATGTACCCTGCCTCCGGCAGCTGATATTCTAGTGGGGGCAGTGAGAGAGGCAGATGGAAAGAGATACACAATAGCTTGCGGAGAATGAGGGGTGCTATTAAAGAAGCTAGAGGCCTGCTTCAGCAGGGAGGGTGAAGTTCTCTCTGAGCAGGCGATGGCCCAGCACACAGAGTATCCTCTCTGACCCTCGGCCTCTTCATCCGGATGACCGTGTGACAGGAAGAACTGAGCAAGATGTTCGCTCTGGTCACCTTGTCTCCCGACAAGGTGCCGGGGCGTCCACGCCTAGGCAGCTCAGGGGCTGGCACACGAGGCAGGTACCTGGCTCCTCAGGACCAGCCCTGAGCAGAGCTCTTTTTTTATTCGGGCCAAAGGTACAATTAACAGCCTCCGCTTGGGCCTCGCCCAACCCCAGGGCCTCTGCTCAGCCTGACTGACCGGCAGGAGGGAGGGGACCCTCCCAGGGCCCCTCAGTTCCCTGCCAGGGCTATTTTGGTGGCTGTTATTTGGGCAAGGAGTGGGCTAGTGGCTTGTGGGAGGGAGGGGAGGAGGGAAGATGCTAAAAATACCGAGGCCAGACTGAGGTGACCGGTCTCTACCCTCTTGCGGGCCTGGCCTCCCTTCCTGGGTGAGAAGGGCCTGGTCTTTCCTGGGGGGCGGGCTGCTGAAGGCTCAAGCCCACCCAGGAGCCCTTTGGTTTTGGATAATGTTAGTCACGGTTTCCATTAGTAGAGAGGTTGCGGGGAAGGCGGTTAAGTGACCTGTGGAGGTCACACGGCTGTAGGTGGAGGACAGATGTATGAATAGTTGAGAAACAGCTGTAATTGGAACAAAGGCCTGCCTGGCCAGAGTGGCGTCCTGCTGAGGAGGTGAGGAGGGCAGAAGTCTGCATGATGGCGTCACCTCCCCAGGCCACACCGGCCCTTTTCTTGTTGCAGGAAGACCCAAGTCCGCACCCCTACCACCTGTATCCCTTCTCCACACTCATAATCCCACAGACTGGGACCACCTTCTTCAGGAGGGATAAAGTGAGGACCCAGTCAGTTCAGATCTCACTCTGTTCTCTGCTTTCTCACCTGCTAAACTGGTAAGCCCGGGACACCAGGAGGGAGAAAACTCTTCTGAATCCTGGTTTGGTTGGATGTTGACCTTGGGTGACCTTGGACACATCACCCAGCTTCCCAGGCCTCAGATCCTTGGCTCTGACCACCTTGCAAACAGCTTATTTGGGTGACTTTCCATGGCTTCTACCAGATGAGAACTCCAATGTAACTGTGGGTTCTTCAGCTTGAAGGTCAAAGTCTACTGCTTAGTGAGGCCATCTCTACCTGGGGAGATTGGATCCAGGGGGAAGAGGGAACCTAATGGACCCTTGATGTTAGGATCTAATCATTCATTCATTCATTTTCTCATCTGTTCCATTCTTTAGTTATTCTTTCAAGATTTTTGAGGAAGCACCACCTACGTTCAGGCATTCATCTGCTGCTGCTGCTAAGTCTCTCAGTCATGTCCGACTCTTTGCGACTCCATGGACTGCAGCCTACCAGGCTCCTCCATCCATGGGATTTTCCAGGCAAGAGTACTGGAGTGGGTTGCCATTGCCTTCTCCAGGCATTCATCTAGACAATAGCAATTCAGTCAGTTCAGTAAGTTCAGTCGCTCATTCAGAGGGGAGGAAATCCATGCCCTAAATCCTTATAGAACTTACTTTGTAGAAGAAATAGACAGCCAAGGCACCAGTGGATGAAGCAGTGTGTTCAAAAGTGATGGGGGCCAAGAAGAAAAAGAAAACAGATTAAACAAATATGTAGTGTGTGTGTGTATGCATGTGTGTATGTGTCTTGTTATCATTATTTAGTCGCTAAGTTGTGTCTGACTCTTTTGTGACCCCAAGGACTGTAGCCCTAGCCTGCCAAGCTCTTTTGTCCATGGGATTTCCCAGGCAAGAACACTGGAGTGGGTTGCCATTTATTCTCCAGGAAATTCTCCTGACCCAGGGATTGAACTCCCATCTCCTGCATTGGCAGGTAGATTCTTTACCACTGAGCCACCAGGGAAGCTACCATATATGTGTGTATGTATATGTATATGAATAAGTATGTTTGTGCACACATCTCTATATGAGCATATATGCATGTATGTGTGTGAATGTTTCTATGTGTATATGTATGAAGGTATATATATATGTGAAATGTGTGCTGAAACATATTTCAACAATACGTGAACCGTGAACTTCCAGATGTTCAAGCTGGTTTTAGAAAAGGCAGAGGAACCAGAGATCAAATTGCCAACATCCGATGGATCATCAAAAAAGCAAGAGAGTTCCAGAAAAACATCTATTTCTGCTTTATTGACTATGCCAAGCCTTCGACTGTGTGGATCAAAATAAACTGTGGAAAATTCTGAAAGAGATGGGAATACCAGACCACCTGACCTGCCTCTTGAGAAATCTGTATGCAGGTCAGGATGCAACAGTTAGAACTGGACATGGACTGACAGACTGGTTCCAAATAGGAAAAGGAGTACGTCAAGGCTGTATATTGTCACCCTGCTTACTTAACTTATATGCAGAGTACATCATGAGAAATGCTGGGCTGGATGAAGCACAAGCTGGAATCAAGATTGCTGGGAGAAACATCAGTAACCTCAGATATGCAGATAACACCACCCTTATGGCAGAAAGTGAAGAAGAACTAAAAAGCCTCTTGATGAAAGTGAAAGAGGAGAGTGAAAAAGTTGGCTTAAAGCTCAATATTCAGAAAACAAAGATCATGGCATCTGGTCCCGTCACTTCATGGAAAATAGATGGAAAAACAGTGGAAACAGTGGCAGATTTTATTTTGGGGGGCTCCAAAATCACTGCAGATGGTGACTGCAGCCATGAAATAAAAAGACGCTTACTCCTTGGAAGAAAGGTTATGACCAACCTAGACAGCATGTTACAAAGCAGATACATAACTTTGCCAACAAAGATCTGTCTAGTCAAGGCTATGGTTTTTCCAGTAGTCATGTATGAATGTGAGAGTTGGACTATAAATAAAGCTGAGTGCTGAAGAATTGATGCTTTTGAACTGTGGTGTTGGAGAAGACTCTTGAGAATCCCTTGAACTGCAAGGAGATCCAACCAGTCTATCCTAAAGGAGATCAGTGATGGGTGTTCATTGGAAGGACTGATGTTGAAGCTGAAACTCCAATACTTTGGCCACCTGATGCGAAGAGCTGACTCATTGGAAAAGACCTTGATGCTGGGAAAGATTGAAGGCAGGAGGAGAAGGGGACGACAGAGGATGAGATGGTTGGATGGCATCACCAGCTCAATGGACATGAGTTTGGGTAAACTCTGGGAGTTGGTGATGGACAGGAAGGCCTGGTGTGCTGCAGTCCATGGGGTCGCAAAGAGTCGGACACGAATGAGTGATTGGACTGAACTGAACTGAATGTGTGTAGGTGTATGTGTGTATGTGTATATGTGTTTATGTATGCACTTGTGTGTGCATGTGTCTCTCTCTGTGTGTATGTACATGTTAGAGTGTTTCTATGTGTGTGTGCACATATACATGTGCACATGCATTTCTGTGTGTACATTGTGTGCAGGTGTGTGTGCGTGCATGCATGTGTTTATGTGTGTGGGTATGCGTGTGCGACATGTGTGTGTGTGTACATCAGTGTGTATACATATACATGTGTGTGGTGTGTGTGTGTGCGTGTGTGTGTGTGTGAGACTGTGTAGGGGGCTGGGAATGGAGATCAGGAAAGCTCATGTTTGAAGCGGGACTGGAAGGACGTGAGTGTATGATCCATTCAGACACCTGGGGGAAGAGCACCCCAGCAGAGAGTGTGAAGCTCAGAGGTGCTGAGGGATCCTGGAGGATACAGAAGGAGAGTCCTCCAGGCCCTAGGCCCGCCCCTCTGCCGTGGGTCACGGGGACAGAGGCAGCTCCTGCATTCTCTTGCCCATCACAGCACCCTCTCCCCAGGGCGGACCTTGCTCCCCTCTGCGCCCCTAGTGAACCTTCACCCTACAATTACCATCCTCTGCCCAGGGCTATTTCCTGCAGACTTGTAAATAGAACCTCTTTCAGCTCCACACACATTATGGTTTGTCTAAAACGGTGTCAAAGGAGCCAATTTTCCTGAACGGGGACCATTGACAAGAGGTGAAGTTTACAGAGGGTTCCCGCAGGACCTGGGCCTGAGAAGTCGAAAACAAGGATCCAGTGGTGACGCATTCGCCCGGCAAAACCAGCTTGAACAGAGGGGCAGACCTCGGGCATCTCTAGGGTGGATTTTCTTGGGGACGTGGTAAATAAGATGGTTAGGGCACAACCTGACAAGCTTTATTAGGGAGAGGTCCCAGCTCAGACTCCAGGCGTGGGAGGGTCTAGGCACCTGGGGGCCTGGTCCTGGCCTCTCTGCTATACTTCCATGGATCTGCTTACCCTTTGTGATCAGATGTCAATGAACTTAACTAGCTAGCTGTGATGAGTTGCAGTCATCTTGCAGAAGGAAAGGAGGTTGGTGATTGGAGAGAGGAAAGAAGTATGAGGAAAGGTGAGACAGTTCTAAGGACCCTTCCCTACTCCATCTCCCAAGCAGCCATTCATGATCGCCCAGGAGGCTGCAGGCCCGTATGATGCAGGTGAATTGAACAATAGCATCCACTCTGGGCAGAAGCACTCCCCAGGCACGGGACTTGGTTGAGTGGAAGGCAGGCTGGACTGGGCTCCCCCTGGAATATGAGGGTGGTGATCTCCATCCTACCAAGGGAGAAACTGAAGTCCAGAAGGGTGCCGCACATTTCATGCTCAAAGTCACACGTCTGATAAGTGGCAGAAAAAGGATTTGAACTCTGATCGGCCTCATCCCTAAGCCAGTGTCTTCCACACTTGGGAAGCCTCCCAGTCCTGACTCTGCTCTGCCTTAGCGAATCCTGAGAACAGCCCTCTGAGCAGGAACGTCTACTGACCATGACCTTCCCGTGGCCCCGGAGGAGCGTCCCATGCCAGCTCTGCAGCTGCTGGCCGTTTCCAGGGGCCAAGCCTGAGCTCTACAAGGCAGATGCTGCCCGTTTTGGCCCAGGTTCCTGTCTCACTTATGCTTCTATGAATAAAGGTTCAGAGAGCATTTTAGGAACCAAAACCACCTAGTAATCTTCCCTGACTTTAAAAAAAAAAAAAAAAGATGTTCAAGGAACATCCTAGCTAGAAAAGCATACTCACTTGGATTATATAAAGATGACCCAGGAAACAGAGGTTCAGCCTTGGGTTCTGGATCCAGATTTACCTCTGAGTCATTTAACTTCTCTGAGCCTGAGTTTCATCATTTATCAAATGAGGAAGATGTTAATATCTACCCTTGTTTATATCCCATTCACCTCAAGGAGAAGTTGTTGAGAAATGGTCAGGGTGGTTAAGATCGCAGGTTTTAGGGTCAAAAACAGGTGGAACTGAACTCTTAGCCTCACCATTTCTAGTTATGAGATCTCTGGCATCTTTGAGTCCCCCTCTATGAGTCTCAGTTTCCTGAGCTGCAAGATGGAATTAAAAATCCTTCCCCAGACTCTCTTCTAAAATGAGTTTGAGGCACCTGAAAAGCAGTAGCAAGGGAGTGAACTGTATCAAAGGATTTTCCTTCTCTCCCTGGGGATTTTTAGTTGTTAAAAGATTTATCTATCTTTCTATCTATACATATGTGTGTATATATATATAATAAAGTCATGATTCACATACAAATATAAAGTGAACATGTGTCAAAGATTTTATTTAATTCATTAATTAATGAGGCAACAAGCTTGACGTTACAGCTGTTCAAAGGAGAACTCAAAGCACCCACATATATAGGCAATTGAGAAACCGGGGAAATAAATTTACAAATAGATGCAAAAATAATCCATCTGGCCAGCATTAATCAATTGCATTGCAACCAAACAAAATTCATTTGCATTCCAATGGATGAGAAGCATTTAAATTCTTATTAGTTTTCCACAACTTTCAGAGATGTAAAATAGCTCAAAGACTAAGAAATGTGAAGGTCATCCACAAGGAGGAACGAAACAGCACACACAACCATTTATTTCCAGCTCATTTCAAAACCTTTTACAAATTTTTCAGACATGGTTCTGATGCCCTTCTTCCACGGCACCCGCCCCCCCCCCGCCGCCCCCACCTCCAAACTAGAGAGCCAAAAAAAAAAAAAAGAAAGTGTGTTGCTTGAGCCATTGGAATCAAGGTGGCAGGGGAGTTTCTTCTTAGGTATCAACTTCAGTTTGTTAGTAGCAGCAGCCTACAGAGTTGTTTGGAGGGGATTCAGAGCCTGTTCAGCATAGGAGAGAATGAGTCCGGCCTGCGGGTGGGTGGTACTCAGAACTCCCCCATAAACTGCCCGTCTGTGTATCTTCTCTGCTCTTTCCCTTTCTACCTGGCTGGACTAAAAAGGTCCCTGGGGTAACATGGAGAGTCAAGTACTGCAACGGGAAGAACCACAAAAAGGAAGGTGCCTGAGTCCTGGAGTGCAAGAGAAATTCCCTTTCAGGATACTGGACACAAGTGAGAAACAGAATTTTTCTTTGTTGAACTGCCGAGATTTTGAAGTTTATCTGTTTTACAGCTGGCATTACCTTACATTATATAGACTTGGTCTATCTGGATTTGAAATTTTGCTAACTTGCTATGTGATCTTGAAAAAATGACTTCATGTCTTTGAATCTTGAATTCTGCAAATGCACAAAATGAGGATTATGATATAACCATCACAAATTAGGTGGGAGATGGAATAAGAGAGTGTATATGGCAGGAGTCCATGCCCCTTTTCAGGGGGACAGTTAAGATCAAAAGCATCTTTTCTCCTGGGTTGCACACAGACAGATCTTTTTACAGTCGATGTGATAGTCTTTATGAAAGAAGCTAGGGTCAAGTAGGAGCAGAAAAAGAGAAATGAAATGCTAGCACAATAATGATGGTGGGGGGGTAAGAATGGTAGGAGTTCCCAGTGGGCAGCAGCAAAGCCATGTTAATGGGAAAAACGGCCCCTTCTCCACACGGGAGCAAACAGAACCGACTCCAAAGAAGATGAATACCCATCGTGACAGGGTGTCCCAGGCTTGCAGGTAATCTAGAAAGAACACTGGTACCTGTCTCTTGGATGCAGAGGCTGAAGTGGAATCCACACTCAGTCATGAACTTAACCTCATCCCTAGCTTCCTTTTGAGGTCTGCAATGGTCGAGCTGAGAGAGTCCCCACAGGGGTCTATTAAGGACACAGAAAGCATGGAACCTCTTTCCCTTTGTCCTGTAGGAAGCAGCATATCTTGAGGACTGATTATGGTTACCATTCTTCAGAACTTGAAAATACCTGCCAATGGAGAGATGTGGAATGTATAAAAAGTGTTTTTAAAAGAAAGAAAATAATCAGGAGGAGAAAGGTCACCCATGGTGGTGTGGGATGGAAAAAGAAGCAGGGAGTCATCTCAGTGAAGTCCGGGTTTGCAAGGACCTTCACAGAACAAGGGAATGAGCATGAGCGTTATCGTTCTGACCAAGCCCTCAAGGGCATCTCTCTCTTTTCACCCTAGTGCTTGCGTCACTGTAGTCGTGTCTGACTCTTTGTGACCCCATGGACTGTAGCCCACCAGGCTCCTCTGTCCATGAGATTCTCCAAGCAAGCATCCCAATGTGGATTGTCATGCTCTCCTCCAGGATTTTTCTGACCCAGGGATTGAATCTGCATCTCTTATGTCTCCTGCATCGGCAGGCATTTCTTTACAAATAGCACCACCTGGGAAGTCCACCTATTTCTAGATGCAGCCCCCTAATATCATCCTGTGAAAGAGACAGTGAACTTCCAATACCCCCTGGTGTTTTCCTGAGTCACCTGTCTTACAGGCCTCCAGTTGGGATGCTTGCTTCTCAAGTGAAAGTGGGGTGGAGCCCTCTAGGCAGAAAGTAGAGTCTCTCTTCTGCAAACTGCATGCCCACCCACAGACACCGGGATACACATCACTGCTGTGAGCAGGTTTACAGTCAGAGACTGCTTCTTCGAATGGAAGCTCAACAGCTCCAAACACATCTGTCATCTTCTCGAACCTCCCTGGCTGTTGGAAAGAATTTGAGAACTATGATCTTTTTTTTTAATTTAAACCTTCAGAATGCTTCACTATTAAGCTTGGAAAACTTTGAAGTGGAAATGTACTTGGCACTCAGCATGGTCTTTCACATAGGTGGCTATGAAAACTTGTACTCCAGCCATTAAGACATGCCATGTTTTCTATTAGCCTTCCTCGCTGGCCGTAATCAGTCTTTGTAGAGACTCTGTCATCTCCCCTGTGTGAGTTTCTGAGAGAGACCTGAGATTTGGAGTGACTTAGACTGGGATTTGCATTCTACACCTAAAATTTTTTTACCTGTCTGACTTTGGGCAAGGTTGTCTAACTTTCTGTGCCAGAGTTATTTGTTGTATAAAAAGGAGATCATAAAAATTGTAACCCCTACCTTACTAAGTGTATCAGTCAGGACAGACTGGTCATGCTGTGTAACAAACAACTTTAAATTTTCAGTGCTTTGAAACAAGAAAGATGCATTTGTTCACACATGCTCATGTTTATCCCATTGGCACAGAGCTTAGTCCATGTCATCTTCACTCAGCTAGGCTGGTAGTGGTACTACTATCTGGAATATCCCTGGTCATTATAACAGGGTGAAGTGAAAGTGGAAAATTGTGAATTAATCTGAAATGCTTCTACTCAGAAGTGCCACATCTCTTGATCTGGGAAAGTCACAGAGCCACACTCAACTTTAAGGAGAAGAAAATGTAATCCCTCTGTGCCTGGAAGGGGAGAGAAACTGGAAATTTTGTCCAGCAGGACTGATATATACCATACAAAGTTGGAGGGAACATGTGAGAGAAACCTTTAGATTGTGGAGGACTTGGGAATGTGAAGAGTTTTTTACGTTGATTACTGTTCTCAGAATATACTGGCCACTGGGGTGACCACCTTCTAACTGAGAAGTGATACACTTTCCAAAGCCATGTCTGCTTTTGTGGTTACATTCACACTGGTATCAACAACTGTAATCACTGAGGGCTTAGGAGAAAAGGGACAGGGAGAAACTTAACATGAAAAGATGCAGAGACAATTCTGGCATCTCTGCCAGTAGGGCTCCCACCCCAAGCTCTGTAGGACCAGTTCTGCCATTTGATTTGATGTTATGGGGTCTCCATTCTTGTACACTGGTCTTCAAGGAGTCTATTAGCCACTCTACAGTCTTTCATTCATATGTTTCTGCTTATATTACTGTCATAGTTTTCTGTGGGTTTGCAACATACCTATAAATATCAGAGGGATATTAAAACAAAAAGAATCTGTGCTGAACCTCAGCATCCACAAGAAGCAATCCCCCACTTTGAAAGGATTGGGTACATAACATATATAAGCACTAACCCAGTGAGACTCATTTTAAAATGAAAGATGGAGGGTGTGACAGGAGATGGAACCTCCAGGGTCCCGCAGTGGGAGAGTAACAGAGTCCAGAGTGGGAGGCAGATTCTGCGCCTTTAGGCCCCCAGGGCCTTCCAGTGAAGAAGCCCCGCTGGAGCTGGGCTGGCCTTCTCTGGGCCTGTGTGTGTCAGGTAGGGAGGCGATGAGGCTTGAATGGGAGCTAATAACAGAAATTGAGTGAAAGGTCTGAAGGGCTTCCCCAATGGCTCAGTGGTAAAGAATCCGCCTGCAATTCAGGAAGCACAGGAGAGGTGGGTTCAATCCCTGTGTTGGGAGGAGCCCCTGGAGGGGGAAATGGCAACCCACTCCAGTATTCTTGTCTGGAAAATCCCATGGGCAGAGGAGCCTCCAGGCTGCAGTCCATGGGGTCGCAAAGAGTCGAACACAACAGAACAAGTGGGCACACATGCGTGCATGAAAACTGCACCCCAGGAACCCGCCCCCCAGCCGAGCATCCTGGCAAGGCACACTCCCAGGACTGGTCACCAGGACTCCTGGCATGGGCCCAAGAACAAGCAGGGGTTGGGGCAGCAGCCCTTGCCCCGGAGCCACCAGACAATCGCCCCGCCGTCCACAGCCCTCCCTAAACAAGCTGTTGTGCCTGAGAGAACATGATAATAGCAGCCCCTGCCATCCTGCCCTCTCTCTGTGTCGGGGAAGGTCTGCAATTACTGTCTTAACCGACGCAGATATGGCTGGTGGAGGGCAGACATTTCCTGAAGCTGTATACAATTTTTGCAAACTTTTCCCTCATCTCCCTCTTCTAGAGCTGGGGGTTCAAGCTCCCTCCCTCCAGTCCTATCCCTTAAACTTCTCTTTCAAGGGCAGTGGCGAGGCATGATCCAGGGAATAGAAATACAGGGCCTTCTTTGCCCACAACTCAGATCCATGGCTGCAGCTGAGGGTAAGGGTGTAAGGGTCGGGGAGGGACAGTGCAGAAAAGTCCCTGGTTAATGATCTCTACCCAGACCTTCACTGTGCCTGGAATATCTCCATCAGAGACTCAGTCCTTTGGTAAAGCGTGGCTCTCATAAAGTACCTGCTAGATAATGTTTATCACTAGAGGATACCAAAAGGACTTCTTCAGAGAAAGTCAATGGTTCAGATGCCTAAAACAGAACATATTCAAAAGTAGATAAATGCTGGCAAGGGTGTGGAGAAGAGGGAATCCTCCTACACGGTTGGTGGGAATGTAAGTTGGTACAACTACTATGGAAAACAGTTTAGAGGTTCCTTAAAAAACTAAACATAGAGTTATGATATGATCCAGCAACCTCACTCCTGGGCAAGTATCTGGAGGAAACTAAAATAATTTAAAAGACACATGAACCCTAAAGCTCTTAGTATCACTATTTACAATAGTCAAAATATGGAAGCAACTTAAATGTACATTGAAGAGGAATAGATAAAGAAGATGTGGTATACATATACAATGGAATATTTCTCAGCCATAAAGAAGAAAGACATAATGCCATTTTGCAGCAACATGGACGGACCTAGAAATTATCATACTAAGTGAAGTAAGTCAAAAGATAAATATCATATATCACTTACATGTGGAAACTAAAACAGTTAGACACATGAACTTATTTACAACACAGAAATAAATTCACAGGCATAGAAAATTTGTGGTTACCAAGAGGGATGGGGGGGTGGAAATTAGGAGTTTGGGATTAACATATACACAGTACTATATATAAAGTACTTAACCAACAAGGACCTACTATATAGCAGAGGGAACTATATTCAATATCTTGTTATAACCTATAATGGAAAATAATCTGAAAAAAGAATATATAAATATATATGTGTGTGTGTTTATAACTAAATCACTTGGCTGTGCATATAAACCTAAACCTCACATAATATTGTAAATCAACTACAATTCAATTTAAAAAAAAAAGTAGAGCTGCCCAGCCCTGATCTGAGCGACAGTGTTGAGTGGTCTGGATAAGTCAGACCTGAGTCTCTAAACTGAGATTTAGCACGTACTGCTTACTGTCAGCCCTGAAGGCCCAGAAGTAGTTATCAAGGACTTGCCACAGGACAAGGAGAGAAACTGGGAAATGGAAAAGGAGCCAAGGAGATGTCTGGGTTTTAGAAATGTACTGCTAGTGCCTGAACTGGACTTAGTATTAGCCATCAAATCTTTTTGTGCCTTAGCTTTCTCATCTGTAAAATGGGGATGATAACTCCACGAAGCAGGACAAGTTTGGTTATCTTGCAGTAACAAGCAACCCCAAAGCTCAGTGGCTTCCAACAACACAGGTATGTTTCTCACTTATACCACAAGTCCGCTATGAGTCATGAAGGAGTTTCTGCTCATTTTGCTCAGAGTGGCTACCAACCCAAGTGTTGCTGGGTGATAATGGGAGGGAAAAAGAATGATAGAGATCCTGAACCAGCAATTGTGCTCTGGCCTGTAAATAACACACGTCTCCCCATTCATACTCAATGGCCAGATAGAGTCTCCTGATCCTTCCAATTAAAGGAAGGGCAATCCGTGTGTTCTGGAGAGAGAAAGCCAGAAATACTCGGTGAATAGCATTAATGCCAAGTCAGTAATCACAGAGGGCTTCCCAGGTGGCTCGGTGGTTACAGAATCCACCTGCCATGCAGGAGACCCGGGTTCGATCCCTGAGTTGGGAAGATCCTCTGGAGAACGAAATGACGACCCACTCAAGTATTCTTGCCTGGGTAATCCCATGGAGCCTGGTGGGCTACAATCCAGGGAGTTGGAAAGAGTCGGACAGGACTTAGTGATTGAATGATGACAAATAATCATATAACATATTTCTAGAGGTGTTGAGAGAATGAAAGGAATTCAATTTATAATAAGTTCTATGTAAATATAGGCTGTTCACATTACAATAATAATGATGGTGGTACTGTTTATTAATAAATAGTCAGGATATTAAAGAAGGACCCAAGTAAACTGTCAATGAAGGAAAAATCACAGTTGTAAATGCCTATTAAAGTGATATTGGAAAATTTGATGTCATGTTAAGAAGAGCCAAATCCTGGCTGTGCCACTAATATGCTGTGTGACCTTAGGAAATATTCTGTTCTTCTCTAAGTTTCCAATTCCTTTGTACAATAGCAGTCTTGGATTCATTATTCAGGAATGAACTTGGGGGGCAGGTAGGGTATAAATAAAAGGAGACTGGGCTGGCTTTAGCTCACCCTCACTGGCTGGGGTGGCATGTACCCGTTGGTGCTGAGCTCAGAAAAATCCTTGACATTGGAGCTGTCTGTGTCAGGCTTATGAATCTCAATCCCTAAATTATGGGTGACAGTAGCTTCTTAAAGAGGAAATGAATTGTTGCAACACAATCCAGCCATGTTGTATCGATATGATTAGCTAGTTATCCATGGAGTGCAGTAATTTGCTTTGATTTTTAAGTATCCGTTAGCAGCCAAGTCCTAATGAGGCGGCTCTAAATTGATTAGATACTCCAAGATACAGCACGGTTCACAGATTGTTTCAGAAAACTGTCAAGATCCTGAGACTGGCATTTCATTGGATTTAATGATTGCTGGAGAAGGTGTGTATCCCAGCCAGATACAATCACATTTGTCAGCATGATCCTTTTAAGCACAATTCAATTAAAGTGTTATTCTCTAATTTTATTAGAACCGGAGCCCAGAGCTAATGCAAACGCCCGATATTGCATCAGGAGGGGAGTGTGCACAATTTAATTTCCCTAATTGGAGTTTAGTGATCTAACATGCTTTTCATATCTTAATTCTTGGGATAATCTCCGGGTTTTGCACCTGCTACGATTCCTTTCATGGAGATGAGGAATCAGAGGCAACCGTTATGCCTGGCGTGGAATCACTGGGTCACATCTGCCTCATTGAAGAGAATTTGCACATCTGGATCCTTTGTTTTTATCTGATCCTTTCCCACTGATCTTGACCTTGACTTTGATAAAGAGTGTCTCTAACCTGGACATGAACAGTGTTTCCTACCAGGCTGACGGTCTTAGTATGAGGGTGGTGGAAAGAATGTGGGCTCTTTTTGGATCTCAGCTCTATCAGACACGCATAAATGCACTTGATCAATACTTGGGTGGGTGCCTGCTATGTGCTGGATACCGCATCATGGGCCGAGGGTACAAACATGAACAAATCAGGCATGGCCTCTGACATCATGGAACTTAGAGCCTGCTGGGGAGAGGGTCATAAATAGTAATCACATGAATATCAAAACAACCACCACTGTAAAATAAGATGTGGAGGAAAGGAGCCATGTAAGAAAGAGACCTCGTCCCACTGAAGGCTTAGTTTTAGGGAAAACCTCTAAAAAGATCCTGAGGCCTGGAGATCCTGGATGAGAACCAAGGGAAGTGCCATGAAGCCCTCATGAAAGACCCTCCCTCAGGCTACAGGGACCCTTCCCTCTGCCCCAAACAAGTCCCAGCCTTCAGGTCTTGGGCGGAGCCTCAAAGTAGGAAGAAGCTTGGAACATTTGTGACGCAGAGTTGGCTGCTCAGTTTAAATGAGTTAGAAAATGTCAAGGAATTAGTTTAGGGCAGTAGCTGGGGGCCAGATCCCATAGGATCTTAAAGGGTCTCAGTTGCTATCTGTTGTCCCGATGCCTCAACGTGAGCAATAAATTATAAGGTCACCACTTACAAGTCAAATGGAGAAGGGTGTTTTACTGCTAACGTCATCTAGAATTGCTGATTTGTTGTTGTTTGTCATTTAGCCGCTAAGCCATGTCCGACTCTTTTGTGACTCCATGGACTGTAGCCCACCAGGCTCCTCTGTCCGTGGGATTTCCCAGGCAAGAATACTGGAGTGGATTGCCATTTCCTTCTCCAGTGGGGTCTTCCTGACCCAGGGATCAAACCCACATCTCCTGCATTGTAAGCAGATTCTTTACTGCTGAGCCGCCAGGGAGGCCCCAGAATTGCTGGTGCATGGAGCTAAAAAAAAAAAGACTATAAGAAAAATAGCTAAAATGTATTAAGCTCTATGTGCTCAGCCATTATCACTGGATGTTTCCAATGGCCATGGGAGGGCACTGTGATTGTGTCCCTTCTACAGGTGGGAAAACTGGGCCTCAGAGAGGCAGGTACCTGTGCAAGGTCATCAGCTAGTAAGGAACAGGGCGGGAGTTAAACCTTGCCTCGCTGATCGGTAAGCACCAGAGTGAATCGCCTGTTTTCATAAACCTCTCCTCATCCCCAGTCCTGAGTGCACAGCCTGCTAGAACAGCAGGTACCAGAGCCTCATCCAGGCCACACTGAATGTCCAGAGCCCTGTAGATCCCACACATCCCCTCCTCCCTCAGCTCTAGGCTGGCCTAAGCCGGTCCACCTCCAGCCTGGACTCAATGGCAGGACGCCCAGGGTCTGCCTCACTCCTGACACTGTCACTTCTAGGACCAGGCCTGGCTACGTTAGGTTTTGTTGGACTCTGTGGGGAAAGAACACCCCAGCAGTGGTCATGGTGGCTTCCCTGGGGGCTCAGCTGGTAAAGAATCTGCCTGCAATGCAGGAGACCTGGGTTTGATCCCTGGGTTGGCAAGATCCCCTGGAGAAGGAAAAGGAGAAAGGCTACTCACTCCAGTATTCTGGCCTAGAGAATTCCATGGGCTGTACAGTCCATGGGATCGCAAAGAGTTGGACATGACTGAGTGACTTACACTTTCACCTACTATGGTGCCTGGTGCAGAGCAGAAGATTGACAAATATTTTTTGGATGGATGGATGCACACATGGATGTATGGATGAATGCATGGATGGATAGACAGGTAGATCCATGCATGCATACATGGATGGATAACTGGATATGTGGATGGATGGAGGCATGCATGGATGGATGGAGGGATGGATAGGTAGATGGATAGGGGGATGGAGAAAGCCCTCAAGTCAAACAAGACCACGTGCAAGTTGATGTTTTAAGACAGCAAAACCAAAAGGCAGGTATGAGAATAAAGGAACAAAGTACTTCCTGGGAGGCTGAAAAAGCAGACCCAACAAGCCTTTGAGGATGGTAAAGCTCATAGAGATAGGTAATCCATGCATTTTTGACTTAGGACTGGAGCTGCCCTTCAATCCCCACCTTTCCAGAGGTTGGCAGGCCTTATTTCTCTGGCTCCTGCCCATGTGCCCTCCATGACACAACGCCCCTTGAGTGGGGCTGCTTCTTGCCACCCAGAGAACCCAAATAGAGCAGATGACCCTGGACTCTGGCATTTTTTCCAATCTGATGTTCTCTTCTTCTTGGTTATCTTATTAAAGTGTCATGATAACATGGGAAGTAGGCAATCAGCTCCAATGGACAGATGAGAAAACTGAAGCAAAAAAAAGCATTAAGGGGCCCATCAAGGTCACACTGGGAGGTGCTGGCTTTTCCAGCACCAGCTCCCAAGGTCCAGGTCTAGGAGTTTCAGCTCCTCATCACCTTCTCCAGTTTGTCACTGACATGGGTCCACCTGTGACATCTCAACTCCTCCCTCTGCCTCCAGAGGTAAGACTTGCTAGGCTGAGTCTGTCAGAACAATTTGGATTTAGATGAAAAACTAGGAACTTCTGCCCTGAGCCACCTGATGGGAAGAGAGTGAGGAGAGGAGAAAAAAATCCTTCAGAGACAGAAGGGAGGTGAGCAATGTTTTTCTAGGAGTCATCGGTAAAAACTAACACTTGCCTAGGTGTTACTTTGTGCCAGACCATGTGCTAAGTCCTTTACATGAATTAATTCATTTCATTCTCCCCAAAACTCTAGGAGATTGGGGGTGGGGGAATATTACTGACAGATGAAGTATCTGGGGCACAGAGAGGTTAAGCAACCTGTCCAAGGTCATACAGCTAGTAAGCGGTAGAGATGGGATTTGTACTCACAAGGCCTGGCTGGCGCTAGCACCTTTGCTCTCAACATGCACTAACTCATTTCTGCTTCCAAACACTCCTATAAACGGGTGCCAGCAGCACTTGCATTGTGGGGATAGTAAAATTAAGACTCAGGGAAGAAATGTGATTTGCTCAAGGTTTAAGCTTCATGAGCAGCAAGGTGACTGGCTTGGGGACTTCCCCGGTGGTTCAGTGGTTAAGAATCTGACTGCCAATGCAGGGAACACAGGTTCGATCCCTGGTCTGGGAACTGAGATCCCATGTCCCTCGGGGAAATCAAGCCTGAATGTTGCAACTACTAAGCCCACGTGCCCTAAAACCTGGGCCACAAGAGAAGCCACTGCAATGAGAAGCCCCCGCTCACCACAACTAGAGAAACACGTGTGCAGCAAGGAAGACCCAGCGCAGCCCAAAAGAAATGAATAAATGAACAAATAATTTTTTTTAAAAAAAGATGACTGGCTTGTTCTATTTGGGTCCAGGCCAGACAGTGCCTCCCCAGGATGGCAACCTGGGATGATAGATACTGATGATAACAAACACTGAATGTGTACGTATGTGTCAGCCACTGTTCTAAGTGCTTTATAAGTATTAACACAGGTAATTCTTATATAAACGCTATGAAGGAGGTATAACTTATCCCCATTGTACAGATCAGGAAACTGAGGCCCAGAAAGTTTAGGTAGTTGCTCCAGGATCACACAGCTAGTAAGTACTGCAATCTGGCTCCAGAGTCCTCCAGCTTTTCTGCCTTATCTCCTAGACAAAGGCCGTCTTCAGGCTTGAGGGCCACTAACCTGCATGCAAAATTCACATCTAGGTATGGGGGAAGGTACCTGGAGAAATACGGGCCTCCCTAACTCTGAACAGCACCAGATGATGTAGCCTGGATCACGGGTCGGGAGACACCCTCGACTGGGACCAAACGGAGTCCCAGGAATGAGATGTTCATGTCTGAGGCTTCCCCAGGGTCTGGGTTCACTAATGGAAACCCACAGGATGTGCCAATAAAAGATGAGATGGGGAAGGTGGGCACCTTGCTCTGCTCTGCACAGGGGTGATCTTACTGTCAGAAATGATTAGGGGTCAAGTTTGTCTGCGAGCCAGCCTGGGGGCCAAGGCAGGGAGGGGGCACAGTGGGAAGATGAGAATGGGCGGGGGAGGGGGCGCTATTAAACCAGAAAGAGAAGCAGACTTAGAGAGGCCAGCAGAGGGAATGGGGAGGGAGTGAGATGGAGAGAGAAGGGGAAGAGAGACATATTGAAGCAATTGGAAAAAAAATAAAAGGAGAGAGAATCATTTTGAACAAGCTCTTTTTAATCTCCCCTTCCCCCACATCCCTCATCCCCCACATCCCTCGTTCCCATCCCTGTTTCCCTGCCCGGTCAAAGTTGTGATTAAGTTATCCTATACATAACAAATAGAGTGAGAGTGGCCTCCTGGAAAATTATTTAGGGAAATAATTGAATTATTTTCTTTGTGAGTACTGGCCAAATAAAACGATTCTGCCCCCTTTTTATTCCAAGGAGGGTCTGAAGCAGTGGAGGAAGGGTTGGGGAACCAGGTTACCGGCCTGCTGGTGGAATTAACTCCTCAGTCTTTCTCTCTCTTTGCCTGACGGGTGGTAAAGATTCATTTCATCTTCATGTCTGATGGTCCTGGCTGAGGAAGTACTCATGACAGTGAAAAATGGAATGTGGTTCCAGGAAGGATACCAGAGAAATAAAAGGCAGGTCTCCAGCCTCCATCTGCAAGTGGGAGCCCAGATGCTGGTGCCTGGGATGGCAGGAAGCCCGGGTCTCCCTGGGACAGCAGGAAAACCCACAGCCCCTGGTTCCACGGATTTACGGCAGGAGCCTCTTTTCCCCTACTGGACCCCAGAGAAAGAGAGGTCAAGCCCTAGGGATGCCCTGCCCCAAAGAGGCTGGGTAGGGGAATCAAAGCTTATTAATGACACTGCTTGAGTTTCATTTGAATCAGAGAGAAAGGTGAGCTTGACCCTCAAAAAGAGCATACACTTTCCTCAATGATACTAACTCAATTCAGAGCTTCTAGTTAGAACTCCTAACTATGGAGGACCAGCCCCTGTGAAAGCCTATGCTGTTCATAACTGGTGATGGGATTTCTTTTTGTTTTCATGTTTTATAGCAACAGTGCTGACGGTAGCTTCATAATGCTTTGCTGTCTCCTCCTTGAGTGTAGCCTCTTCCTTCTTTCCCTCCTTCCCTCTCCTCTTCCTTCCTTCATCTTTCTTCCACCCCCCTCTCTTCCTTCCCTCCTTCCCTTCCTTCCCTCGTCTCTCATTTCCTCTCACCTTTACTTCAATAAACATCTACTGAGCAAATACTCTGTGCCAAACCCTGTTCTAAGCTCTGAGAATCCAGCAGTGAACAAGACAAGATTCCTGTTCTCATAACTCACATTCTATAAAGAAATGATAGACAATAAACAGAAAAAGAAACAAACCCACAAACAATGCTGCAGAAGACTCTTGAGAGCCCCTTGGATGCAAGATCAAACTAGTCCATCCTAAAGGAAATCAACCCTAAATATTCATTGGAAGGACTGATGCTGAAGCTGAAGCTCCAATACTTTGGTCACCTGATGCAAAGAGCCAACTCACTGGAAAAGCCCCTGATGCTGGGAAAGTTTAAAGGCAGAAGGAGAAGGGGACAACAGAGGATGAGATGGTTGGATGGCATCACTGAATCAATGGACATGAGTCTGAGCAAACTCCGGGAGAAGTTGAAGGACAGGGAAACCAGGCGTGCTGCAGTCCATGGGGTCACAGAGAGTCAGACACGACTTAGCAACTGAACAACGACTATACAAACAATAATACTATAAATCATATGAAGCACTTTGAGAAAAAAAAATGGACAAGGGTCCTGGGGTGGGGCAGGGTGGGATGGAATGGGCAGGGGGCACAATGTATTTGGACAGTTGGGAAGGCGTCTCTGAGTGGGGTCTGAACTAGTTGGAGGAGATGTGTGGTCAGATCTCGCGAGAACTGACGCTACTCTGGGCCAGATGGGAGCTGTCCGGCTGCTGTGTGGGAAATGGATGTAGAGACAGTAGTCCAGGTAAGAGATGGGCAGGTAGAAGCAATGGAGGTGAGGATCCTGGAGACAGAGCTGGCTGGGTTGCTTAGGCAATGGAGAAAGAGTGGGATCACCCTGGGATGGTGACAGGGGGAGCACCGGGTGAGCAAGATGCCGCTCCCTACCTGGCCAGGCAGCCAAGCAAGCCTTCAGCCCCTCGCTGCGGTGGGCGCCTCCATGCCGGGAGGGCAAGCTGAGACAAACAAGCACCTTGACCTTCCTCCTGAGCTCTCTGGTGGCCAGCAGAGGAATAGAAGGCACTCCTGGTAGAACATTTACTCTTGCCACCCCTGCCGGGGGCCTCTCTGCAAAGTGTTATTACCCCCTTTTTGCACAGGGGAGGAAGAAGAGAAAAAAAAAAAAAAAAGATACGCCTCGATTTCCATTGATCCATCCTGAATCAATGCTTTTAAAAAATCTCACGCACATTTGGCTTAAGAGCCAAAGCATGCATTTTATGTTTTGACATGGTGTCATCGATCGGAGGCCCGCGTGCGGGTGCCCCACCTGCCGGAGCCCCCTGCCCACCCCCCGGCGGCCGGCCTGGTCGCGGTGCGTCCTTAATGGCCTTGCCCCCGCCTGCACGTTCCATGCCTCCCCTGGCCCTCAGCACGGGGCCCTTTCTCAGGTTTTTTGAAAGGATCGATAAGGTGCTGAGGCCTCCTGCTGCTGCCTGTCACTCACCCTCCGCCATACCATAAATTATGTATCTGCCTCGCGCTCTCTCTGGCTCTCATTTCTCTTGCAGTCTTCGATGGCTCCGCGATGGTTGACTCTTTTCAGCCCTTTGAGGCAGGGGTGCAGTTAAACTTTAGTGAGGACACAGGTCGGGGCGGCAGGCTTAGGAAGAGAGGCTGGAAGGGGGGCGGGGGGGCGGGGAGAGGGAGGCGGCAGCTGCTGGCCAAGGGTGGAGGGTGGGCGTGTGGATGCTGGGGCTGGGGAGAGGGAGGGTGGAGCTACCTCCGGGGGTCCCGGGACCTTCTCAGTGGCGTGGCAGTGGATCATAACCAGCCTCCCAACCTAGGAAGAAGGGACATCTTTCTGGAGGAGAAGGGAGAGATCGCAGGTGGCCTAAAATGTCACCTCCTGCTGGGTGTCATCACCTGACTTTTAAACCAACAGGAAATTTTCCTAAGACTGGGACAAGCCCAAGACAGTGAAGATAGGGTACAGTATCTGTTAACCGGAGAGTGGGCTTGCGTCCCCCAGGAGCCTCCAGACCCCCCACTTAGAATGCTGAGCGATGTGTTGGAAGAGCAGCGGGCTGGAAGGTCCCTCACTTACCTCGTGACTAGAGATGAGCCTGTTCCCTTCTCTTAGAGGTATAGCCAGGAGATCAAAGGAGTTAATACATACAACAGCTACCACTTATTGAGTATTTACTACATAGGGTCTCAGCTCTTCTTCCCAACAGCCTTGACACAATCACAGTCCTTATTTACAGATGAGCTAACTTTGGCCACCTGATGCGAAGAACCGACTCATTTGAAAAGACCCTGATGCTGGAAAGATTGAAGGCAGGAGGAGAAGGGGATGACAGAGGATGACATGGTTGGATGGCATCACTGACTCAATGGACATGAGTTTGAGTAAACTCCGGGAGTTGGTGATGGACAGGGAGGCCTGGCGTGCTGCAGTCCATGGGGTCACAAAGCCTGAGCACAACCGAACTGAACTGAACTGAACTGAGGCCACAGAGCTTAGGTCAGTTAGTTACTCACGATCACACAGCTAGAAGGAAGGGAGATTTAAACCCAGGCATCGCCACATCAGAGGCTATGCTCCCACTCACTCTGCCCTGCCCCTCTCGTGGCTCCTGAGGTCCCTTCCTGCTTTCCTCCTCTTTGGTTCTCTTAGAATCTGTGCCCATGGTCTTTGCTCCCCTGCCTCAGGTTAGGACAGGCTTGGGAAAGGGGGTTCTAACGGGGAAGGGGGTGGAGAGAAGGAGCTGAGCCTGTAGCCCAGCCACTCTCGCCAGGTCTCTCCTCCCTGAAGGTTCTCCTGGTGGCTCAGAGGGTAAAGAATCTGTCTGCAATGCAGGAGACCTGGGTTTGATCCCTGGGTCAGGAAGATCCTCTGGAGAAGGGAATGGCTACCCACTCTAGTATTCTTGCCTGGAGAAGCTCATGGACAGAGGAGCCTGGCAGGTTACAGTCCATGGGGTCACAAAGAGTTGGGCATGACCGAGCAACTAACACACACACTCCTCTGAACCTTTTTCTTCCCCCCTCAGTCCACACGGCCACCATGTCTTCCTCTCTGCTGATATGACATCAGTGGCGAGTGGACTGATAGGTTTTCTCCACCTATGTAGTGGTTTGCAATGAAACCTAGAAAAAGATTTGAGTCAGAAGACCAAGTAATAACCTCTGCCTTCCAGTGTGACCTAGAACAGATCATTTCCTTCATTTTTACCTCAGTTTCCTCATCTATAAAATGGGTATAAGGTAACACATGTTTTATGTGCCTCCTAAAGGAGGTGGGAAGGAGGGAGAGAAATGTAGTTTTTCAAGATCCAAGTAGATCATGAATGGGGACATATTTTGAAGCTCTGAAACATCATACACATGAAACAGATTTGGTCCAAAGAGTGTTTTATTCTGTCTCCAGGGAATAAAACCCTAACAGATGTTCTGGGTGACACTGGAAGAGAAACTAAGAAGATAGTCTAGCTCTGCAGCTATCATGACCTCTGTCTACTGGTTTTGGGGTCTCACTGAGGCTTCCTCTTTGGACAACAAGCAATGTTTTCAAGTTGAAAACAATCACAATATCTGTATCCCCATTCACTGATGAGAGTGGATCTTGTTAAGACCTAGACCTGGCACTTGGACTGAGCCCCCAGATTTCCCAGGCCCAGAGTTGGAATATCTGTTTGTAACTTTCACAAGCAGGGGTATCCAACTGTGAGCTGGGAACCAAACAGAGAGACCCATTCATTTGGTATTCAGAATATACCCTATGTTTATTCATCTATCTGTAAAGTACTTAGTCCAGTGCCTGGCACACAGTAGGTGCTCTATAAGTGCACGCCTTCATCATTTATTCACCCTTTCCCTCACTCACTAGGTCACTTAGTCAATCACTTTGCACAGCTCCAGGGGGTGACATTACATATGTAGGCACCTTGCTCATTCTCTTTCTGAAACCAGACACCAGGACAGGTACTTTGGGCTTCACAGGCTAATAAAAGAGAGTCCCTCCCACCACCAGCCCAAGGATCACACAGTCTGTAGCAGAGGAGATGAAGATGCCTATGGATGCATGCATGCTTAGTCTCTCAATCATGTCCAACTCTCTGCAACACTCTGGACTGTAGTCCACCAGGCTCCTCTGTCCACGGGGATTCTCCAGGCAAGAATACTGGAGCGGGTTGCCATGACTTACTCCAGGGGATCTTCCCAACCCAGGGATAGAACCCAGGTCTCCTGCATTGCAGGCAGATTCTTTACCAGCTGAGACATTGGGGAAGCCCTGAAGATGCCTATAAACATTAGTAATTCTTACAGAAGATAGAAAGCAAGAAATAGCACCTACAAGAAAAACAGAGAGTGGAAGAGAAGGGGGAGTAGGAGGAGAGGGCATGAGGGAGGATCTTAGTTGCCTTCAGGGCTCAGTCAGACAAGTTTACCTGGGAATCCACACAAGTGGAGAAATCTTGAAATGCCTGCCCCGCCTGCAGGGGGCAGCAGTGACCCATCTACAAACAATTGTTTTTGTCCAGGAATGTGGGACCAGGATTGACAGGTCTTTAGACTCTTTTGAAAGAAGATGGAAAAGCACCATTTGGGGTACCATTTTCTGATTTTTAAAAACATAGTGCAGGTCAAACAAAAGGGCCACTAGTTTTCAACTCAGGTTTGAGCTTTGCAAGAAGGAATCAATTCTTTCCCAGGGAAGGGTTCATGGTGGCATTTGAACCTGTCCTTGTAAAACTGACTTGCAAGATGGGAAGAAAAGATCGGCAGGATCCTTACAGAGAATCTAGTTTGTCTATCTCACTTCATAGATTAGGAAATTAAGGCCTGGGAGACTGGCTCCTTTTAGTTGCCAGTTGAAAGGAGAGGGGGCAATGGAGAAGAGTTTGGAAGAGTAGGTTGGAGAAAAATTGCAAAGCCCAGCTTTGCAAAACTGAATGCCCAGATGGGGAATTTGGTTTTGTATAAGCATGTATGCCTAAGGGCTGACACTTCTGAACACTTACTATGTGCCAGGCCCCATGCACTATCTCATTTAACCTTCACAGTACAATTACTATCATTCCCATTTTACAGATGAGAACACTGAGACTTATTAGTTTAAGAAACTTGCCAAGTTCACATAGCTGGTAAATGGCAGCACAGGTCCTCAGACCTAGGCCTTTCAGACCCCAAATTTTGTGTTCCTGACCACCAAGTCCTACTATGAGAGAAAAATGGAGCAATGGATTTTTTGCAAAAAGATGTTCCATTACCTAGACATATTTTTTAATTCTCTAACTCCTTTACTCCCAGGGCCCTGTTTTGTTTTATTGACTTGAAGATTAGGTTTCCACATTTCTTGAGAAGTCTCTCCCCGCCCCTTTTTAAACACAGCTGTCTTTGAGGGTGGGGAGGAGGAGTATTTTAAACAGGAGTTGTTTAACTAATTGCCAATTATCTCTGAATAGGGTATGGTTTCCAACAGCTGTAAGGGATTTTGGTCTCCATCCATTGCCTACTGTTGCTGGTACTTGGAGTGTGTTGAGATATTCTTGGCCTCTTGCTTCAAAGGGACAAAACCAGTGCCTCACCCCTCCTCCATTCATGCAAACAGCCTCAGCCCTGCTTTTTACTGACTGGCTGGCTTAGGAGATTGCTGACTGTTTCTGAACTATGAGAAGATCTGTAAAGACTGTTTGTCAGTCTGTCTCTGAGTGCAAGTGGTCTGGTACCTGTGAGGGCAAAATACTTCCCCAAGACTTGGTTCCTAGGCTGTCATTTCACAGTCCTTTTTAACATCTCCCTTGTGTGTGGAGGATTCATGTTGAAATAGGAGACCAGACTTTGTCTCCTCCATCCTAAATCTAGCAGAAAGCTCAAAAGAAATTAATATGAGACGTCAGAAGACCCCAGTGCAGATGGGTGATGTTAATTGTCCCTTCTGGCTCTGTCTGCTGGATTCTTGGGAACCGGCCGAGGGGCAAACCTTTGTAAATGTTAATCTCCTTATGCTTAAGATATCATACTGCCTTTGATGTTCCCAAACATGTTCACTCCTATCTTAGTTGAGGGTGTGTGGCCCAGACAAGCCAAATGCTTGTTTTGTCTTTCGTCTTCCTCCAGGAGGGCTCAATTGATATATGCGCACCTTCAGCTGAAATATGAACAAACCCCTCTTCAAAGCCAATGTGGTTTTGGGGGCAGGGGGAGGGAGGCAGGATGCAGTGACACTCAGAGCCCCTCTACCTCTATACCCAGAAACCCAACTTAATTGGCACCATTTTCTCACTCAAGGCCCATTGAATTCAAGTGGGTTGAATTCATGTGGATGGCCCTGTTAGAAACCCCACCAACACTATAGAAAGGGGAATAAAAGAAATATTTTTAAGAATCTATGTGTATAGTTAAAGTAATGCTGATTGCTATAACTTTTAAAGGCCAAAATTATATGATGGCTCAAATACAATGGAAGTTTATTTATCCCTAATGTCAAGTCCAAAATGGATACTCCTAGTTGGAGGGGTCTTTCCTCCGAATTGTGATTCAGGAAACCAGATTCAATGCCTTGTGGTCCTTTCATCTTCAACAATGGTTTCCAAGTTTGCTGTGTTCATCTGCAGTGAGCTGTGGAAGGAGGGAGAAAAGGTGGGGAAGGCACATACATTTCTTAACTGCTGGTGCCTGAAAATGAATCATATCACATCCTGTCATTGGTAAGAATGAGTCACATGACCTCACCTAGAAGGAATGCTGGGAAATGTAGTGCTGGCTGGTGGCTGCCTCCCACTAGCAACCTATATTACAGAAGTGAGTGTATGACCCTTTGGTGGACATTTAGTCCTCTGCTCCATACTTGAGCCGTGAGAAGATGGCTGGGACACAAGAGGAAGAAAAGCAGTTAGAAGGTATGGTTTGAGTTTCAAAGGCTGGCTATGTCCTTTTGGGTAGGTCACGTTCCCTTTCTGAACCTTGGTTTCCTAATCTGGAAAATGGAGATGGTGTACAATAGGAAGAGATGATAAGGGTGACCAAGTTATATTCTATGAAACATTCTACTTGTGCCTACCCACTAAGCTTGGATGTTGGAGTATTTTAGGGAAAATGTGATGCAGTTGATGATTTATATGGACTTCAAATTTCACTGAAAAAAGAAAAGGAAAGAACTAGCAATATGGGGTTTGCATTCCTGGATGGCGACAATCAGCCAGTACTGAACGTAGGAAAGGCAGCACTAGGACGCCTGGTTGCCACCACCCTCATATGGCTTGCTTGCCCATCTGTATGGCCTTTCTGGCCATGTCAGCAGGGAAGTTTGAGACTCTTGAGCTGTGCAAATATCATACCTATTCATAAAGATGATCACACTCAAGCCTCAGGAATGTTTTATTTCTTTTCTGCTTTCCAAAGAACTTAGTCATCGCCAAACCTTCACCACAGCTGCAGAATCTCATACATCATCTTCATTGACTGATAAGCTCTAGAAATTGCATATTAACAATGAAGGCCAACATATATAATTCTTTTATTTGTCAATTTTTTTTAATGTTGGCAGAGTATTGTTACGAACTTCAGGATCTTGTTCATTTTCCAAAGATAATGGATGGGCATTCCTGGAGAAGGTTTTGTTTCAGAATGCAGAGCCCTGTGGATCCAATAATTTGCTTAGGAAGTTACCTCCTGCTGAGGACAGTGCTGGGGAGGCCTGCTAACTGACAGTTGTAATTGATGGGCACTGCTGATGGTTCCAGGGACATGGCCTTGTGGGGCAGGCTGGTGATCTCCTGCCAAGGTCCACTTGAATATCACTGGGAAGGCAGGAGATGACCAATCATGGATGCCTTTTAATAGTCTGTTGACAGAAGATAAGTTAAGAAATAGAGTTATATAAGACTGCTGGGCAGAGCAGGGCAGCTGTGGGAAAGGAAGGGACAAGGAGGGGAAGAGGGAGAAAGAGGAGGAGGAGAATGTTTCTGAATATATTATTCAGGATAGGCTAAGTTATGCTGTTATAACAAATGACCCCAAATCTCAATGGCTTAAAACAACAAAGGTTTATTTCTTGCTCACGGTGCGTATCCATCGAGGGTCAGCAGGGTTCTCCGCTCCATGTTGTCCTCAGTCTGGGACCCAGGATGATAGAGGCTCCACCATCTGGAACATCATTATGGGAAGGAAAAAGAGAGCGTGGTGAATTGTGCAGGATGTTTAAAGACCCACCTGGAAACAATGTATTTCCTTGGCAAAGGAAAGCATATGCCCTGTCTCTCTCAGAACCAGTGGAGAAGGACAATTCTCCTACATGCCCAGGAGGAGAAAAACTGAAAAGTTTGTGACACAGCCTTTCTGTGAAACAAAAGTCTGTGAAACAGAGGATCCAAGATTCTAGATATGGAAAGGATCTGTACTTATTGGGACAATTTTGGTTGCAAATATAGAAGGTGAAATTCAGACTCCTTAAATGAAAGGAAATTTATTGACTCACAAAACTAAAATTCCATGGCAGGTCTGTCTGTCTTCAGGCAAAACTTAATCCAAGGACTCAAAGTCTCTAACATCTGGTCTTTTACCATCTCTTAGCTCTGTTCCTTTCCTTGTAGACTTTGTTTTCAGGTCTTTACAGACCCAAGTTAAAGTTCCATGAGAAAAAAAAGAGCCTGTGCCTCTCTTCAAATTTAGTAAAAATCTGAGGCTTCAGTCTCAATCTTGACCACTTTGGGTCATGTGTACATTCCTAAACCAGTCACTGAACCCAGGGGGATGGAATGTTGGGCAGTCTTAAATCATATGTCTAGCACTAGAATCAAAATTGAATTAAGTTCATCAAAAGCATTTAGACCCAGAGGTGAAGACAGATGGTTCCCAAGGGAAATTCAGAATGCTGGACTAGAATAAGTATCCAAAAATATACACAAATAAAATTATGTATATCCACTACAGGATGTAGAGATGCTCCGACCCAGTGGCTTTCCAAGTGTTGTTTCACGGGTTTTAAGACTACACTGGAGTTTCCACACTCTCCAAGCTCCCTTTCAATTAGAGTAATTGTGCTCTGTTTATTAAATATTAGCATTCCATGTAAGATTTCTTTGGAACTAAAAAAGTGGGATTCTCTACTTAAAAAAGCAAACAAACAAAACAAGAGGGCTAAATAACACTAGTCTTTGATCCCACCTCCTCATTTTAAAAAAACTGAGACTGAGATTCAGAAAGACCAGTAGATTTCTCTTCATGTCTCATTGGCCAGAATGGGTCACCTGACCTCCTCATTGCAAGGAAGTCTGGGAAAGTGAGCATCTGGCAAGGGGAATAGAATGATCACAACTGGCCCAGATATAAATGGTCCATCCCTTAGGGCTGGGCACGTTGCCACTCCACACAGAGGTGGGGTTCCTTTAGGAAAAGAGAAGGAAGGAAATGGTTCTCCAGGAGCTGTCAGCCGTGTTGGTGTGAATCTGATTTCATGGAAAGTTCCTTAAGGCTAGGACTGGGTCTCTCTGTTTGAAATTTGCCTGCAATGATCTCTTTTAATCCTCAAAACAATCCTATGACTTTTAAACAGTCTATCTAGAATGGACCCTTATAACTATGACGGTGCCCCATTTTAGAGAAAGAGAAACCAAACTTCAGAGATGAATTAAGTACCCAAGTTCACACAGTAGGTAGTTTTGCTTGCCCCTTGCTTTGCTCCTTTATCACTGAGGGAGAAGGGAACTTTAAGCGCAAATCTTTCACCATCTAGGGGTTAACTGTAGAAAGGTCGGGGGCAAACAGTGGGAACTGGGGCATGACAGAGGGAACAGCATGTGCAAAATCCCAGAGGCAAAATAGTACATAGAAATGACAAATGGCTTTGTAGGTTTAGAGCCTAATAATTAAAGGAATATCATACTTAGGAGTTTAAGCCTTTATGAGGGCAGTAGAGAACTGATAGATATTTTAGGCAGAAGAATTTTATCATCACATATCCAATCTATCTTCATGGGGAAAATCAGTTTCAGGGAATAGGACTAGATCTGAGAGGCCACTAAGGAGATGAGAGATGACAGTGGCCTGGATTCCAGCGTTGGTGATGGGAAGGAAGTGGAGACTCAAGAGAAAAATCAAGGACGTTGAATCCACCAAATCTGAATCCAGATTTGGTAACTGGAGATGACACTCTGGAGAAGACAGGAACAGCTGAGACTGAGTCTCAGGTTTCCAGATGGTGGTGCCGTTGACTAAGGTGGGGCAGGCGGGAGGTGAGGGTGGAGGGCAGGAAGTGAGGCATCCTGGCTCCTGAGGCTGCATTGCTCATTATGATGTACTCTGGATGCCCTGTCCTTATCCCCCGATAGGGCTCAAGACTGGGCCACGGGTATTAAGGGAACCCTGATCCAAGTGAGGAAACCTCCTTCATTGGGTGTGGGTATAAGTCCTCACCCAACCAGTTCCTCACCCTGCAAAGAACACCAGGCATAGATGAGGGCCACTCACCAAGCAGTGAGCCCCTTCCTCATCCTGCCTGGAGCCCCCACCTTCGCCTCTCAAGGTAAGACACCTGGGCCCTCAGATTTCCTGGTAGAATCTGGCATGCACCTAGTTCCTTTCTCCATCTGTATCCTCAGAGAATTACCTGGCTGCTCTCATCCCTATTACCCTGAAGCTCAGACGCTGTACCTGGCACAGTACTGAGGGAAAAAGAACAAAAACCAATGATTTCAACATGATAAATTCATCCTAAAACTTGCATGGAAGCATAAATGCTCCCAAATAGCCAAGTCGAATAGTTTTGAACAAGAAAAGCAAGAAGGAAGGACTTCCCTGATGCCTCTTCCCCAGCAGCACCTCCCCTGGAGAGGGAGCAGTGTGGGGTTGGAGCCACTGAGAAAGTCCTGGAAGCCTCTAGAAGAACTGAACACAGTCTCTGAAGGGCGAGTGCATTTGGACGGGTGACTGGGAGGTTGCTCAGATGCCAAGGAACCAGGCTGGGGGAAAGTGGCTTGGAAAGTGACTGTGTAGCCAGTGTGACCAGAGCATAAGACACCCAGGAAAGGGTCTTGTCACATGGGCGCATGGGGTTAGACGGATGAAGAGCTTCAAAGACAGAGAGAGGAACTGTGACTCCTATTGGTTGAAATGTAGCTTAGATTTTGTCACTCTCCCATTCTACAACTTTCTGTAGCTCCCTTGGCTACTGTCTCCTGGCTAATAAGGCAAGAGCATGTGAATGGAAAGATGGGAGAGTGCCTGGAGACAGACAGACCTATTAGGAGGCTGATGTCACAGTCCCAGATGGAGAGGATAAGGGCCTGAAGGCGACAGGAGGAAGGAAGAGCATACTCTTCAGGGAGGGGTTTCGTGAGATGCACACCAACCCCCTCCCCACCATCACCCTGGTCCTCATCACACAGGATCATCACTTCTCTGCAGCATCAGATAGCATTTCAAGCTCAGCAGATAGCAGGTAATTTATTCTACTCACAGTAGAATTGAGCCACAAAGTAGCCAGAAAAACAACTACTGCCTAAAACTGTAAAGAACACACAGCAACTCCCTCCTGGATCCATCTAGGCACAAAAGACAGAAGTCAGATATTCCTAGGTACATATCTCACTTTGACACTGACTCAGGGAAGTAAACCTCAGTGCCCCAGTTTCTTCACCTATAAAATGGGCCTAATAATAATACATACTCCCTAGGTTTTGATGAGGCTTTACTGAGCTCATGTATGTAAAACCTTCAGTAGAATAACTAGTATACACTAAGAGCTCAATGAGGTAGCTATTATTATCAATAGCAAAATAATTGTTTAGGTATTATGTTAACTGCTGTTCTATGCAATTGATTAGCAGCTTTTAGCAGAGGAGTAGGTGTTGGAATTCTCAAACATCATTTATCTTATCATCAAGGTGGAGACATGATTAAGAAATGTCAGAAGATGAAACAAATTCCATTCCATTCAATTCAGGAAGCTGTGACTTGTCATTCCTAATTATAAAGTAATAGAGAGATAGATGGACAGATAGTAAATCATGAAAGCTAAATATATTTCCCTATTTGAAGTACTGACTATTTTTTAAAATAAAGAAAAGCCTATTCTATCTCCCTCCAAAACTCCCTGCTTTTGTGACAGAAGTCCATGGTGTCACCTCTAGGAGTTTTCATTATTCAGCAATTTTGGAAGTGAGTGATTGATGTAATTAAAGTTATTGGTAAAGAGAGACTCAGTTACCATGGAACAGATGAGTCAGCAGAAAGTTTAAGCAATGAAATAATGTTCCGAGGAGTGATTCTTAAAATAAGCTTTTTTTTTTTTTTTTTAACTCTAGCCATTTTAACCATTGCCGGTCAGCAAAAAGATGTGAAGTAGTTAAGAACTGGAGAAAACATGCTACGCAATTTTAGAAGTTCTCAGATGAAGTCATTTTCAATCATAGGAAACCATATGTAGTAAGTAATAATGGTAAGTGCTCACATTTCTTGAGAGTGCACCATGGGCTTCAGTGGGCTTTGCATCCATTATCTCATTTAATCCTCATTCTTGAACATTTAGGCTTCCCTGGTAGCTCAGCTGGTAAAGAATCCGCTTGCAATGCAGGAGACCCCAGTTCAATTCCTGGGTTGGGAAGATCCACTGGAGAAGGGATAAGCTACCCATTCTAGAAAAGGCAGAGGAACCAGAGATGAAATTGCCAACATCCGATGGATCATCAAAAAAGCAAGAGAGTTCCAGAAAAACATCTATTTCTGCTTTATTGACTACACCAAAGCCTTCGACTGTGTGGATCACAAAAAACTGTGGAAAATTCTGAAAGAGATGGGAATGCCAGACCACCTGACCTGCCTCTTGAGAAACCTGTATGCAGGTCAGGAAGCAACAGTTAGAACTGGACATGGAACAGACTGGTTCCAAATAGGAAAAGGAGTATGTCAAGGCTGTATATTGTCACCCTGCTTATTTAACTTACATGCAGAGTACATCATGAGAAACGCTGGGCTGGATGAAGCATAAGCTGGAATCAAGATTGCCAGGAGAAATATCAATAACCTCAGATATGCAGATGACACCACCCTTATGGCAGAAAGTGAAGATGAACTAAAAAGCCTCTTGATGAAAGTGAAAGAGGAGAGTGGAAAAGTTGGCTTAAAGCTCAACTTTCAGAAAACTAAGATCATGGCATCTGGTCGCATCACTTCATGGGAAATAAATGGGGAGACAGTGGAAACAGTGTCAGACTTTAATTTTTTGGGCTCCAAAATCACTGCAGATGGTGATTGCAGCCATGATATTAAAAGACGCTTACTCCTTGGAAGGAAAGTGATGACCAACCTAGATAGCATATTAAAAAGCAGAGACATTACTTTGCCAACAAAGGTCTGTCTGGTCAAGGCTATGGTTTTTCCAGTGGTCATGTATGGATGTGAGAGTTGGACTGTGAAGAAAGCTGAGTGCCAAAAAATTGATGCTTTTAAACTATGGTGTTGGAGAAGACTCTTGAGAGTCCCTTGGACTGCAAGGAGATCCAACCAGTCCATTCTAAAGGAGATCAGTCCTGGGTGTTCATTGGAAGGACTGATGCTGAAGCTGAAACTCCAGTACTTTGGCCACCTCATGGGAAGAGTTGACTCATTGGAAAAGACCCTGATGCTGGGAGGGATTGGGGGCAGGAGGAGAAGGGGACGACAGAGGATGAGATGGTTGGATGGCATCACCGACACGATGGACATGAGTTTGAGTAAACTCCAGGGGTTGGTGATGGACAGGGAGGCCTGGCGTGCTGCAGTTCATGGGGTCGCAGAGAGTCGGACACGACTGAGCGACTGAACTGGAACTGGACCCATTCTAGTATTCTTGGGCTTCCCTGGTGGCTCAGCTGGTAAAGAATCCACCTGCAATGTGGGAGACCTGGGTTTGATCCCTGGGTTGGGAAGATCCCCTGGAGAAGGGAACAGCTACCTACTCCAGTATTCTGGCCTGGAGAATCCCATGGACTGTGTAGTCCATGGGGTCATAGAGTTGGACACAACTGAGCGACTTTCACTTTCACTCTAACATTTAAACAAGCAATGAGGTAGGTACTGTATTATTCTTGTTGTAAAGATGCAGATGCTGAATTTGAGAGAGGCTAAGAAACTTTCCCAGGGTTGCACAGCTGACAGAGGGCACAGATAGGAATGAAATCTAAGAAGTCTGGCACCCAACAGAATCTACCTTCTCAATCACCACAGATCCTGGGCCTCTCTGTTTAGATTTCTTGATTGTCTAATCTGGTTCTTCAATACACCCCAGATAAGAGACAGTCAAGATTTGAATTTCCATCTGTCTGACCCCACAGCAGCTTTAAAATTCATATTTCTATGGGAAAATCCAAGAACCCTGGCTTGGGGTGCATTTCTTCATTTTCACTTCCATCAACATGTATTGAATACCCAGGATGCTCCAGGCTTTGGTCTCTATGTTGGTTCTACAAAGATGGCTGGGGCAGGAGGACCTTCAGGAGGGTATATAATGGTCAATGTGATAGATGATGAGGCTCAGACTAGTGCTGTGGGGCGGGGGAGAGACAGTTGAATAAGACTCCTCAGAAGGATCTACAGGACTTGAGGAGTGCATGCATGTGAAGCATGGGGGAAAGCAAACTGCTGGCACATTTCTGAAGTCTTTCCACCAGATCACTGGATGAAGGAAGACAGGAGAAACCAAGATCTGGGGTGAGGCTAGGAATGGGAAGGAGGTGACTTTAGTTTGGGACACTTTTTTTCATCTGTCATTTTATATGACTTTATTCTTATATATAAAAAATATATATATAATTATTTTTATTAAAGTGTAGTTGATGTACAATATTATATATTATAGGTATACAATATAGTATTCACAAATGTTAAAGTTTATTCTCCATTTACAGTTATTATAAAAATATTGGGTATATTCCTCGTGTTATACAATATATCTGTGTAGCTTATTTTATCCCTACTAGTTTGTATCTGTTACTCCCCTACCCCTATATTGCTCTTCTCCTCTTCTCTCTCCCTACTGGTAACCACTAGCTTGTTCTCTGTGTCTGTGAGTTTGCTTCTTTTTTGTTATATTCCCTAGTTTGTTGTATTTTTTAGATTCCACATGCAGGAGACCAGGGTTCAATCTCTGGATCACAAAGATCCCTGGAGAAACAAATGGCAACCCAGTCTGGTATTCTTGCCTGGAGAATCCCATGGACAAAGGATCCTGGTGGGCTACATTCCATAGGGTGGTAAAGAGTCAGACATGACTAAGCAACTAACACACACACACACACACATACACACACACACGTGATATCAGACAGTATTTGTCTTTTTTTGTGTCACTGATTTCACTTTCTGGCATAATACCCTCAAAGTCCATCCATGTTGTTGCACATGGCAAATTTTCATTCTTCTTTTTAATGGGTGAATAGTACTCTACTATATATATAGAAATTAAGGAAACATAGACATTGAGGAAATAATCCCATTTACCATGGCATTGAAAAGAATAAAATAACCTGGTTTGGGACATTTTGAATTTGAGTTACTTGAAGTCCTTCCAGCTGGAAATATAATTCAGGTAGTGAGATGAGTGCCCTGGAGCAGGGGCCGGGGTGGCACTGGAGGGAGGCCAGGTGCGCTGCGGCCCCATTGAGAGGTGTGGCAAAGCTTCTGGGCAGGTTGGGGAGGGCCTACCCAATAAACAAGCTAGGCTGAAGGTCCTCACCCAGAGAGAAAAGAAAAGAGGGGGGAAAGGGACAAGGTGTATGTTTGGGGAGGGGGCTTAACTTCGAGTGACATTACAGCTGCAAACCCAACAGCCCTCTACTTGATAGCACTAACCAAAGTTTCCATGTGCCTCTTTGGTCGGCTTTAGGAAGACGAGGAGAGAGATGGGGACCTCCCTTTTGTAAGCATCTGGCAAAGGGGGCACTGATGGGGCAGGGACCTCTCAAAGGGCAATGTATCCATGTCCTCAAGCTCACCCACCCCTTCCCCAAACTTTGCTCAGAGCTGGACTCTAACCCTCTCTTCTTGCCCTGCAGAAGGAGCAGAGAAGGACTAGAGTCTTTCATGGTGTCAAAGAGCATATTGGTTTGTAGATCTTAGCCTCTTATTCCTAAAGTGTGCATGCTCAGTCACTAAGTTGCCCGACACTTTGTGACCCCAAGGACTGCAGCCCTCTGGGCTCCCCTGTCCATGGAATTTTCCAGGCAAGAATGCGGAGTCGGTTGCCATGTCCTTCTCCGGGGAATCTTCCCGACTCTTCTCTAACCCTTGTCTCCTGTGTCTCCTGCATTGGCAGGCAGAGTCCTTACCACTTTACCACCTGGGAAGTTCTTAACGCCCCAAAAATGAAGTACAATAAAAGAGACTCAGGCCCTGCAGAACCAGTGGAATGGAAGGAACAAAAGCTTAGCAGGTTTCTAACATTACTCCCATCCTGGTCCTGCTCCTGTAGAAGCACGCCTGGAGATAAGGGTTACAGTACATGCGCAGTCACTTCAGTCGTGTCCAACTCTTTGTGATCGCTTATGGGCCATGGCCCGCCAGGCTCCTCTGTCCATGGGGATTCTCCAGGCAAGAATACTGGAGTGGGTTGCTGTGCCCTCCTCCAGGGATATTCCTGACCCAGGGATCAAACCTGCATTTCGTACAGTGCAAGTGAATTCTTTACCCCTCGAGCCACCTGGAAAGCTGTAAGGGTTATAGTGCAGGGGATTAATTAGGAAAGAGCATGGGGGAATAGGGTGGGGACAGGAAGCAGGCATCTCTGACTGCTCTGTCACCAACCAGCTGCATGATCTTGAGCAAATGGTTTTACCTCTCAGGGCCTGAGTTTCCATTTCTGTAAAATGAGCAGTTACTATTTTTCGAAGTGTAGTAAGCACATCTCGGGCGGGGGGAGAAGGGGAGAAGGAGACACATAATCATGGGCAAAGCGGAAGGACTGGGGTGGGGGGAACCTCTAGAACAACCAGAGACCCTGAGAGATGCCAGTTGCCTTCGAAGCCCAGGCAGCCAAGAACTTCACTAAGTTAACTGGTTTTGCAATCATTGTCTTCCATTGATGACAAGTGATACTAGCTTTTCAGTGACTGTGATGGTATAAACATTCCTTTCAATGTAAGGAAATGGTGACAAAATTCGAAGGAAATTATTCTGTAAATAGGAATTTCAAGAGTTAGAGGTGATGACAAGTATTGGGAGGGTGGGGCTCAAATGAGTAAGTTTCAGGGAACACTGAGGAAGGTAAGGGTTCGTTCCTTGCAATTTTGAGTCCTATGGAGTCTTCTCAGACATTTTCTACAACTTGTCAGGCATTTACCAGGTTCAAAGAAAAAATTTAAAAGAAGGTAGGAAAGAAAAAACAAATCTGGAGAGAAAAAATAATCTCCACCAACCAAAATAAACTAGGCCAATGATTTCTACCACATTCTTCATGAGAGTAAAGAGGTGGTGTTTATTCCAAATGAGCCCTTTTCTCCAAGTCACCACTCATCCACTTTTTTATGTGATCCAAGAGAGTCAGTCCTCAACTAGCCATGAAGATCTGTGCACATATGAGTGTTTAGAAGCAGAGCCACCTATTACCACAGGGTTTAGATTTAGATGCTGGATACAAATAGAAGGCAAACAAAACCAACCAATCAACCAACCAACAACAAAAAAACACTTGTGGTTTAGATCTAAAAAAAAAGTCTCAGAAATGACAACTGTGTGGTAAGTCTGATGTCAAACTGTGTTAGCTGGGAAGGTGTCTGGTATGTGCTGGAACTGTGAGTGTATTTGGAATCTAGGGCTAACAGATGTCTCACGCTGCTCGAAAGATGTTGAGATGATGTTTCTAAGGGCCTGTGGGTTCCCTTGGGGACAAAGCCACTGGTAGTTTTTACAGGAAAAAAAAAAAAAAATCCCCAAGGTGACGACCATATATACAACACAAGGACTTAAGAAAAGGATTGAGGGGTTGGAGGAAGCAAAAAACAGTCAAACTGAGACATCAAAAAAAAAAAAAGAAGAAGAAGAAGAAGAAGATGGAGAAGGAAATGGCAACCCACTCCAGTATTCTTGCCTGGAAAATCCCATGGACAGAGGAGCTTGACGGACTATAGTCCATGGGGTCCCAAAAAAGTTGGACACGACTTAACAACTAAACAACAACAAGAACAAAATTTTTTTAAAGTTTTAAAAAAATAAGAAGAAATACAAAATAAATGCATGAAAGACTCATGATTGAAGTCCTTGTCCCCAACTCAAATCTGTTTGCTAGAAGTTGCTCAATAAAATGATGGGTGAAGGCACATTCATTTTTTGCTTGCATTATGTGAGATCATTGTGGGCGGGCAGGCAGTCACTTCCAACAGGAAAAATGAGCAAATCTTTTCAGATGGCAATTATTTAGGGAAGTAAACACTCCTTGGCAGGAGCAGCAGTCCTAGTCCTTCCTTGCTGGTGAGTGTCTGGGGGAGATGACATACTCCTAGCTTTTCCCTCATCTGTACTTCACACACGGAGTCCTGAGGAGGCAGCCCATCCTCCAGCAGCGTTGGAGGAGGGCTAAGATGTTTCCCGGCCCAACCTAAAAATATCTCCCTTGACAGCCTGTCACAGTGTCTGAGATTCCACCATTATAAATTCATTCCTCTCTGTTAAGGCATTTTGTTTCCAGGAGTTCTCAGTTAAAATACAGATATCGGTGAGATCTTAGCTTGGCTGAGACAGAGGGAGAGCAGAACACAGCCTAGGTGTTAGGAGACTCAGGTTTCCATTTGGTTCTGCCTATAGACTCAGTGCAGATGAGGCAATGGCACCCCACTCCAGCACTCTTGCCTGGAAAATCCCATGGATGGAGGAGCCTGGTAGGCTGCAGTCCTTGGGGTTGCTAAGAGTCAGACATGACTGAGCAACTTCACTTTCACTTTTCACTTTCATGCATCAGAGAAGGAAATGGCAACCCACTCCAGTGTTCTTGCCTGGAGAACCCCAGGGACGGGGGGGCCTGGTGGGCTGCCGTCTATGGGGTCGCACAGAGTCGGACACGACTGAAGTGACTTAGCAGCAGCAGCATAGACTCAGCGGGGCTTCCCAGGTGGCGCTAGTGGTAAAGAACCTGCTGCCAATCCAAGAGATGTAAGAAACAAGGGTTTGATCCCTGGGTTGGGAAGATCCCCTGGAGGAGGGCAAGGCAACCCACTCCCGTATTCTTGCCTGGAGAATCCCATGGACCGAAGGGCCTGGAGGGCTCACCATAGGATAACAAAGAGTTGGACACGACTGAAGCGATTTAGCACACACGCACACATAAACTCACTATGTGAGCTTGGGCAAGTCATTTTCACTTCCTAAACCTCAGTTTTTCCACTGATTTTTGAAAAAAAAAAAGGAAAAAGGGGGAAAAGACAGGAATAAAAAGGGAACTGAACTAGAGAGTTCTGAGCTCTCTGGTTTCAGGAGGTACGATTTGTTCACTTCAGGGTTTGGCCTGGACACCAACTCCTTTGCCACTGGATTGCCAGCATGTTGAGAGCAACTCCTTTGGGCCAAAGGACTTGGGTATCAGGTCTAGGGAGTGTCTTACTTCCCCCTTCTCTGAAAAAAAAAAAAAAATCCCTGCTCCTCCTTTACTGTTGGCCAACTCAGCAAATGGCAACTCCATGCCTCTGGGTTTTCAGGTTCAAATTCTTGAAGGCATCCAGAATTCCATTTCTCTTGTTCCCAAGAGTGTTTATAGATCCAACACACCAGCAAAACTTGTTGACTCTGCCTTCAAAATATTGCCCAGACCTGACTGCTTCTCCCTACTTCCCTGGCTACCATGTTGGCCCAAGACTGAATTCCATCACCTCCCCCCAATCTCCATCAGCCTCTTAACTGGTCCCTGTGTCTACTCTTCCCCTTCCAGAGTCTCAGCGCCTCATACCTGGGGATGCCTTTAAAACATAACTTAGATCCTGTCTCTCCCCTGAAAACCTTCCCTCCCTCACTTCCTCCCTCTCTCTCTCATCACAAAATCCAAAGATCTCACATGGACCTATAAGGCCCCATATAATGTGAACCTGGTTTTGCCTTGGTCTAATTCCCTCCCTCAAAAGTCTTCTTGCTGTTGCTCAAACTTGCTCCTACCTCAGGATCTTTGCACCTGCTATGCCTTCTGCCTGGAATTCTCTCCCTCCAATTATCTGCTTGTCCTTTTCAGGTGGCTCAGTGGTAAAGAATCCACCTGCCAACGCAAGAGATTTAGGAGACTCGAGTTCAATCCCTGGATCAGGAAGATCCCCTGAAGGGGGAAATGGCAACCCATTCCAGTATTCTTGCTTGGGAAATCCGATAGATAGAGGAGCCTGGCAGGCTACAGTCCATGGGGTCACAAAGAATCAGACACAACTGAATGAAAATACCTGCACACGCACCTATTCCCCCAACTTATCCGCTCAAATGCCCCCTCCCAGGCAATGCCTTGCCTTAATTCTTTTTCCAAATATTCATCACCTGGAGATGGTGATGAACCATTATCACACTTATTTGTTTACTTTCTGTCCTTCCCTCTAAAACATAAGCTTCAGGAGGGCAGGGTCTTTGCTTTGCTGCTTGCTGCATCGTCAGCACCTAGAACAATGTATCTGGCACATTATAGATGCTCAGTTAATATATGTGGGAGAGAGAGAAGGGAATGGTTTAAGTGGAGCTGCACTAACATAGAGGCCAGCCCAAGCTTTCCACTGGATTGGTCAATGCCAAGGGCTTCCCCATGCTCTGCTTCAGCAGGGCGGCAAGTCCTGGGGAGACAAAGGTAGAGCTTGTTGTTGGGAGATGTGGGTGGGGTGCTGTGGGGGGGGTACAGGTAGGCAGGGGAGGCAAAGACTCCAAGCTGAGTTTATAAGTTTACGGGCTGCAGGTTTTTGATTCAGACTAGGGGAAGTAGCTAAAAGGCCCTGGGACACACTCCAAAAGACAGGAGCCTGTAGAGAAAGGGTGGGTTATGTGTGAATGAGAATAGCTGTGAGCTGTCATGTGGGATAACCGGGAATTCAATTCTGCCCCTGTAGGGGATCCCAAGCCAGGTCTAGTCAGCTCCCAAAGGTCAGAGCTGCCTTTCCAGGCTCCCCACTGCCCCCTCTCAGTCAAGTTCCAGAGAGTAATGTACAGATGCCGGGGAGGTGGGGAAGGGAAGAGTGCTACAGGACATCAGCCATGCTGGCAGGATTTTCCCCAAGTCAGAACTCAAATCCTCAAGTCTCCCTCCCTTCCTCCCTCACCCTCAGGCCTTGGCTAGCATCTTCAGTGAAGTGAGGTCTTAAGAGAATATGACCATAATAAGTATATTAAAGGATGACCATGTGCCACCCATTAGAATCCTCACAAAAAGGTGGTAGGTGGTACAGGCCATTGTGCAGAAGGGGCCATTGAGGATCAGAGAGCTTATGTGATCTGCCCGGGGACACACAGCTTATTAAATTGCAGAGGTAGGTTTGAGTCACCAAGGCCAAAGGGCCCAAGCAGTAAGCTCTAATGTCTCTGGACAACAGCCTACATCTCCATCTCCATGCTGCCTGGGGTGCCCTGGCCACACTCAATTCCTGGCTTCTAGAACACTGGAGGGGTGCTGTCCACCTCTGAGCCTGCTGCCACAGGAGTCCCTCCTGCTCCCCCCAACCCCACACTAGAGCCGGCAGCCTGCTGGGGCTGGAGCCCACACCCCAAATATAAGGCTGGTCAGCAAAAGGCGGCTTTGGAAAGGAAAGCGCCCAGGGCCAGGGCTGGGTGCAAATGGCAATCCTTGAAGATGCTGAATCCTCCGAGGTAGAACCCCAGCTGTGTGTAGCGCCCCAGCTGTGTTGAGCGCCTCCGACAGGCCGCTGGTGCTCACCGGAGCCCTCCAGCCCTTGTTTGATGAGCAGCGGCCAATAAATTCATTAATCATCATTTTATGCCTCATCAAACCCCCTCCAAGACCCTCCATGGGAGTTACACAAATTAGCCCCTGAAAAGACAGTAATTTCAGTTTAGCGAGGTAAGTGCTTTCTGATGGGCTCCGTGCATAGAGCTCTCCTGACAAGCCAATCCATCAGCGCACTGGGAATGGGGCGCGACCGGGCTGCTAGGACCAGCCGACCCTCACCAGGCCCGGCCCTGCCCAGCCTAGCTTGCGGCGGCTACTTGGCGAGTGTCTCGTCCTAGGGCGTCCCCTTTCCACAGCTCTTTTGCACCCATACTCCGCAGTCTGTCTCAGCCGCCCTCTTGCCCTCACCCACCCCTACCTGCTCGTCAACCCTTCTAAACAGAAAAGAAACTGTTGGAAACACCGAGGATCAAAATCTGGTAACGAACTTCTCCCGAGGGTTAAGGAGACAGACGCACTGATGCTGAAGCTCTGAACTCCCGCCCAGGGGAGGAGAAACCAGGTAGCCCTTGGATGTCGGAGTTCTGCGACCCTTTGAAGCCATGGAAGGGCTGTGTGTATTGCGGGCATATTTTATTGGGGAGAGGGAGTGTCCATGCCAGTCCTGAAAGAAATCCCCGGATCCAAGAGAGAGCCGTCTGGGAACAGAGAGCCGCCTGAAGGGCGGCTCCACGGGACCCTGGTGTCTCGAGGCGGGGGACACGCCTGGCCTTTTTCGTGGCCCCAGCCACATGGGGTGAAAGAAGACGCCTGGGGAGGGGAGCAGGAAAGGATTTTCCATAGAATGGGCCTGGCCAGTAGGACTCCAGTATAGGGCGTTGGGTATGAAAGAAGAGGGGAACAAACCACAGAACATTGTGGCGAATGGTTGGGTATTGGCAAGCGCGAAGCCAAAGCCGCGCCTTCTCACTTTCCGGTCCTGGAGCACCGAAGGGACCAAGGGGATCCCACCCGGCGGGCCGGGGAGATGGACGAGAAGCCGCGGTCCAAGCCGAACCGACTGACCAGCGCGCACGGCCGCGGAGAGCTCGAGCGCCCGGCGATGCGCCCCTCCTTCATTAGCTGCCCCTCCACGCGGCGCTGCCTCGGAAAAGAAGTTAGCAAACGGGGAGCCGTTTATCTCTTTTATCTTGGGGCCTGATCCAATTAAATAAGTGCACATTTACATTTGCATCCATCAGGCGGGAGCGCTGAGAGCCCGGGGTTTGCTCGGAGCAAATAAAAGCAGATTTCACTGGGAAAAGTGGCGTCTGGGAGCGCCGGCCTCCTCCGCGCGCCGGAGACGAGCGCGGCCTGGAGGGCGGCCTTGGGGACCTAGGGTTAGGGCTTGAGGCCGACTGGAGGCCAGAGATCCCCAACGGCCAGGAGGGGCCCCGGTCAGGGCGGGGTGTGCAGCCGGAGCTGCCGCCTGGCCCCCGAGGCGATCGTGTTAGGCCACAACCTGGGCCCCACCTGGTGCCTGGGACCCAAGTCGCATTTAGAGCGAAAACGAAAAGGAGATCCGCTCCGGCCTGGTCCAAAAGGGAGACCCGCCGGGTGGGTCTATGGACAGTTCGGTAGCTTTGGCCAGTTTAGGGGGAAGAGCAGGGGGCAAGATCCGGGTCCAGCCGATTTCCCTCCTATTCGGCGACCGAGAGGCAACGGAATGCGAAGAGCCAAACAGAGGGCGCGCCTCCCGCTGCCCTCCGACGTCCCGGCCCGAGGGGAGACCAGGGGACACCTTCAGAAGGGGTGGAGGGCATGTCCAGGTTTGCCACGCCAACCTTATTAAAGATGCGCTAGAGATCGGGTTTGAAGAATTCTAGGGTAGTTTTATTTTTCCCTTTCCTAAAGATGTCTAACCCACAGGCAAATGCTAGAAATGATCTTTGGCGGGGGGGCGGGGGGGGGGAGGGTCGCGGCTGCGTGGTAGACCCCGCGACGTGCCAAACCGCAAATAAAAAACTGTCCGGGGGCCCAGAGGCCGGGCGTGGGAAGGCCCGCAGAAACGGAATGCGTGCCCCTAAAGCCGAGCGGGAGCACCCGAAATGCCCGGACTGCGCGGGGCGGCGGCCCCCACCGGCAGGCTGCTCTGGCCGCCCGCAGATTGCTCAACTGCCTGCCGCTGGTTAGTAAAAGACTGTGCCCCAGCCGTGGTAGGCATCTGCAGGGTTAATCCTCTTTTGGTCGCAGGATCTGCTTCCCGAATCCCCAGTGTTAACTGGGTTCTGGGTCCCAGGCCGGAGCCAGTGGAATGGTGGGGCAGTTTACATTTGACCCTCTTGGGGTCCAGAGCCAAGGACCCCGCGGCGGGGGGGTGGGGAGGGGGCATGGCCGGGTGTCGCCTAACTCCTCCTCTCTGCGAGCCGCAGGGCGCCCGGGGACCAGTAGGCGGCGCCCTTCCTGAACTGCATCCGCCTGCGTCTCCCTCTTGGGAGCGCAAGCACATTCCTTTCACTTTGGGCGCTTTGCAAGGGCGTTATTTTGTGTCTCTGCCCGGGGTTGGCAGCTTGTGAGGCGGGACAGGTGGTCTGGTAGGCACCACCCGTTCTGAAGCCGCACGCACGACCACCTTACCCCAGCCCCTCAATCTTCCAGGCTCCAAGAGCTGCGTACACCTCGGGGGAAATGAGAGGGCCCCGAGGGGTTTGCAACCAGGAGGCCTAGATGAAGGCTCCTCACCCAGGCCTAAGAACAACAGTTCGGGCCCTGGCCCCCGGATCCGAGGAGTGGGGAGGAAAAAGGGCCCTTTCTGCAGCCTCAACCTCTCTGAGCCCTCGGGGACTGACTGGGCTGTTGGCTTCTCACCCCAAATCCCAGAAACTGATTCCGCCGCGCACAGAAGGGAAAAGGGAAGAAACCCAGCGGGTCTCCGGTTTGGAGCTGCCTCAGTGGGGGTGGAGGCGGCTGACTGCAGGGACCCCACTCAATGATACCGCGGCCTCCGTTGCTGGACTCAGCAACTCTTCTGCGAGATTCAGCGACTCCTAGTCACCTTTAGTGCCAGGCTAGCCTCTGTTTGGGTACTGGAACCAGCGCAGCCAAGCGCAGGTGACAAATGCCACGCAACCCCAGCACCGAGGTGTTTTAGGCGCTGCTTCGCATCGTGTAATTTACGCGCCCCAGTTCAAGTGTGCGAACAAACCCCTGGCACAGGCCGGAAGGTTTCTCCCCCTTGCGCCCTCCCCGCCCCACCGCCCCTTGCAGAAAGCATCGCCTTCGACACGGTCCAAGATGCGGCCAAGCAGAGGCTCAGAGGCTCTAGGAGGGACTTGGAACTTTACCGACAAGCCACTACTTCTGGGATTAAACGCGGGAGACATGTCTTAACCGCACATACCTCGATCCGCCCGGCAGGCCGCCCCCAAACTGAAAAGCCTCTACACACCAGAAAAACCACTGGTCAGCGAACCCCAGCTCTGCAAAGGAGAAAACCCTAAACTTAATTTGGGGCTTGTACTTAGGGCGAAGTACGCAAAGAAAACTCTAGAGGCCAAGGGTAGGAGGGATGCGGGCAGGGGACAGCGAATTTGGGCATCAGCCTTCCAACCTCTGGAGGTTTCGCTGCCCAGCTGGAGGCGCTTCCCGCAGCCCCTCGTTGGGAAGAAATGCCGCGGGCTCCCCGGTGCGCGGCTCCCGTTCCCAGGCAGCCCCCGCGGGCATTCGGCTCCCAGCCCCGAGCCTCGGCAATCAGACCCGGGAGGCCCGCGCCTCGCCATTTGCATATTCCCGGGAACACAAGGAGGCCTGTAATTTTCTTTTTAAAATCACTGGGCAGGGTTTAGGGCCAGTGCTTCCAAATCCCGCAGAGTTGATGTCGTCCTTAAACTCTCTCTTAAGAGAAGGGGACTGGCCTATTCTTCTGACTTTTTTAGAAGAGAAGGTGATTCCTGGGGTTGCATATTCAACAGGGGGGGCGGGGGAAGCTGATTGTGAACCGGGCTGTGTGTACGGGGGGCAGTTGTGGATGGAGGGGATTGGAGCGCGGGGGGTAGGGCAAGCCATCTCTGGAATTCAATTGTTTAAAAAAAAATCATTTATAATTAAAGGGACAAAGTAAAATACGGTCGTCTCATGTATATTTAATCATTCACACTTCCAACTTTGAAACCATTTTCCCTGCGTGAATTTTCTCACTAATTTAAACTCTGAAGTCGACTGCTGTTCGCCAAAACATCTGCACAATGCGGCTTTCAAACTTGTTTAAATTCGAATAAGCTAAAGGAGCCCCGTTGCAGGTTTAAAGGAAAAAGGAAAAGTAGCAAAAGTAAAAACTCCGGTGAAAGTTTGGGCGGTGTTTAAAAAACCAAGTAGGGTTAAAGTAGTCTTGAGTAGAAATGCAAATATGTGCATTTTGATTTAGCCTAATTAAACCGGTGTTATGTGCAAACACATTCTCTCTACACTCAGACTTAGGTTTAATAGAGCAAATTAATTCCCCTCGCTGGCGAATGTTTTTGCTCTAAAGCCTCCCCTTCCCCGACCAGTGAAAATTTCCCACGAAATTCCACACGTCCTCAACTCTCCATCTCCAGCGCCAAATGCAGACTGGAGCACCGACAGTGCTAGCGGGCCTCGGGCGCAGTGCGGTTTCTCTTCCTCGTTTGGGATTGAGACCCGACCTGCCTTCGTTTCGAGATGAAATGTGCCGGATTAAACGGAGAAAATAAAACCTCAGAAATACTTTTGCAGCTACTCGGGACTCTTGAATCCGCGATGGGAGAAGTGCTAAGGTGCCGACAAGCCTGATCAAGTCCACAACGGCCTCATTATCTGGGCAAACGTCCTTTAGCTGCTGAATGCCTCTTGTCCAAAAAGGGGGTCCGTGGGGTGGGGCGGGGGACTCTTCTGATCCATCCGGGGCTCCCCTTGCTTCCCCCAAGCGCCTGCGGTGCTCCCTCCCCCACTTCCGCCCCCTCTCTCTCCAATCTCCGACTCTGCAAAGTGCAGGCTTGTAATTCAGGACAAGTGTGACACCTACCTGTGAAAGGGGGTAACCGTCCCCTCGCTGGTCCCGCGGCCCCAGCCCCGCGGCTCCGCGGGGAATCTACCCGGCCGCCTACCACCCGCACGGTCGCGGATGGAACATTTACTAATTTAATCAAATCCAGCGAAGAGATCAATGCCCAATTTTGAAGGGGTAGAGACGACAGTGACTTGGGAAAGCCTTCTCCTTGGCATCTCCCAACTGCTTCCCGCCCGCATTAGCCCAGAGCACCTTTGAAATAGTAATAAGGGCTAAATCCGGCATAAAATCGAACTCATTAGCAAAGTTCACCAGCTGATTGCTTTGCATAAAACACGACACTGATTGGAAGTAATTAGGTTAAGCGTTGGAGCTCGGGTGGTGCGTGTCTCTAACTGGCTTTGCCATCTCTTCTCCCTTCTGGGCACACACTTGGGTCTCTCTCGTCCCTCCTCCAGGGTCCAATCACCACCCCCCCCCCCCCCCCCCCCCCCAGTGATCCAAATTTGCATTCCGGGCAGGGCCACGTTCCCTGGAGCTTGAAGCCTAATTACGGTTTCCCGCTGGCAAACTGGGTTCGGTGGAACCTTTCATTCCCCACTTCGGAAAAAAAAGTTGCAGTTTGCACCTTTTGTCCAGGGCGATGGACAGTTTATTGAGGCTTCTAACAAGTAATAAGTGGCTCTGATTATGTTAAAATCTCTTTTAATTAAATATTTTGCATTTTACAAAGGCGGCTGCAGTTTCTTTTACTTTTCAAATCTAAGAGTATAACCTGTTTCCTTTCTGTAATAATACTTTAGCTCATACCCAGAAAAAAATCAATAGGTGTAAAAAAATTAAATTAAACTTGTATTTTTAAACTATGAAACAGTTTTGGGGGAAACACAAATGTATATATTTATATTACAAAAAACATTAAATGCCTGTACAGGTGTCTTAATTTCATAATTTACTTCAAAGATATTGAATTATCAATTTAAATACAAAAATGCTACATTAAATATACAGAATAAGATTTAATACAAATCCTTTTTTAAATTTTTCTTTTCAGTTGGTTAAGACATTTCTGTGGGTGTGTGGAGATGTTTACATTTTTATATCATCCATCTCCATGTACTATAAACTTTTTAGTAGGAGGGATAGTTTTGCTTTTCTCTCATGTTGATGGAAAAATAACTGCCAAGGCCATGTTTTCTTTTTTTAATAAATTAGGAAAGTCCGGGACCGACGCAGCCCGCGTTAAATGTCGGACATACCTTTCTTCAATTCATAGGGAGAGTCTTTGCACAGGTCTAGCTGGGACTGGCTCCGCAACATTTTCGGGTCTTTAGCCAAAGCGTCCGCTCGGTTCAACACGGTCTGGTTTAATCCATTGAAATGCGAGCCCGGACCCGTGGTGGGGCCTGGCCCGGGCCCCGGGTGGCCGTGAAGGTGTCCGAAGGAACCATAGTTCGTGTAGCCAGGATAGAAGGGCGCCGTGTAGTAGAGAGGCCGGGACAGCACCGTCCCGCCTGGGAAGGGACACTGCGCCGAGGGCGAGCGCGATGGCGCCGGGGCTGGCGACGCGCGGCTGCCTCCTAGGGCTTGCCCGGCTACGGGCCCGGGGCACGGTGGGCACGGAGAGCCCTCGCTCCCGCCGCCCCCGTCCTTGACCTTGTCCGAGGATGTGGCGATCTCCGCCAGAGACCACAGTTTGGGCTTGGCGAGCACCGCCTGCGGCGGCGGCGGCGGCGGCGAGTGTATGACCGAGGGCCCTCCGGGACCGGGGGGCAGCTCTCCCGCGGCTGGGTGCGGGCCCGGAGCCGGCGCGCCGGAGGGGTAATGAGGGGCTGGGTCCTCGGCCAGCCGCGCTGCCGCGGGCCCGGCCGGGGAGGGCCCGCCGGCGCGGGGGGGCCCGGGCAGCGCGTCGAGGCGGCCCTCGGATGGCGGCTCCTTAAAATCCGAGTCGCTGAGGCTGCCCTCGGTCTCCTTGCCGGCAGGGGTGGGCGGCCCCTGCAGCCGTTCGCAGCCAGAAACCGCCTTTTGCTCTGCTCCTCCTGCGGGTGAAACCCAGGCGGTCAGAGGCGCGGAGGCCACAGGTCCCCACCCGCAAAGGCAAAAAGTCCTGTCCCCAACCTCCAGGCCTTGGACGCCCCCTCTCCAGGCCCCTCTTGGGCTCCACACACCCTTTCCCGCGTCCACCAACCTGCTTCGGGGCCCTCGGGGTCGCCCTTGTCCTCGGGCTTCTGGGGCTCATCCTCGTCGTTCTTCTCCAGATCAATGTTCTCCTCCTCCTCCTCGTCCTCGCTGCGGTTCCGCGGCGTCCACGTCATCTTGTTCTCTTTCTTGAGGCGCCGGCGCGCGTTGGCGAACCAGGTGGACACCTGGGTGAGGGTCATCTTGGTGATGATGGCCAGCATTATCTTCTCGCCCTTGGTGGGGTAGGGGTTCTTGCGGTGCTCGTTGAGCCAGGCCTTGAGCGTAGCGGTGGCGTCTCGAGTGGCGTTCTTCCGGTACGCGGGGTCCCCGTACGGGTACGAGCCCAGGGGCGCCGCATACGGGTGGTACCCCAAGGAACCTGCCATGCCCGGTGTATGGTCGTAGGGAGAGCCCTGCAGGGAACGGGCAGAGAGAACGTGAGAGTGGGCCGAGGTCCCCAGTAGCCGCCTGGGCGACCGAAGTACACTTCCCCTGCGCCCAGGGTCTTCGGGCAGCGAGGCCCGCACTCAGGCTTCCCCTGGGGTAGGGCTGGAGGGCTCAGACCCTGGGGCAACCCCTCTTCCTCCTTAGAAGGAAGCGGAGGCCGCCAATCCCTGAGTCCTTGGAGGCGCTTGGAGCAGTCCTGGCTTCCCCGGCACCTGGTAGGCCCCCCTCTGGCTGGGCACGTCCTCCCCCGCGTGAGCAGATCCGGCCACCGAGGCCAGGCCCCTCTACCCAGAGAAAGGCCCCGGCAGCGGCGGCGACTCTGCTCTCTGCGCCCGAGTGGCTGCGCAGTAGAAACAAGGGTAGTGAGCAAAGGAAGTCAAGGAATTTTTTTTCCCCCACAGAGAAAGGCAAACGAAGAGCCAAGCCTTATCCCTGCACTCCCACCCCTCCAAAAGTGTTACCCCAAACCGAAGCCACAGCGCTTTTCCAGAAAGTGCACCCGGCCGAAAAATCCCGGATGCACCGCAGCTCGCCCGACTTTTCAGAAATTTAATACCTCCAAATCGGATTGCGAAGATAGGATTACGGATTTGCAACATTTTGGAGGACTAATTAAAGGCGAGGCCAAACACATTTACACAGACCGAGCACGCTTCTGTTCAGATTTCGGATCTATTTCTTTTGAACTACTTTTCGCCAAATGGCCGAACCCCCCAAAATGAAATAGAGTAAAATGTGCAGGACGGCCTAGAGCTCACGTTTGAACCAAATGTTGCTCTTTGAAGCGACCTCTCCCCCCCAAAAAAAACCCCTTCCGCCAAGTTAGCGATCCGAGCAGGACGCGGCTCTCCGCTCCGTGCAACTCCTGAGCCCGAGACCCGGACGAAGCCGAGAGAGACAACCACCCAAGTTCGCAGGGGCCGCGAGGCTCGGCTGGACGGTCCGCGGTGAAGCCGAGGCCCGTGTCCCCCGCAGCCCCCGCCCGCCCCGCGCGGCCCCAGCTGCCCTCGCCCGCCAGGCTCCCGCTCGCTTACCACGTACGAGGAGAAGGCGGCGGCGGCTGCCGCCGCGGGGTCGGCGCCGTACTGGAGGTGCGAGTTGTAACCCGGCGAGGGCGCCGTGAAGGCGGTGGAGCCGGCGTAGGGCGAGAACGCGGAGCCCGACGACGAGCGGCCGAGCTCATCCGTGCGGGGCCCCGAGATGACGCTGGTGCTGTACGCCGGGCAAGAGTAGAGCGCCAGCGAGGCGGACGGCTGGTACAAGTAGCCCTGCGGGTAGGACATGGCCACACACGGGCATGGGGCGCTCCGCGCCGCGGCCGCCAACGAGCCGGGCGGCGCCCTGCGAGGGCGAGCGGGCGGGCACCTGGTCTCCGGCTGCCCCGGGCCGCCGCTCCTCGGGCCCCGGCTCCCAGGCTCCGGCCCGCGGCGCCTCCTCGCTGGCTTCCCGCGCGCCTCCGGCCGCGACCGAAGAGCCCGCTCCTCTGCGCGCCTCGCTCGCCCCGGCAGGGTTTCCCCCCCTCCCTTGTTGCTTTCTCTTTTTCCCCCTCGCTCTTTGCACTGGGGGGCTCCGCTTTTGGCTTCGCAAAGGTCCTGCCAAGATGCTAAGTTGGAAATTGAGGATTCTGACGCCTTGTGCGCGCCTGAAGCTCCTCCTTCCCGGGGTGTAGTCGGTGGGAGGACTGGCAGGAGCCTCTGGGCGGCCGCAGCCAACCCGGCCGCCAGGCGCTCCTCGTCCTCTCCCTCTTCCTCCCCGGCTCCCTCTCCCGCTCGCTGGCGCTCCCCTCGCCCCTCCCTAGCGCCCGCCTCTCCTCCGCGGCCCTCCTTTCCCCCCTCCTCTTATTCTCCCCCCCCCCCCCCATCGGTCTCTCCCTCTCTCTCACTCAGACTCTCGAGCGCCGGCCCCAGGATGACAATCATATCCCAGGCGCGACGATCTCTTCCAACTTTCCTCCCCTGCTAAGTCGGGGAGGCGGAGCGGCGGTTCCGACACAAGCGGGTCCTGATGGCCGGTCCGCCGTTCCGAAGCACAAAGGGAACGAGGCAGCGGACCGCGCGCCAGCGAACGCTTTTTCTACGCCACAGTAAATCGCGGAGTTAGCGGGTTTCTTGTTCGCGAGGAGGCTGGGCTCCAAAGCGGATCGCCGTCCACCCTCCCCTGGCTTCTCCCCCTAGTTAAAGGACCAACGAGAGAGCTGGAGACCAGGAATGAAGGCCCCTGAATGAAGGGAGAGTCGGATGGATGCCAGCGTTCAGGGCGCTGGGAGGCCGGGGTGACTGTCCTTCTCCGCCAGCAGCAGCAGGTGGGCGAGAGACAGGCCTTGGACATCTGCACGTCTCCGGTTCAGCCTCCCTTCCACCAACTCCCCGCCAGACGGCGAGGGAGGAGACACGGGACCCAGTACTACGGGGGGAGCCTTTTCTCTAGAGAGGTTGTGGGCAAGAGCTGCCAGACGGCGGAGAAGCAGCTACACCGGAGGACTCCATTACGCCCTCTCCCGCAATGGCTCGCTGCCCCTTTCTTGGGGCTTTGCATCACCGGCAGCTCTCCCCGCCAGGCCGGCGGTGACTGCGGTGGAGAGTGCGGGTCCTCTTCCCGTTCGCACGCACTCTCGCTCGCACCCGCCCACGCTCCACCGCTAGCTGTCGGCGGAGGAGTAACCAACCCAACCACTGTTTGTTCAGCGAGGCGCTGGCAAGGCAAACACAACTGAGTCACAGGCCGAGCCCTTGCCCACGAAGGCCACACAGAATACAAAACAGACCTTTTGCCTGTCTCTACACCCAGCGCCGCCGCAAGCCACAGAAGCACTCGAACTCTGGGACAGACAGGGGCGCTGGTGAACCAGGACAGGGGCTGGCACAGTGTTGAGCACTACAGTAGACCAGGGACTTTGTCGCTTTTTAATGCAGTCACAACGGAAGCCGAAGTATGCCTAGACACAAAGTTTGTCTCAATGACTCTGACAGTCGAGATACACTTTTATTTCCTAAGTTCTAGCAGGGTCTGGCACACAAGCCCGCTCTCCACACCCGCACTCTGCAGCGCGACTTCACGCACGCGCGCAGACTCCTCCCCATCAGTTCTCCCAGGCTCCGCCCCTCAGGCGGATATTCTCCTACAACTTCTGAAATCGCCCGGCCCCATCCCTCCCTGCCTTCACCTCTAATTGGACGCTGGCCTCTATAGGCTCCGCCCCTCAGCGACGTGAGCCCGCTTCCCTCAGAGTCTAGGCGCCGAGGGGGCGGGGCGGGGCGGGGCGTCGTAGCCCTATTGTCATGGAGACGGGAAGCCGGCGGTGGCTGTGGAGGGCACAGCCCAGCTAAGGTGGCAGCGAACCGGCCGCGACTGAGGCGAGGCCGAGCAGCCCCGAGCGCGCGGAGCCGACCGCTGGCGGCCTCTCAGGCAGCCAAGGGGGCAATGTCCTCCGGGGCTCGGGCTAGGCCGGGGTGATCGCGGGGAGTGCCCAGGAGCGTCCCCGCCCTGCTCGCGTCGCTCCCGCTCTGGCGGCCCTTCAGCTCCACAGCGCCCGCCCCCGGCTCCGCCCGCCGCCGCTGCCGCCGCAGCCCCTCGCGCTAACGGTCGGTAGCGGCCCGCGCGCGCCGCCCGCCGGGGGCTCGCGCCAGCCACGAGGGAGCGTCCGCGGCTCACGCTCCCGCGCCGCGGAGGAGAGGTGAGCCCCGCGTCCACCCTGCCACCGCGTACCCTCCGCGTCTCGGCCGGGCTTCCTGCCTCTCGAGCCGCGTCCACGTCCGCCCGTGGACGGGATGGACGCGGTGGTGCCCTGCGCCCCTCCGGGCTCTCGGTAGGCATGGGCCGGTGAACGTTGGGCGGGATTCTCGTGGTGTGACGGTCCCCCCAGCGGGCGGGCGTGGGCGTGGTCCCCTCCATCCACGCGCGGCAGCTTCACCCTCTCGGCTCTGGTCCAGGATGCTGATCTCGGAAATGGAGCCCTGGAGGTTTGTGCCACCGAGAATCTGAGTCTGTCAACACAGACATCCTCATTACATCATCCTGCCACTCTGGGCAACCCCCTACCCCCCCCCCCCAAAAACACACACACACACACACCATATTTACAACTCCTTCCCGCGCCTCCACCCCCCGGTTTTCTAATACTGTCTTCTTTTTGGTGTCAAAGACTTGGAGAGAATCCTGAAAGATATTGAAGCATTTAGAATTTATGGTTCTGTTGCTGTGGTTGTCACCTCCGCTCTGCGTCAAATTTGAGACTCATTTCTTAAGGATGTCTCTATTTTCTGCTTTATTTGCACATTGATAGCTCTGCTGCTCGGCTGGCCACCGCCGCCCGGCGTCTGAGATAGACTCGTGTTAATATGCGAGAGGGAAGAGCTGATTATTAGCAGGCAGGCGGGTAGCATCTGGCGTGTTTTCTCCGTTTTCATGTGAAAGCTTTCCGTTTTTGCTGGTAAACCCGAGGTTTTAACTTTTAGCCTTGGATGCGTTCCTTTCTCTCCCCTCCCTCTTTTTCCCCCTTTATTCATCAGCTTTCCAGTTTGGGACCTGCTTACTTTTAGCAGTAGTTTAACTCATCTCCTGTCACTGAAGCTTTCTCCCCCCCTCCCCGCCCCCCCACCCGCCGGCAGGCAGGAACTAACTCCCTCTGGTTCCAGGTTACTAAGACGACTCTTTCTTTTCCGCTTACAAGTGCATTTGTATCTTTCTGAACATTTGCACTTAGGTTAGGGCTAGGCATGCCTTGATCTTAATGAAAGACTTTAAAACATTCTAATTTTAAAACTTCCTAAGGGTTTATTGGTTTGTCATGTCTGCACGGATCCTGTTACGCATTACTCTTAAAATTTAGAGCTTTAAAATAACAACACAATTGTATTGCTAAGACATGGTGTGGAGCTTGCTCTTAGAGTTTTGGCTGTACAGTTGTCATTGTTTAAATCAAGTGCAAAAGAGGTTATTCCTGTTTATTTAGCGTAATAACTTTTTACAGTAAAAACTTTAAAGACTTATAAAAGTAGATCTGCTGTATTTTAAAGATCTCATCATTCTTGTGGGAGAGACACAACACTGAGGCTAGGAAAGGCAACAGATTGCTTCTGTCATATCGCTTTGCTGTTTTGGAGTGTACTTAAAGGATTATGATTGATAAGGCTGTCTTGCCAGAGAATGTTGACACAGGTGTGCATCGTTATCTTAATTAAGATCCTGAGAAAATGTTGTCTATAAAATGGTGACATAAGAAAGGCGGCATATTTTTGTACAGTTTTGCTTCTGGAGAATTTAATTGCACTAGAAATCTGTCTTTGAGTTCCAGATTTTGTGAGCACTTTGGCAGTAGAAGTTTGAGAGAAATGATAGTTCAATGTAAGTGTTCTGGCATGTATTGATACTACTTGTGGCTTTTTTGGCAATGCCTCTGTCTGCTTTCTTTGTGCTCCATCTTTGTGGAATAATGGTTTCTGATTTAGAAAGGAAAGCATGAATAACCTAGTATGTTATTAAGCAAACGTTTATTAGTATTCAGAAAAAAATATGTAGAGGAAGACATGTTTAATGTGCAGAAACAGGAATGTAATGAAAAAGTAAATATATAAGAAATTTATGTCCCTTCATTTTTTTAAAAAAGTCTCTTAGGATGTCTTCATGATCTAAAACATTTTCTTTTTTCTTCTCAAGTACTTAGCTACATTGTTTATGGAATGCCTTGTTTTATTTCCAGACACAGAAGAAAACTGTTTTATTTCTTCCAAAATGTGTTTCTGTAAATTCGAATTGATGAGCAAGTGAAGACAGTGCATTTAGACTCTGATTAGTTTAAGGATCTGAATCATAACCTAGATGACCACTAAAATAATATTACCATCCTTTACTTCAGATCTCTGAATGCCAAAACAATAGCAAGACGTATGCTGTTGATTATATTACCCCTTGGCTTACCCAGCACCTAATACCCTTCAACATAAGTATTGCATTAAGATTTCCCCCCCTCTCTTTGTAGCTCATGATTTCCTGGAAGCTGGCTGTCCATCAGTGTGTATGTAAGATGTGTGAGTGTTTTTCTTTAATATTAAAACTCATTGTAGAAAAAGGAAATGAAAGTGGAGGAGGCCATAGGCATTATGATAGGAGAGGCCAGGTATGGAGTCACAGCTTACTCGTGACTCCAGGAATAATTAGCTGCCTGGCATTATATGGGAAACTAAAATCAAAGAATGATTTATTTAGACTTGTTTGCTGAAACGAAAACAGGAGCATTACTTTTGAGATAATTGCTTTAGTTATCCCCCAACTCCCCCATCAAAATTTTTTTTTCTGGCAGCCAGTATCAGCATCCCAGTGTTATTATCCATCTATTATTTTCAAGTATGATATGCTATGTTAAAAGAGATGAAACTGGAATATGAGCTAATTACCTGTCATCTGGTCTAATAAATAATACCAAGTAATAATGTATTAATATGTAATTATATATTTTTACAGTATAGAAATCTTGGGGAAATTTTCAGTGTTTTTCAGTTGATAATGTGCAAGTAAATGAGATCATGTGATCCTGAGTGAATTAAACATGTTTTTTAAAACAGATTATGAAAACAGTATCGTATTTTGGAATAACGTTTTCACTCTGAGATAGCAGAGCTTGTTTTGTGTGGTAGTACCTCAATATCTTTACATATTTCCCTTCAGTGTCTACATTGTGTTGACTCCTGTAGTTTTAACATCTTTTTGGTATAAATGTTAGCTGTTTTTATAGAGAATAATTGTCCTTAATAGAATAGCAGCTGATACAACTCTGAAAAGATGTAAAACCTTGGAATTATTATTATTTTTGTTTGGTAATGACTCTGGTTTGCTTTCATAGCACTATGGAGTATAGTACTCATGACTTAACTTCTGCATAAATGCGTAGTATTTTTATAGCTGAAGTATACCTAAGTACCAATTTAGGGTGGTAAATTAACTTAGATGCTTCAAAATTGAAAACCAGTATATACAAATGTAGTTAAAATTTAAATCTTTATTAGTGAGGATGCACGTAACATTTGTTCAGGAAAAGAGAATGTAATTTTCTCCTGCAGTTATCTTTTATGAAATCCATTTTTCTAGCCTTTTCTCAGGTTAATGATATTCCACACCTTGATACAGTCTTTACTTGTTTATTTGCAGTAATATAAAGTGATACCTTGGAGAAAATTAGATTAGATATTCATATCTAATATCTCAGAAGTATTTAACCAGACTTCTATATTTCCTTAAACAGAATCATTTTTATTTTCTGTGCAGGTTATGAGTATGATGCTTCCATAATACATTTGGATGTTTTCAGCTAAGTTCACATCTGAACTATGGGGTTCCTCCAAGTGTTGACTGAAATTTGTCCTTGAGCATCCCCTCGCTCATCTGTAAGTGAGTGTCTGCACAGTTGTGCTTGTATATTTGGGAGTAAACCCAAAATAGCATCAGTGTTTGTTTTACCAAAGTATTTATATTGGTAATAGGGACGGTCTCAGTACAGAATGGAAAGAAGGTCACTTGAGGTCTTTGCTACAATTTTACCAATGTATTAATAAGTAGGAGCATTTTGCTTCATGGAAATGTACTGAATGATTTATTTTTTAATGGTATCTTTGGATAGTGAAATTTATGAACTCAGTGCTTTTCATAAAAATCAAGACTAAGGTTATGATGTGTTATAAAGATAGAATTATTATTTGAAGGAAATATTTATATCAAATCCAGCTTTTTATTATTTTCATTACCCCAATTCTTTTTAGAATAAATATAATGGGGTATCAGTTCTAGTCATAGGTACTAAACTCTCTAAATGACAAAGGACATACAGGTGTGCACAAAACTTGTCCCTTCTCATCAGAATAGGAGCTGCTGAACACAAGCAGATGAGAAAAGCCATAAGAAAAAAAATTGTGCAGAATATTTGTGTTGTCTAGTGGGGAGAGCAAAATACTGGATTCAGCGATAGAGAATATTTTCTTAAGTAAAAAAGATGGTTAGAGGACCAAAAAAAAAAAAGCTAATTCTACAGAAGGCAACTCGAGTACAGTCTGCTATAGAATCAGTGCTTCTCTGTGAATACTTTCAAAGGCATTAAAGTGATTCTCAATATTAAATGAAGTAATATCTAATTGTTTTTAAATAGCACCTTTGTGTTCTTCTGTAACTGATTGAGCCTTATAGGTTTTCATTTATGACCAAGAACTGAAGTATTATAGTGACTTAGAAAACACAGATACAAAGCAATGTTATACAGTGAACAATCTGATTCCTCTTTGTTTGTCTTTAAGCTTAGTTTTTGGTTTTGTTTTTTTAACCACTTATAAACTTGTTGAATTTAAAAGACAGAGGATTAGATTTTTTTTTTCCTTCCTAAGAATGAATATAGGAAAATCGAAACATATAGGCAAATTGGTTGGATTTTATATCTGTTATTCAACAAAATTTATTAAGATTCATATTTATTACTTATATATTAATGGCATTTAAATATATTAAAACTAATTCTCATTTTATATAAAATAGGTGTGTGAAAGGGAGTTCCCTACTTTTGAAAAGATGAAGAAAGCATGTCCTTTCCAACAATAATAGATTATGGTTGATGAATTGAGAAGGTTATACTAAATGTTCTCTGGTGGAAATGGTTCAGGTATGCTTTTTGAGAAATATATCATTCAGGAATAAAATCAATTGAAGTATAGGCAATTAAATTGTAATTCAGTGAAGGAAGGAAGTGGTAGGAAAGATGAAGCTAACTCTTGCTGTTTTTCTCTTTAAGAATCTACTGTCCATAATGGAGCCACTGTACTGGCTTTTGGAAGGAGGAGATTCTGAAGATAGGGAGGTAATATTATCTCTTTTAAGAAAATACTTTTCTCTGTAATCCTGCGCCTTTATTACATATAAGAACTTTATCTAGGAGGCAGCGGTTTCTTTAAATTTGGGGTATGGAAACAATCTGATTTTTCTCTGCTGAGTTTTTGAACTGCTGTGTTGGGAGGGCTGATAAATCACAGCTAGGCCTACTCAGCACCCTTAAAATAGCTTCTTGCTGAGAATTAGCGCTGTGATGGTGGCCTACCCATCCCAGGAGGTGTCATTGTAGTGTGTGGTTGATGTGCACGCATTGAGCAGTTGCTTAGCTGTCCTCATTGACCTCCCTGGCTTTGTTGCCCTCTCTGGGGGCACATGCTGTCTGCAGGGCAGTTTACTGTCAGCCACCACCCAGCTCAGAGTGGGAGACTCGCTGGTTGACAACTGGTTCCAGAGCTCTGACAAGGCGCTCTCCAGGCCCAGCCGGGCCGTGCAGCGCGTGGGAGGCCGGGCGCTCTGCCGCTCGGGTCCCTTCCCTAGCTGTCAGCTTTAGGTCCTTCCCATTTTCTGTGTAATCCTGGGCTGTGGGTAATACTTTCCCTTTCCTCTCACTAGGTTGGCTTGCTGCTTTCTGCAGCTGTTGCAGGGATTCCCATGGAATGGAGGACTCTGTTTTATTCTGGATGAGATCTCTGAGCATTTCTCCGCATGCTTGTTCAGTGTCAAAAACCTAATGTTGGTGTCCAAGAGTGAATCTACGATTCTTGAACAACAAAAATCAAAAATTAGAAAATTTGTATCAAAAAGAAAAGCTTCCATCTTTTCAGGCTCTGCTGCTGCCTTGACTGTGCAAGTTAAATTAAAAACAGTCAAATCCTTTTATAAAATATCAGTCTATCATTCAATCATTCTATTTCGAAGAATGTTTATAAAGGCTTAAATTGTGTTATGGTATTTATGTAATTTTTTTTCCTTTTTAAGAAAAATGATATACTTTTCTAGTCAAAAACATCTACTCCCCAAACTATATAGAAGGATGTTAATGGAATAATGAAGGACTTTATGATGTCTAATTATATAATTGGGAAATGGGTAAGCAACAGTAGTAGTAGCTAAAATCAGTTTCTTCTATTAAACAGCTAGTATAGAGTTAAAAACAAAAAACTTCAAGAAGACTCTGTAATCTTTAAATCAAATGACACTTTTGGTTAACATAATAGGAAGAAGAAGCATACCAATCTCAGATTCTTTTATTCTGGCCTAGGTAGAGGTTGGAAGCAGCTGAAGAGCTGTTAACATGTGGCCTGGAAAAAAATTATCTAAAAGTGATTACTTGGAAGGCAGTTTACATTTGCAGAACAATTCAATATTATGACCTTGACCAACTTTTACACTTCATATTACTTGGGTTATTACTCCAGCTTTTAAAATATCAGTCTATGGTATAGCTTGTGTATGGAATACAAGGGTATTTTTGAATTGACTAAGTCTTGCTCGTCATTCTAAATTGTGCTTCAGTATTACAAAGTTGAAATGTAATATTTATTAATAGAAGGAAAATATAAAATTTAATATCTGGGCAACTGAGACCTTTAAACCTATTTTAAAAGTATAATCTTGACATCTATGACACTATTTTTTTGTCTTTGAAATATAGATAGAATAATGGATTATTCTAAAATTCAAATGTTTTATTTATTAATTCCAAGTTTTGTTCTCTATAATGGACTTTTAAAATAAAAGGAATATGTGCTTTAGTCATGGACTAATTTATTAAGCATTAGTACACAGAGACTCAGCCTTGATTAATTTAAAACTGTGAAAGGGGGCAGGTAAAACTGTTTTCAGCTGAAATTTCCTAATGCAGCAACCATTTAAATTAAATGTTTGTTAACATAATAGTGATGGCATTTTCTCCTCCTCCTCCTTGTGGTTTTGTCCAACTAGATGTTACAGTGGCAGTTGCGCTGACTGTTAAGTGTTTAAATGATGACACCATTATGTGAAGTGATTTTGAAATGAGAGATTCCAGCCAAGAATTACATCTGCTCCCATCTCCTTCAAATCATACTCTCTGGCAGTGCAGATTATGATTGATTTGTTTGTGACAGATTGCAGGAAACAGTCATTGATTTTTCAATATTTTACCTTAAAATTATTTACAGTTGTAACCATGGGGAGGTATTTCCATGGGCTGTCAGCCCCTGAAAGACTAGGATAATATTCCCTGCTCTCTGACAAGACAAATTACCTGTAATGAGTGCAGTAGCTGAAGGGTATACTTTTATTTTAAAATATGTCAATAACCCCAGTGACTAAACGAATATTGATTTAGCATAATGAAGCCTGAGTAATGTGAAAATGAGCTTTTTCAAGGAGCATGGTAAAGACTTTCTTTTTAGCTGGTTGTGAGAAGCTTTTCATTCTTTTCAACTAGTGGAGATAAGGAGTTTTATATGCAAACCATCAGAATGATAGTGTTATTTGTGATAACCAGGGTCCAAATATTCTGCCCTTGCTTTTATCGATTCTTTTTCAAATCTTATTTGGAGTCTTACATTTAGTCATAGAATAGACACTGGTTTACTTGCTGTTACCTTTAGCCAACTTAATATATTTACCATTTCAGCATCTTTTGCATTAGAACCTCTGGTATTGAATATTAACATATAAGTCTATATCCAGTCATTTGTAGATGACATAATAATTATGTTAAGACATTTCAAATGGGTCTATTGTAGTATTTAATGTGCTGTATTTTATGGTAGAATAATTTCCAGTCCCTGGACATCAGATTGCTTTCACTGGGAATGAAGATTAATTTACTTAAGTCCTGATATTTTAGGCAGCAGTGCATGCTTCCATTTTGGTTAGACTTTCCCCTCCTTTCCAAATGTAATTCTCAACTTTTTAATGGATTAAGGCCCTAAAATATAAGGCCCTTCAAACAAGAATGATAGTAAAGTAGTATATAGCTTTGTTTTATAGTTCATTGAGGAGCCTGAAGATCTTATGCCTAAACTGGTATAACCTAACATATTTTATGATAACTAATAGTAATGAAATTTTATTGAAAGCAATAGGTAAAGTCCCTTTAGAAATTAATGAGTTTTGATTTAAAGAAAATTCAGATGACTCTTTGTGAGTGCTAGTTCTTTTGCAGCACTGCTTCGGAAATGTTGCAATAAAATGAAAAATACAAACAGGTCTTTTAATGGAAAATAGGATAGACTCTAGAACAAAAATTATCATTTTGGTTTTTTTTTTCCCCAGGAATTTGCCTGAGGGTGTGACAGATGATTTCTGTTACTCGTCCTAGTTGTGTCCTGCAATAAACTGGATACTTTATAAAAAAATACTGGTCCCTTGGTTTCAAATGCTATAAGATTTTAGTTCTCCATTATCCTCTCCTCCAAATTCTTTCCCTTTTTTTATAAAGGACCTTTGAAAATAGAAATATAAAGCTTGCACCATCATCATATGTGAAACTGACAGCCCAAATTCTTCAATCATTAATTTGGTTTATAGTTTTCCAAGTTGATCTCATATCCTAAGAACTTACCTATGGATAAGACTTATCTACAGAGTATACCCTCCAGAAAAAAATAAATATAGATCTTTCTCCTCAGTAATTTAAAAAAATAAAGCATATTTTCTTGAGACAAATCTGTGTTAAGGAAAACATCTATGTTATTGTTTAGTTTATTTTGGAGTAAAATAATAAATATATATGGTAAGCACCTCCTGACCCCATCATGTAGTTTAAACCTGGCTATTCATTTTATAATACATGTGCAGAACTATTTATGTGAGTAAAATTTAATAGGTACATAGATAAAACAAAGCTTTTTCTGGGGAAATTATTCTCTTTTGGATACTCTGCCCTTTTCCATTTCTTTTCTCCCCTTGAAAAAAACTATCCTGCCCTTGTTCTCCTTTAGGGAAAAACTATTTAGATAAAGTGTTTTTAAATCATGCAAGTCATTGCCTGGGGTTGGTTAAAACATTTATTTTTTTCGAAAAGGAGAAAATGCCCCGTTTGAAAAACCTTTCTTGCATTTGTATCTATTAAGATAAACAGTTTACTTTGATACGGTACATACCAATCTACTTAGTTAATTTTTTTCCAGAATTCATTTTACTCTGTTTGGTCTGACCCTCTATGATAACTTAATATAGGAACAAATTAGCATATAATTCTATTTTCCATGTGACCTCAACCAGTTGCAGAATTGTACCACCACTTTTGAGGGGGGCAATTTGATATTTTATGTAGACTCTAGAATTAAGCATTTGCAAATGTTCACTGCATCCTGGTTCATGTGTTATCAAAAATGTTTAAAAGTAAGCAGTTAGAGGAAATCCTCACCCCTATTACTAAGGTATTACAATGCCTCCAAAAGGTAGCATTTTTAATTAGTGTACATGATTGATTAGTGATTTGTCTTCTCCCAAGCATAAAGCAGCTGGGCAAAATTAAGTGAGGTTGGTGAACTATAAGAAGATATTAGGGGTTGATGGTAACAGTGATCATGACAACTAAATCTTTTTTTTTTTTCCCCCTTTTAGATTCAGCAATCAGTCTTTGAAATTTCCTGTGGTCTATTCAATCTAGATGCAAAGGACATGGAAAAATCAAGTGCTCAAGTGGTTTAAATATGTTTTGGATATTCTTACTTATAGATTACAGGATTTTTCCAATTAAAATCCACAGTTGTCATGCAGAAGGAGGTTATGCCCTTCTTGATCACCAATTTTATTTGAAATGCTTAGTGTTATAGTATGTTACTGAATGCTGTTTTAATCAAAGTATAGAAAAAATAAAATCAATTTTATATGTTGACTTTTTTTCTAAAATGACTTTATTGGACTGAATGAATGTTTATACGTGAAAAAGAGGGTTCCCCCCTGAGAAAAATCACTTTCTCCATTATAGCAATTCTTCTGGCAATCTGATATCATTAGAATAGATCTAAAATTTAATGCGACCCTATTATATTTATGGAAGAAGAAAGACTTAAAAGGTATCCGTATATATAATTTTAATTCTCTATAATAGTCCCTCTGGAATGGAACATTTTCTTTTCAAAAAATCTATTAGCTCAACTCAGGTATGAGGGAAAAATCATCTCAACTGGCAGAGCATTTGTTACGTGTTTGAATATTTGGTTTATATAAAGAAGGTTGACATCCAGTCTTTCACAGAGTTCTTGTATTTGGGCAGACTGAATAATGAGGGGTTGCCTTGTCATTGGGAAATTCCTTGTTGTGGCCTTTGTGGCGGCTGAAGGAAAACGAAAGTATTCCTCTGTGGCAGGCAGGCCTCTGGCTTGTGTGGTGTGAACACTGTCAAGGACTATGTCTGACCAGAGGTAGCCCTTAGTGAGGGGACTGGAGAGATGCACAGATGCTGATGACACCTGAAGAAGTAGTGGTGAGTGACTGTTTTTGTACATGACCTAGTTTGTACTTCATCCACTTCTATAGTTTTCACAGAGTGCTATGAAAAATTCTTAAACTCAGAACTCCATACAGCAAAGTGAGTTTTTTAGGCTAGAATATTTTTTATTTTTAATTAAACTTTCTATGTTGAGATAATTACAGATTTCACATGCAGTTTTACTAAATAATGGAGAGGTCCTCTGTACCTTTAGTTAGTAAGTTTCCCCTCTGTAGGGAAAGTATCACAACCTGGACATTGGTGTCATTACAGCCCAGATATAGAACTTCCATCACCAGAAGGATTCCTCACCCTACCCTTCTGTAGTCATACATGCTTCTCTCCTGGTCCTCTTCCTTAATCTTAGCAATCACTAGGCTGTTCTCCTTTCCTATAATCTTTAATTTCTTTTCAAGGATGTTCTATAAATGGAATCATATAGTATATAACCTCTTGGGATTGACTTTTCTTACTCAGCACAATTTTCTGGAGATTCAACTTGCATTTATCTATATTCTGTTCTTTTTATGGTTGGGTAATATCCCATGGTATGGTTGCCCCAGAGTTTGTTTAACCATTTTACCAGTTGAGACTTTAGTGTTGTTTCTGGTTTTTCACTATTATGAATAAAACTGCTGTAAACATGCATGTACAGATTTTTATGTGAACATAAGTTTTCATTTTCCTGGGATAAATGCCCAGGAGTGTGATTGTGGGTCATATGATAATTACATAGAGTCTTTTTAAGACTAGAATTGATTTTGTGTGTATGGAAGGGGAGACAAAGAGAACATCTACATTTTTGTGGTATTTTTGCTTTAACTGGATTTGTCTATGATTTCAAAACATACAGACTATTTTAAATAACTTGTAGCTAGATATAAAAAAAAAAAAAACCAAAAACCATTTTTCCACAAACTAGATTTTCTTCTTATTTCTAGAGAAATACTTTGGAGAAAAGACTGACTTTTGGGGGCGGGGGAAGCAATTTCTGTGTAATGGAATAAAGGCAGACATACACTATAGAACAGGGCTGCAAAGCTGACAGGTTACTTGGGGAAGATTTCCAAGTGTTAATAGGAGACTTAACATTCAAGGGTATATTGTAATAGTTTTTCAATTTGTAGACTTTAACTTTTGTCACTACCGTGTTGCCTGCAGATTTTATTTGTAGAATAAATTCATTATCTTTACAATTTGTGTTCAGCTGTGTTGCATTTCATGCCCATCTAATTCAACTATATGCATGTAGGAAGAAAAAGAAGGAAATGAAAAACAAAAAGTATCTTTTCTAGTGCAGGCATGCTCAGCTGTGTCCGACTCTTTTGCAACCCTGTGGACTATAGCCTGCCAGGCTCCTTGATCTGTGGGATTTTCCAGGCAAGAATACTGGAGTGAGTTGCCATTTCCTTTTCCAGGGGATCTTCCTGACCCAGGGATCAAACCTGTGTCTTCTGAGTCTCCTGCATTGGCAGGTGGATATTTTACCACTAAGCCACCTGGGAAACCCATCTTTTCTAGTACCTGGCCCCTAAAATGCAGCTACTTTATATGATGCTTAGTGGAAGAATGGCTTTGTTTCCAACTCTGGTAGAAATTATGCTGGTATACTTACTGAGATGTAATGAAGCATATACAAAGCCATCTATGTTATATTTTGGGAGAAACCCTCTGAAAGAATTTTCAAGGATAATTTTATTTTGATTTTCTACCATATATTGCCTTTAGCGCTCTTACTGAAGATGTAGCCCCATTTCTTTTTAGAAAACTTTGGATGTCATTAAGGGGTTACAATAATCCTTCTAACAAAAGTCAATATTATAAATTTTTAATTTTTTCGAGTGAGGCCTTAGGGACCTACCTTAGGCCAAGCAGACCCCCAATCTTGCAGTGATTCTAAATATAACTTCATTTTTAACCCATTATGGCCATGACCACAGTGATATAAATTACATAAGACAATAAAATAGCCCTTGCCCTTGAAAATGACCTGGACAAAAGATATTGTGGACACATGGAATCTATGAATACCAGTGGTCACTCGTCATGAAGCAGCAAGGGAAGCATCTTTGTCTAGCACTTTAGGCACTGGGACCCCTAATGATAAAGACCAGCAACACAGACCCTGAGCTCTTGGAGTGGCTCTCTTGATTCTTAGACTAGCGGATGGGGACAGGGGAGAAGTAGAAAGAAACGGAGATAGAGACCAGCATGATTATGTGTTATTAGAAATCCAGAACCTTCAGAATTTAGGAAAGAGACTAGGAAAGCTGAAGCTGCTGGAACAGGCCTCACAGAAAATGGTGGGCTTCAACTGGGATGGAGCATATACATGATATGGGGAAAAAAAGACATTAGGAAGAGAAAGAAACGAGCTGCAGTGCATTTCGTTGCAAGTGGGGTGCAGTCTGGTCTGGCTAGAATTTCCCGTGACATTAAAATGGTTTGTGACTGCCCCAAAGTATACTTAATAGCTTCCTATGTTTTAGGAACTCACCAGAAATATGGCAGGCTTTCTTTAAGAGTAATATTTGAATTATGTGCGTTTGAGAGAAAAAACAAGTGAATACTCTTCCTCCTAAAACCAGGGCTTGGGAGTATGTTTTTGTTATGAAGCTCAGTTCATGAAAACCAAAATATTTTCTTCCCTTTATATTTGATAAGGGATAAAATATTTTGTAGCTTTCTAACGTCTTAAATGCATAACCTTTAAGACTATATAATACTTTGAAATGTTTTATTTATTTTAGGTTTAAAATAAAAGAACTTTAAATTCTTTTAGAAGAGCTCCAAAATTAAAACTGCAAGATCACATGTAGATAAAAGTTACATAAAGAACATGTTTGTAAGATGGTAATAGAGCTGATGGCTTTACTAAGAAACTGTTTTGGGCACCCTAAGAAAATACAAGTATTTCTCTGCATTTTTTTCAAGCATTCAAGGTAGGAAGAGAGCTGAGAGTCTTTTCTAAATATGCATCCAATTTTAGGAGGCTAAACCAGGAGTCTCTAATATGACTGAGGCCCTTTATGTCAGGAACTTGGAAAAAGGAAGCCACCTAAGGGACCATTAGAGTTCTTTAAGTTTATATAAATCATAGATTTGATCAAAGTGGTTATAAAAGACATCCAAATTAAGACACTCAGGGCTTTACATATAATAATATAAATTCCAGTACCCTCAACTGTATACCATTGCCAACAAGGACACCAAGATGAATTGGGTCTTATGAAAGTGCTACATGAGGTGGGCGAATTAAAAGCTCCAAATATACATAATGACCCAGCATTGTGGAATCATCTTGTAATACTGTTTATCTAGCAGTTTAAGAAAAAAAAAAAGAAGAGAAACAGAAAATGGTGCTATTTTAGATAGTTTAAAATTTTTTTTTACAAATACTGCAAATCATAGGTTGGTTACCACTAGACTTCCTGACTCTGCTGTGATTGCTATATTCTCTGTATATTCTTTTAAAATACCGAGCACTTTATAATTTTGTCTATAATTGTTTATGTATATTTTATCCACAAAGTGTTTCTAGAACAACTTACATTGCTAAATTACCTTAGCCTACCTGCCATCTTTAAGCTTTATGTATGAATATACTGAAGTGTCAATTGCAAGACACATTAGCAGGCTATTTAATTTTTCTTTCCAGAAGTCTTTTTATTCAAAACACCTTTCAAATTCAATGCATAAAAATAGCAGGCAGCTCCCACTTGCAGGCTTTTGAAGCTGGAGAAGACGTGTTTTTCACATGAAGAAGCTGAGTCCTGGGAAGATGAAATGCCTCAATGGTAATAAGGATCTTTTGACTCCAAAGCAGATGCTGCCAACTTGAAGATGCTTGTCCCCAGTTCTGGAAATTCAGTCTTCAGATGCTTGTATCACAACCCTATTCTTCATAATATTTTGTTTTACAGACGTCAAAAATAAATGTCTAACTCACCATCTGTACGTGCCATCCAAAGGTTTTGGCACTCAGTATGGGTACAAGTAACAAGGTAGAGCATGTTAATCTCAGAACTGGATTTTAACCAAAAGAATGTTCCATGTATTCATTACTATTTATGCATACCTGCTGGGTTTTAACATTGTGATAAATTCAGGGAATCAAATCTGAATACATGTTCCCTGCATTCAACAAAGTGGGCATTGGACTCAGGCCTAGAGTTGAAACGGTGAGCAGCATGCAGTGTTTGTCTTTGTGGAGCTTGGAGCTTAGCATCTGCCATGGCTACAGAGGCATAAACAGACCATTTCAGCTCAGCACGGTGAGTCCTGAAGGAAGGGGAAGCCTGGTGCCTTTGGGAGTCAGTGAGGAGCTCGAAGGAAGCAGGAGATATGTGTGCAGAGATGGAAAAGAAATGAGAGTAAGCAGGGGCCAGGCTGGAACAGCAGTTTATATGCCAGAGAGAGCAGCTTGGACTTCATCTTCCTTTCACCAGATCAGCTCTGCATTATGGAGGTAAAACTTTCAGTGGTGATATGGGGAGTCCATTGGAGACCAGCAAGACTGGATGATAAGAGACTCTTTCAGTGGTTTTTGCAAGTAGTTGTCCAGGAGTGAGATCAGTTGCAGGAGCTGAGAAAGTGGCCAGGGGAAGGAGGGATGTCAGTGGATTGATGTGAGATGTTAAGATGCTAGAAATAAAAGGACATGTGACTGAAGGGTTACAAATGCAGGCAAAGGAAGAGCATGTCAGTAAGGATGTCCTGAAGGCTGCAGCAGTTAGGTTGTGGTGGTGGTGGTTCAAGACAGGGAACCTAAGAGAAGAAGGTCTAATGGAGAAAAGACAGTGTGGGCAGATCAGTTGGTTTTGAGGTACTGGTAGAATATCGAGGGGGGTTGGAACTCACAATCTTGAAGCAGTCAAAGAACACGATCTATTTCATATCAGTCCATTTTCTTTTCTCTGAAAGGCAGGTTTCTTAAAAAAAAAAGTGTTCTCTTTCATTATTAAATGTTTTTTCCTCGTGTGATACAGCTGTAATGATCCCATGGAAAGCAAGTCTGAGATGAACTGTTCAATATTACTGGGCAACATTTGTTTAAAAAAAAAAAAAAGATGTAGTTCGGAAGTATATAAAGAAAGGAAAGTGAAAGACTGTTCCTGGCGATAGCTGTCCCCTAAACAGCTCAATGGATTAAGTACACTAAATTTCAATTGTGCAGAGGGATTTAAAGATAGAGAGGGAGGGGCAAAACACTTCCAGGAAAAAAGGACTGGAGAATAGTTTTGTTTTTAGAAGCTTGGCGAGTTTGGATTACAATATATGCTTAAGTGATTAGTAAGTAATATTATCTGGATCATATTACTTTCAACATTCACCCACAAGCCCTTACTTAGCATGTACTGGGTATTGGGTACAGGGTACTGGACAGTGCTGGCCATTGAGTAGGGACCACACTGGGCAAGATCCTTCCCTCACAGTTTGTAGTCTAGCTGGAGGACTATAAATTCTGAAGGTAGCTCTCTATGATATTTCTGTCTGTATCTGTTTACTATCATTGACATACATTGGGAGGACAACTTACGACTCTCAGATCCCATAGAAATGAACATCTATTCCTCCAGAGGGCACTGCGATGTTCACAGCAGGAAGAAAAAGAAAGGATTCAGGCTGCCTTGACTTTCTTCTACCTGTTGAGGTGGGGCTGGTGGAATTGTTATTCGAAGCAGGGGACTGGAACATATGTGGATAGTAGCTCCTAGATATTCTTGAGTGGCTGAGAAAGAGTTGTGACTTGTTTGCTTACCAGGGTCCACATTCCCCTCCAGAGTAGTACACTTGTTACAGTTGATGAACCTGTATTGACACCATCACCCATTGTCCATAGTTTACATTAAGGTTCACTGTTGATGTTTTACATTCTGTGGATCTGGACAAATGTGTAATGATGTGGATTCACCATTAAAGTATCATACAGAATAGTTTCACTGCCCTAGGAATCCTCTGTGCTTTGCCTGTTACTCATTTCCTCTCCACCAACCCCTGACAGCCACTGATCTTTTTAGTGTCTTCATAGTTGTGCCTTTTCTATAATGTTATACTGTTAGAATCATCAAGTATTTAGACTTTTCAGATTGGCTTCTTTCAGTTAATAATATGCACTTAAGGTTTCTCTTTGTTTTATTATGGCTTTACAACTCATTTCTATTTAGTGCTGAATAATATTTCATTTTCTGTATGTACCAGAGTTTATCCATTTACCTAATGAAGTACATTTTGGTTGCTTCCAAGTTTTGGCAATTATGAATAAAGGAGCTGTAAACATCTGTGTGTAGGTTTTTATATGGATATAAATGTTTAACTCTTTTGGGTAAATACCATAGAGTGCTATTGTTGGACCATATGTAAGAGTATTTAGATATATAAGAAGCTGCCAAACTGTCTTATAAAAGTGGCTGTATTGTTTTGCATTCTTACCAGCAGTGAATGAGATTAGGTCTCTGATTTAATGAGCCTATGCCTCTTGCCTGAACTTCACAATCCTTCTTAGTCTTCCTCCTCATTAGCTAGGACAGGGTGACTAGGGTGGGCTGGAGTTACATATTTCCCTTCTTCCCTGTGGAAGGCTCGAGCTCACTGGAAATGAGTGTTTGTTTTCCCTCAGGTCAGTTAGGCTCTGGTAATACCCTAGCAGGTTAGGCTCTATTAAAATAGTTTCCCCTGAGGACAGATCTTGTTAAGATGAGAGTTCTGGAACATTTTAAAATAATTCCTTTTCCCCTCCCCCTTACAGAAACTCAATGTTTTTTGTGTTTTTTGTATGTCTTTTTTTCTTTCTGGATATTCACTGTGAGAATCTGGTTGAGCTCCTGGAGGTAAAACTCATAAAAGTGTGGGGAAACTTCCTCTGATTGGGTCCCCCTGGGTCTCCCCGTTGCTTCTCAGAGTTGTCTACACTGAGCCTCTGGCATCTGGTCAATTACAATTCAGGTTCTCCTACCCCACTATTGCTCTCATGGAGGTTTCTGCTTGTGGGTTTCTGCTCTTCTAAGTTATGGTTTTCTGTATTCACCTGTCTCTCTCTCCAATTTTGGGGGCAAATGTTTGTCCTGTAACCTCACTTCTCTTATGACTCTTGCAGGATTGATGATTTTTCAGTTTGTTCAGCATTTTACTTGTTTTATATTAGAGTTGTTGACATCTAAGCTTTTTACATGTTGGACCAGAAACTGGAAGCCCACAAATACTTATCAGCCTGTGACACCAAAAAGAAAAGAAAGTGTTTTAGAAACCTAAATAGTTCTTTGAAATTGCTGTGATATCCAAGTACATAATTTTATATTTTACAAAAATATTGGTCTGCAGAAGATTAGAAAATAGGAATGAAACAAAACAACAGTAAGCAATTGGCCCTTTACTCCAGATAAGTGGAGAAGCATGGGAGTAGGAGGCAGTCAAGAAAATAATGATTGGGATGGGAATTATACCACTTTTGCAGTTGTCTAGAAGGTGCTCTGAGATCCCTGGGGAAGAAGATCAAACTGTTTGGAGTACAAAGAAAAGGGTGATTAGGGCTTTTCAGAGTGGATGTGATGGGGAGGGAACAGCAGCCTATGGGAGGGCAAAGATAGCTCTTCTCCCCCTCCTACCTTACCCGAGCTGTCAGAGTGATCTTCCTAACATAGAGATCAGACCATGTCACCCGCTTGCTTAAATCCTTTAGAGACACGCTCTGCCTAATGCTCCCCAGCTTCTCAGCCCCATTCACAAGGCTGCTCTCCACCTGACCAGAGGACCCATCTGACATCATTTCTACCACTCCAGCCCATGCACCCTTCTCTCCAGAGGCTGGTTTTCCTAAAGTAGATCACAGCACGGACTACCATTTCCATCATACGCCTCCATCATCACAGGTAACAACTGTGCATCTGTGGCCTCTTCTGTCTGGAAGGCCTTCCCTCCACTCACTCTTTTCTGGTGAAATCCCATATATCCTTTAACATCATCCTCGGGGATTTTCCTGCATTTGATGTCAAATGTACAGATGAAGGAGACCCAGGAGCTCTGTCAGTTTTAAATGTGAAGCTGGAAGGGAAACTTACAGATTCAGCCACACTTCTGATAACCTCGTATCCTTGTGTCTTCGTTGGGTATCTCACAACTGGAAAGAGGGATGTGTTTCAGGCCATTAGGTAGGAGCAATTACTACATAACCCTGAAACCAGCATCTGGATGCCTCAGGGCTGGGGAGACCAGAGAAGAGGCACTCAAGGTCAGGGGTGGGGAACTAACTTTCCAGGATGGAGCAGCTCCCCTGGGGTTCCCATCCTCCTCACAGAGAGAGCCTCTAAAGCAGGACTTGGCAAACTTTTTCTCGAAGGAGCCAGATAATGGATATTTTTGGCTTTGTGGGCTAGACAATGTCTGTTGCAACTGTTTTGTCACTGCAACGCAAAGGCAGCCATAGACAAGTGGGTGTGGCTGAGTTCCAATGACACTTTTACAAAAGTGTTCCAATAACATTTATGAAAACAGGCTGCAGGCTGGATTTAGCCCATGGGCTACAGTTTGCCAAACCCTGCTCAAAGGAAGGAAAATGTCCCCTTTCTTCTGCCCTGTCTCTAAATAGCCTTTCGAGGCTTCACTAAGTTTACCTTTATAGTTTCTAAATTCCTGAATTTTTTCCCTTCAGAATAGCATAAACAACGAGTAATCTGCCCCTACTTGCCAATCAATTGCAGCGGCCTGAAATGTCCTTTATTGGTGGAGTGAAAGATGCAATGGCATACACTGGACATGTATAAGAGTTTGTAAAATTAATCCTTAACCCAGGTGTCTTAATGAGATAGACATATGAGATGCTTACTGTGAATGATATGAGAGCTAAAACCTTATCATAAAGTGATTTGGTAATATCTTTGGTGCTCTGCCTGTGTTTTGCTGGGCTATGTGGAATTTGGACCTGGAAGGTAGAGTTGAGCTTTTCATAAACTGGGTAAGGCTAGAGGGGGAATACCCATGTCCATGACCTAGTATACTGTCTAGAATTCTCAGTCTATGAGAAAAACTGCACAGCTTTACTGATATCCTGTCTTTGAAATAATAAAGTAGACAGTATAGCAAAGCATCAGTTAGGCCAGTAGACATTAAAGGCAAGTACACCTGCCTCAAATGGCTCAAATGGTCATGCTGCCGCTGCTGCTAAGTCGCGTCAGTCGTGTCCGACTCTGTGCGACCCCATAGACGGCAGCCCACCAGGCTCCTGTCCCTGGGATTCTCCAGGCAAGAACACTGGAGTGGGTTGCCATTTCCTTCTCCAATGCATGAAAGTGAAAAGTGAAAGTGAAGTCGCTCAGTCGTGTCTGACTCTTCTTGACCCCATGGTCTACAGCCTACCAGGCTCCTCTGTCCATGGGATTTTCCAGGCAAGAGTACTGGAGTGGGTTGCCATTGCCTTCCCCGTCAAATGGTCATAAACTCTATAAAATACTCAAACCAAATAACCATGTAAATTAAAACCTAAAACAGTGGGGTTATTAAAACCCTGACATTATTAGCATCAGGGAAGCAAGTAGAGGAGGCTTGCTAATGCTATGATGGTCTTTGTCACCACGCTCTGTTCTCAAGAGGCTCCATAGAGTTCACCCTGCTACCCTATTTCCCCAAAGCCACAAATCAGGACATCTTTTGTCTCCTGACTGAACAGATGACCCAGTAGCAAGGCTTGTGCCAGGGGAGCCATGAAGGGGGACTCTGGCCTTGTCTGCATCATCTCCTGATCCTATTTGGAGAAGGGTGTGCTGCAGTCCATGGGGTTGCAAAGAGTCGGAAATGACTTAGCAAATGAACAACAACAACAGATAATCCACAGTCTCCTACTCTGAAAAATAACCGGAATGGGACATTCTTCCCCCAATAGGTTTTGCCCCCAGATGCAGTCAGAATCAAGGTGTGCTTTATAGCCAGCAGTGGAGTGGTTTCCTTTACAATCTCAAACTCTTTCCCTTTCCATAGGTCTTAGAGGTCTAAACACCTCCAAGAAAAGTTGATGATACTCCTGATATCTAGCTTCTTTTATTTATGTGACAGCCAGAGCACTTGTAAATTATATTTCAGATAAACAATGATCTTTTGAGCACCTAATAGGTCATTATGTTGTGAAATAAATGAGTGGTGTAGAATATTACTAGATCCTTACCCAGATGCATAGCCTAGATTCATTCTCCTACAGCCTCTTCTCATGAATATAATGTGTGATTATTTAGATTTTATCAAAAGGGTACAAATGAGCAATTTCTTCTCTCTTTTCTCCCCACTTAGGACATTTTTGTTTTTCATTTTGAAAAGTCATGGTGAATATATTTATGGTCAGTGTTGAAGAAGGCTCGTTTTAGTTTATTCTAATGTTATGTACTTTAGTGCTTGAATTATTTACTGTGGGTTTGGTTATTGACCTATTTTATTTGTCATTTTATGACATACATATTTTCAGTGGAGACACTTAGGCTAAGCTATATTTATTTATACCACAGTACATTAACCATAAAACTATCTAACTACAGTAAAAACCACGATAATCTGGAACCCTCGAGGAGTGGGTTACTCAAGATAGCCAAGTTTGAAAAATGAACATTAACTATTTGTGATGGAAACCTTTTAAAAATGGATCATACCTTTCCCTCTTATCTTGAAAATGAGATATCAAGTCAGTGAACTTTGATAATTACTCATGGTCTTCAGTTAGAATCACACTCAGCTTTCATTAAAGGACTTGGGTGTTCTGTTTTGTTTTTAGTTTTTGTTGCTGTTTGTTTTTAATTCTCATGGGCATTTCTTAAACCAGTCTTCTTTCTTCAATGGCTGTCAGCTGTGTTTCTCACTGTTGCCACCTGCCCCCCACACCCACTGCTAGCCTTCCCTCTGCCTTTCAATTTACTGCTTTTATACTTTTGTGGACTTGAAAACTAGGTGATGAAACTCATGAGAATATGGGGGGGTTGCCTGAGAAAGGACTTCCCGGAACCCATTAACAGGTCAGATACTGCACTTGGGTATTGACTTGCCACCAACCCTTCTCTCCCTGAAAACTCGTATTTATTAATATGTTGGTTGTCTTTGTTCTAGTCAGTGGTGGGGCGGAGCTGCTGTAATTCCTCCCCTCAACACGCTTCTCTACCCAGCAAAGCTCTGCAACGAGAAGCTGATTCTAGCCAGGCTAGGGGAGCTCTGGGCCTTGTGTCTGGGAGCTAAGGCAGCTAGTTGAATACTCCTTAGAAAAGAAAATCAGATTTAAAACAGGCCTCATCTTATGTTCATAGTTTATTCAATGATGCATATATCATGCTGCTGCTGCTGCTAATTCGCTTCAGTCGTGTCCGACTCTGTGCGACCCCATAGACGGCAGCCCACCGGGCTCCTCTGTCCCTGGGATTCTCCAGGCAGGAATACTGCAGTGGGTTGCCACTTCCTTCTCCTACTATCCTGCAAATTCTCCTTCTCTTCTCTGCTTCTTTTTCCTTTTTTTTTTTAAAATAAAATGCTGAACATATGCTCTTTTAGCTTGTAACATTGGAACTAAAGCTAACACATCTAAAAAATGCTTTTCTAAAAAAGCATCTCTTGTCAAAACTGCAGACTGGGGCTTCCCTGGTGGTCGGTCTAGTGGTTAAGAATCTGCCTTGCAATGCAAGGGACACCAGTTGGATTCCTGGTCTGGGAAGATCCCACCTGCCATGGAGCAACTAAGCATGTGCAACACAGCTACTGAACCCACGAGCTGCAACTACTGCAGGCCCCACACCTCGAGTCTGTGCTCCCCAGTGAGAGAAGCAATCACAACCAGAAGCCCGCACAATCGCAATGAAGAGCAGCACCCACTCTCTGCAACTAGAGAAATCCCATGTGCAGCAACAAAGACCCATCACAGCCCAAAGAAATAAATAAATCTTAAAAAAAAAGCTGCAGAGCCCTTAATGATTCTAATTTTTAACTCACATTATTATGGAGCTACTCCATATATTTTTACATTAGTTTCTTTGCACAGAAACAAATGAAAAATGCCTTATTAAAGATGCTGACAGGTAAATATTAGACTAGAAACTTGGTTGTCTGGCATTTCTGTGGTGCTTAGCAGCATCTCCAGGGTTTCACCGTGCTTTCTCATTGGACCCTGAGAACAGCCCAGGGGTTACACTGTCCCCCACGTCACAGCCACTAGACCAGAAGGGCAGAGGTGTCCAGCAACGTGTCCAAGGTCTGTTAGCGTTCTTGAGACTGAGTCCGGGAGCTCTGCTTCCCAGACCTGTGGGTTTCCCCCGGGAGATCCTAAGTTACTGTACTGATGAGTAAGAGCTGAAACCTCTTCGTCTACAGTGTGCAGACACGTTGGTTCTCACTGTGCAGCGAGGGCTGCCCACCGCTCCGAGAATGTGAAATGTCAGAGCTTCCAACATGAGAGGAGGAGAACCTGAGTGGCGTGTGATCCTGAGGGAGTCTGTCTTCTTCAACGAGTTGTCACCCTGCTGCGGCTGGAGGAGTGGGGACTGCCCCTTTGGGATCCGAGGACTGGACTGACTGGTTAGTCATGTACAGTAATCTGGGCACCCCAGAACTACACAGAGTGGCCTTAGTTATTAGCCCACTTAGGCTTCAAGGAGTGACTGGTTAGTTGTGTAATTTGGGGACCCTACCACTAAATATAGTGATATTAGTTGTTACTGAAGATAACTGTCCAGTGTTTTTAAAGAACTAATACTGTCTTGTTTAGTGGTGTTTTGGCCTCAAAACACCACCAAAGTAGTGGTCAGTTAGTGAAATTATTATTTTTCAATACTAGGTGCCTAAGGTGTTTTAGAATATTTCTGATCCATTTCTTAATACAAACAATCATATCTGTGCCACTTGCATCCAAATCAAAAGTTTCCCTTATTTTTTACTTTCAAATTTCAAAATATAACTGCTTCTGAGCTGGAAAAAAATGAGTCTTTGACAAGAATAATTTGTATAACTGGATTTAATTTGTCAGTTGCAAATTATTGCTTTTTGTTTTAAGAATTGTTAATGATAGGTTGTATTAAACCAATGTTTTTGAAGGTCTATTAAGATATTACATTCCAAATAGAACAATATTTAAATAAACCTTTCACAAATTTGTATTTTTGCTTTCATTTGTGTTTGTGTATGTGTGTGTATTTGCTGATGGAGTATAGAATGCTTCCTGAGAAGTCAACCCAACCCCCTAATTCTAAAATATTCTCATTATCCAGGTTAGTTTTTTAAAAATCAGAAATTTAGGCTGATCTATTTATGTTCACAGACTGGTGATATCAAGTTAATCCTATAATTAAAATTCATTTCCCAAAGATGTTACTAACATCCTAGAAATATTAAAGATTTAAATCCTAAAAATTGGTATGGAAATGATTCAATTTTCTCTAATTTTTTTCCTTCTCTCCCAGAGTGATTCATTTCACTTTCTGTGTCTTCCTCCATGAACCATAATGCTTTTGCGGAGATCCCTAATTCAGTGAAACCTGTTTAGGGGATCATCTCTGTTAGAAAGACAGCTGCCGAAAAGGCATTCACTTTCCGAGCATGGATTTTAGATTACGGCCAATCAAGACTCGGAGCTGGAGGAACACCTGTCAGAGACGTTTTTCTACAAGAAGATGGTCTCTTTAATCAGGTTTCATTGCACTTCACAAAAAGATTCATTTTAAAATGTGGGTAAAACGGCATCTGCTTTTATGATTCATCCTCACCATCCTTTTAAAGCTGAAAAACCAATTTAGAGTTTATTTACGACACCATTCTATGGCAGAAGGAGAAACTTCAACAAAGTGTTTAATGAGGAAGGACTTTCCCAGATGTCAGACTTGTAACTCTTGTGAAGAAATCTAAAAATCTAGTTTTGAACTTTCCTTGTGTGAGTGTAATTAACGATAGGAATTCTTCAGGATCAACTTTTATAAGTGTTTAAGGTGAACTGGGAAAATATGCTTCCTGAAAGCTGGGAAACTCTCGTGTTGGAATTTGTTGCATTTATCTGTGAACAATGCAAAATATTATTGATACTGACTGGTGTTTAGAGGAATGACACTCAGCTTTCAACTCTGCTCTAATTAGAGGCACAGTTAAGTATATAAAACACAGGTACCTTCTAACATCTGCAGACTATATTGAGCGTAACTATTAAAAGACAAACTTCATTTTGCGAACTGTAATTTAATGGTATAACTGTGCAGACCGGAATATCGGTTGATTTTCAAAACATTTTATTCTACACCAATTAGCTTGGGTCCTAGAGGGCAAAATGACAAGAGGTTACTCGTTCACTATGTATTTAATTAATTGAAAAATGCTCAAATTGCTTTTACAGTTGTTATTAAAAAGTAGAATCAGTGTTGCCAGTGCTCAACCATAATTGGAACCCCAGGGAATTAAATATTTAGCATTAGTAATGTAACAGCACTTAGGACACAAATTTCTATTTTCGTAATGAAAGCTATACACTGTGAGTGCAAGCGGCTGAAACGACAGCTGTGACAAGTGAAACGGCCTGGGATATTTCAATAAGACACCTCATTGGACAGCAAGTCTTACCACATTACTCGTTTGTAAGAGATCTGCAAGTTTAATTCCCAATAGAAACCCGTTACCCAACTATTTAGATTTCTAATTGCATGCAGGATGAACAGTTGGGCAAATGTCTTGGCCGTGAGTGGCTGAAATGTATAGTGCTCTCTAAATAATCCTATATAAGTTCATGCCTTTGTCAGTTTAAAAATAGCAGGACTGTCAGGGAATAAAGATCTTGTTTGTTTTAAGTTTAATTACATTTTAAGCATAAATGCTTTCAGTGTTACAATGAGAAAAGTTGGATATTAGACTCTAATGAGCTACAGTGGTAGACGGCTAGAGACCCTAAGGGATTCCCTCCGTAAATTAACTGGATAAAAGTACTTGGTTAGGATATAGTTGATGGCTGAGCTGTTCTTGAAACCCAGTTATAGAGCTGTCTCTCACTCCTGTTTTCATTCTAAACAGGCCCTGTAGAGACTTCAACGGCCGCCTGTTACAACAGTTCAACTTGTCAAAATGTATTATATTACTCCACTAATAAATAGTATTAAAGGGTATTTGACTTCATTTCTCCTTTTCAGAGGGGATCAGGTTGATAAACACAACTGGCTTAGGTCTGTCTCATTTTAATTTGTTTATGTCATCTAAGTAATATTGAAGGTCCCTGGTTTGAATTTGGCAAACATTATTTTCCTGGGGATGTAAAACTTACAAAATATTATGGACAATGGAAACAATTAATGGAGACTATTTATTATAGAATCCCTGTCTGTGAAAGATGTATGACTTTGACATGTTTAGCCCATGTTCAAAGTATTTGAAAAACCGTAGCTAAACTGATATTCTTTGAAGCATAACTCGCCTAATTCCTTTGCCAATCACATTCTGTCTTTTCTTGAAAAAAAGAAAAAGTTGCAGGACATTTTGGTTTCACCATCTTCTTTTGCTTACCATTGTCTGAGACAGTTGTTTTCAAGAATTTATTCTAACTGATCATGATTTCTATTTTATTTTTTGTAATGTTTAGATGTAAAGCTTATTTTTTTTTTAAAGAAAGAGAAAAGAAAAATGTATAAATTTATTTGATAAACTCTCCCTTTCACCCTCTCCCCTAGTCTTCCCTCTCTCACTGGTGATCACCTTTGCTAACAGTTTGATAATATATCAAGCATCCATAATATTTTCCATGTATATTATACATGTGCACAAACAGATGTTATTTATACAAATTACACATAGTGTATTTATATAAAGAACATGCTTTTTTTCCCCACTTAATCATCATGGATACCTTCCTATAATGGTGCCCAAATCTTCCTTATTCTTTTTCATAGCTAATTGTCATTCCATATTTTAGAGGCATAAGATTTGTTTAGCTATTGCCTGGTGATGTCATTTGAAGTTAAGTCTAGTTTTTTCACTATGACAGATAGCGCTGCAGTGAACTTCTGAGTGTGCCTTGAGTGTATGTGTGTATATGTGTGTTTGCAGCAGATGTGTGTGCATCTTTGAGCACATGTCATAAAAAGATATTGAACTAGCATTTATTGCATGATTACTCTGCACCAGGCACTATTCAAAGCACTTTACATATAGTATGCCATTGCATCATTACAATAAAGAGAGGTATTGTAATCTCCATTTTACATATAGGAAAGCTGAGGCACAAGAGAGGTTAAGTTGCTTGCCAAAGGCCACAGGCAAGTAATAGCAGAGCCTGGGGTCAAACCCAGGAGGTCTGGCACACCAGTCTGAGTTCTTAACCAAACCAGTGTGCCTGCAGAAATGCTTTGTCTTTCCTTCTAATTTACCTCTGCTTAGTAGTGAGTTTGAATGTGGTTTCAAATGTTTATTGCCATTACATTTCTTCTTCTGAGAATTGGGCTGTTTCTGTCTTTGCTCATTTTTCTCTAGTGGTGTCTTCTTAGTAAATTACAACAGATCCTAATCGTTAATGGCTGTTGGCTCTTAGTTATAATTTGTCAAATATTTTTTCTAAACTGATTGCTTATATTTTTATTTTTACCTTGGCTTATTTTAATATTACAAGTTTTGCTTTATGGATTGAGGTATAAGGAAGTTTTTCACCAGCTACAAGATTACAAGTATGTTTTCCTACATTTTCTTCTACTGCTTTTAATTTTTTAACACTTTTGACCTTCCACTCAAGTGGGATTTATTTGGGTGTGCAGTGTGAGATAAAGGTCAAACCTTTTACTTCTAGCAACACCCACAGGTTCCTTTTGTAAGCTGTCCATTTTTTTCTCTACGGTTTGAAAGATAACCTCTGTTTAATACTATATCCTGCCTATTTATGTCTCTGGATTGCCAATTCTCTGGAATATTCTACTTGTCCAATCCTATAGCATCACACTTTTTACCATTATAACACAAAAGTGAGTTTAAAATCTTATAATTAAAAAATAATCTCTATCAAACACTCATATTATAAAAATAATATATATTATAAATATATATAATAATTATATATACATAAAATTTCAAAAGATATTTTAATGACTTATACATTTGCTTTTTCAGATAAACATTTGTGTCAATGTACAAATTTCATGTAGAAATTCCTTTGGGATTTCAGTTGGGAATAGATTGAATTTATAGCACAATTTAGGGGAAGGGATGAATCTTTCTAATCCTCACTCCTTATGATATCTCAGAATAACACCTCATCAATATCTGTTGAATGAATGAATATGTGCTTTGTTTTGGTTTTATAGACAAGGAGAGGGGGTAAATACTTGTTTTTTTTTCTAGATAGTTTAAAAATTCTTAAGATGATCTATGTCATTAGATTGTAAATTTATCATTGTGAAGTTCTATTATACATAGTATTTTCACGTAAAACATCTTCCCCATATTTCTAACTATGTACACTTTCTTAATCCAAATATAGTTTACTTTGCTTTCTGCACTTTTTATCTTTGTCAGACAACAGTTTTACTTTATTGGTCTATGTATATAGAAAATTTGACTTTATTGATATGCTCTTTTTCACTTGTTTTCCTTTCATCTTAATTCTTCCTTTTACTTGTTTTAGTTTATATGATTGACTTTTTCCTGGGTCTTTTGGCTGAATGTATAGTGTGTTTATTTTTTCCTCTCTGTTTTTAATATATACTTTTAGGCTATACATTTTTCTTTGGGTTTTGCTTTGACTGTGTCCAGTAGTTTATATATATATTGCTTTCATTGTCTTTCTTAACTGAATAGCTTATAATTTTACACTTTAATTATTTTTTAACTGAAGAATTGTTTTGAAAATAGCATTAAAAAATAAGTGGTTACAGCAGTATTTTGGGGGGGCATAGGTAAAAAGGAGAGAGCTATCCGTATATTGTTTATTTTAGGTTTCTTTTTTTTTTTCATTATAGGTTGAGAATAAAGCCTGTATCATTTGCCCTTTGGGTTGTATGTTGAGATTTCCTTTGTAGTCAAACAGTTCATTTTTGTAAACATTCTGCATATTTAAAGAAATATGCCTTCTCTCTTTAGGAAAAGTATCTTTAAGTTTACTTATTAAATCAACTTTGTTAATTATGTTTTTCAAATACTCTACATTCTTATTTTCCACATATCTTAACCTGTCAGTGCCCTAGAGCTTGTATTTTTAAAACTTCTCCTGTATCTCCAATAATGTGTTTATATATTTTGAGGCTGTGTTGTTTCATAGAGTAAAGATTTGTTTCCACTGCATCTTCATGGTGGGTTGTGCATTTAATTGATATAAAATTTCTTTGTTCCCTTTGATTACTGAAGGAAACCTTTTCCCCAATGTGGTGCTCCTTGTGATTTTTATTTTTTTTGAAAGTCCGGAGTTATTTCACATTTTTCCTGCTTCTCCCTCTGCTCCAGACCTCAACAGTGAGCCTTCCCCAGGCACACTCCTCCTTCCATTTGGTGAGCAATTCTCAGTAGCACACACTGTTGCTACAGCCCACTGTACCTGTGAGTGAGGGTGAGTGAGTGTGGGGAAAGGCTGGCACTTGGGCAGGCCAAGGGAGGCCCCGAGGGTGCAAAATTGAGGTGATCACTGTCAGTGACTGCAAAGTCAGGCAGACCTCGCATGATGCTGAGAGTGTGTGCTTTCCTGAATTTTGCACTCTAGGGAACCTCACCTGCCTCCCCAGAGTCCTTGTCCTGCTAACAGAATCTACTGTTCCCCAGGTGGGCCTTTCAGTGACATTGAGAGACTGCCCATCACTCACTCTGGGTCTTTCAAATCTGTCATCTCTGAGCTTGCTCCATTGAGAGGGACAACTTCATTTCCATAGTAGTTATTCCTATACCTGTTTACAGTGTGATTTGCTCTGGAATTTCTATTAATCTATTCCTGTCTTTTTAATTTTTATTTTCATCAGGTTAACAATGATGAATTAGTTAACAGTGAACTAGCACTAGAAGAAAAACAGAAGGTCTTCACTTTGCCCTTCTTCATTCCATTCTACTCCTCAGAGATGACCCTTGAAAAATTTCCAGCTGTTTCTTCCATTATTTGCCTTCACATTTCTAAATCATATGATTTCTGCTTTGCTTATCAGTTAAAGGAGTGCTTTACTGACTTCCACTCATGACATATGAATATATGGTTTTGTTAGTTTACCATTCCTATTGCTCTAAAACTTTATTCTCCTAATATAATTATTGGTTAAATTTGCTTTTTACTGCTGGGCAACATAGTGTAATTAAACTTCCCTAATCATTTACACTTTTTTCCCTTGATGCTAATAATGGACTTGTTTCCATATTTGATTAATTTCCCTTTGCTCCATCCATTATTCACTATCAACAGTTTCTAAACAGTTAGATCTACCAGATAATAATTTAGCAATTCTCTTTTGGTTATTTGGTTTTTCTTTTCTAGGAAAAGAAAAGTTTCTCTCTGGAAACTTTCTTTCCCTCCTCCTCCAGTTTGCATTGATTGCTTTCTTGCTTTGCCACCTGGTTGTCATCCTGAAACTTATATTTCTGCTGTCCTGTGTTACAGTCTGTGTTTTCTTGCTTTATATCTTCTTCTTTCTTGCTTCTCATTTTCATGGAACATATCCTTTCACAGCTTTCTACAGAAGTATGGAAGGAAGTAAAATATTTTCATGTGAAAATGTCTTTACTGGAGGTGTAACACTTTTCTAAGAGCTCTATCTTATACCCTAACTGTTCTTGTTCTTTAACTGCATATTCTTGTTTCATTGATACAATATCTTCTCTTATTTTTCTGAGGTTGTTAATAACTTGATTTTCAGCATTATTTCCTTTGGTGCTCCACATCCCAGCTTCCTCCAGATCCCATTTTTTTATATGTTTAGGTGTTTTTCTTTCTGTTGGAGGATCTCCTCAAGTGTCTTGTGGTCATTAGCTATAATATTTAAGAGAAAGGTACTCAAAAGCTGATGGGAAGCTGTGTCTACCTTTGTGAAGCTTTTTGGTGGATGAATTGGAGGATCAAGTGGCAAGCCATTCTTGGCTCTGAGGAACCCTTGAACATCTTGAAAGTCTCCCTTTCTTTAGACTTGGGGCTTGAGAGGTGAACCTACCAATCTCCCCTTTAGGAGGTCTGATTTAGTGGCTGACTTGGGCTTCCCTGATGGCTTAGTGGGTAAAGAATCTGCCTGCAGGGGCAGAAGATACAGGAGGCTGGGGTTTGATCTCTGGATCAGGAAGATCCCCTGGAGAAGGGAATGGCTACCCACTCAAGTATCCTTGCCTGAGGAATTCCATGGACAGAGGAGCCTGGCAGGTTACAGTCCATGGGATCACTAAGAGTTGGACACAACTGAATGACTGACATTATCACACTTTCTGGAAGCAAGGAGGAGAAAGGGCCCAGGGAGTATGCTTTAAAAAGTATGTGGCAAAAAAAAAAAAAAAAAAAGTATGTGGCGGCTTTTTTAAGCCCCGTGTCTTGCATAGGTCTTCTCTCTGCATAGAATCTCTGAGGCTGGACCCTTTAATTTGATGTCTCCTGCCCCCGACCGTTGCCTGGATACATAGGAGAGGGGAGAAGATCTGGGAGTCTTACTGCTGTACACAGAATTTGAGCCTATCTCCACCTTAACCCTCAGCCCCCACGCTCCACCATACCTGCTTCCTCCCATTCCTGAGCCTTTAGATGCCAGGGGCTTCATTCTCATTTTCACTCCCCTTTGCAGAATTTAGATTCTAGCTTCCTTTGCTCTTTAAAGCCAGCTTATCACTTCTCCACACTCTCTGCTTTCGAAATTGTTTTGATGTCTTTGAAGATGATTTTGATATCTTTCATGCAGTCATGTCTTCCTTCTTTTTTCCTTACATACTTGCGTCCTCTTTGCCTGAAATGGAACCCTTATCTCTTCCTTCAGGTCTCAGCTTTACTGTCACCTCATCAGAGATCCCTCTTGGGGGTGTCCCCATTTTCTCCCTCTTGTATTGTCTTTTGGCCTCTCTAGGCTGAAAGTTCTATCTTTTATTACTCTTAACGCAAATCCTGGCACCTGTGTGATACATATTTGCTGAGTAAATAGACACAGCAGAAATAGGTTGTTCTAGACTGCAGGAAGCACTCCGTTTTCCTTCTGCCTGGCCTGGAGGAAGCTGCCATCAGAGGCACCCATGTTGCCTTTCAAGTGCCAGATCTGGGACCACATACTGCTTTACGAAGGAGTGAAGCTGGATCCATGCGGAGAGGAAGATTATGTCTGCTCCTCACTCCCTCACATCTGTGTTCCAGCTGTGATGACTTAAGCCCTGTCCTTTTTGGAGAAGAGTGTGTATGTAGATCAGTGCTCTGGGGTTGGGAGTTGATTCATTATGTTAATAATGAGAGCTCACATTTATTGAGCACTTCTTATGTGCTGGGCACCATACTGCATGTGCAACATTTTGATGTTGTTTAGTCACTAAGTTGTGTCCGACTCTTTTGTGACCCCATGGACTGTAGCCCACCAGGCTCCTTTGTCCCTGGGATTTCCCAGGCAAGGATACTGGAGTGGGTTGCCATTTCCCTATATATCATCTCATTTAATTCCCACCAGGGGGTAAATTATCTCTGTTATTCCTGTTTTTATAAATGAAGAAACTGTGACTCAGAGAAGATGAATTGCTTGCTCCAGTCCACGGGATTCATGAATGAGAGAAGTCGGACTTGGACCTGGCTTTGTCTGATGCCAAAGCTTCTGTTGGTGTCATCATGTTCTACCAGTTTCTGTGATGCTTTCCTCTCTCTACACTTAAGCATCACAGAATCACTGGCTGGAGTCATGACATCTTAGAGGAAGACAAGATCACAAAGGTCATCTATTTGGTCTAACTCCTGTTGGCACTGAGGAGAAAATGTATGCCTGACACTTCCGGTCACCCATCATTTGCAGGGTGAGCACTGCATTTAGCATTGATGCCTCACAGGAAATAGCAGGACCAGACTCTGTAGCTCACCAAGGCACAGAAGGGCACAAAAGTGGGCCCCAGGTCATTCTGGGCAAGTGCACACAGCCCTCTGTCCACAGGCTAAAGGAAGCTATAGTCTGATGGAACTCAAGTAAATACAGTGCTTAGCCTGAGAATGGCACCCTGGGAATCTGCTCTGACATCGCCTTTCTTCTGACTTATAATTAACATAAAACACCTATTAGTCAGTTTTCCAAAACCCCTGTGCCACCCCACTCATGCAGCCCAAGACTACAGACTCAAAGGGCAATGTGGAAAAAAAAAACAAACACAGTGGGATATGTTCCAAGATTCACCCAACAATACAAATTTTGGACTAAAATCACAGGCTGTTTCTCTCCACTCTTCCCCCCCAAGTTTATCTACTCCCATAGTTCCCTAGGTTTGCAAAGATTTGAGGGTAAGGGGATTACCACTGAGGCAAGTAGATTTCACATCCTGATGGTGTTTTTGTAACTGCCACATGTGGCCCCGTGTTAAGTAGCTGAACATTTCTGTTTGCTGGCAGCCAAAGTCAGCCCTCACCTCCTAGGGAGCTCCTTCTGACTTCAAAAAGCATTCCACAGGGTTGTAGAGAACAGGGAGTGGGGGAGCGGGTTACCACTTATGCTGCCTGAACTCAAGTTCCATCTTTGTGCTTCTTGGTTATTAAAGCCTCTCAGGAGACAATGAAAGGCCAGAGGATTTAGAGGGGTTTCTTCAGATAAGGTGCTAGAAACCCCGATATTTGAATGAGAGATTGCATTCTTTTAGAAGCAACTTTTTATTGTTAAAAAAAAAGCATAACTAAATGTTCAGTTGGGAAGGTTCCTATCACAGATGTGCAAAGTATACCGAATCAGTTAAGGGATCCCTTGCTATCCATGAAAGCTCATCTTTTTGCATCTCTCAGGGAAAAAAGCAGTCATTTAGAATGTTTTCCACAGTATGGCAATTCTGCTGGTGGCAAGTGAAGCCAGCCTGAGGAGGCACTGCTTCCAGAATGGCATAAGAAATGTGTCATTTACAAACTGTCACTGTGCACACCGGCAGAGTATAAATGAAGCTAGAATAAATATAAGCTGGACACCCCCTGACTGGACTCATCTCTTTTTCTGTTTGTTGATGTTTTATTTTATAGTGACTTCTGACAATTTAGCTACCAACAGACTGTCATGAAAAGAATAGCTCTCTTTCTCTCTGAAAAGTATTATTCTTTAAAAAAGTTATTAACTAATTTAAGTTAATATTGGGATTAAGCACAATGAGTTTCTAAATTATGGCATCATCTTAACAATAGCCTGCCTGCTGAATTTTTGAAAAAAAATTTATTTTTGCCTCTTAGAATTTCTTAAAGTTTGAAGAAGTCTTTAAAGTTTTCTAGATTGTTTTCACCATTGAAAATAAACCCACATAATTCTTATTTTGTTCTACTTCATATTTTGAGTGAAATTTTAAAGTAATGTAATAGTTCTTTTTTAATTTACCAACTTTGGACAGAATCCTTAACACAGTGCAATAAGTTGCTTCATGAGTCAGCTTCCTTCAACAGATTTAATAGAGATGTGAGCATACTTTGTTCAATCGAATGAAAGTAATAGGCTGATTTTTATTTTGCGAAATGTAGCCAGTCAAAAGATACTTATTGCACATCCCTGTGCATAAGGAACTGTGCAAGATGCCATAGGCATCACATGTTTGGGACGCAATGACTGACTTAGAACATCACGCATCTTCTCTTATCCTTCTGCGGTGATACGGATTGAGTGTGGACTGCACATCTGTTGTGATGATCTTGGGGAGAAAGGGGGCGGGGCCCCCTCAGCAGCACCTGCCCTTTGGTGCTGAACCTGACTTGAGTCAGTCACCCTGTCCCTCTGGGCTTCTGTTTCTTTCCTCCCCCTAACTCACAGGGCAGACTGTAGTTGGAGTGGAGCTGGAGGTTTCTCTGCATGAAGCTAATTGGCCCATTTGGGGCTTAAACCCAGATTCTTAGACCTCTTAGCACCTTACTTTAGACAACTGGGCTTGGCACTTTGGATGCAAATGCTAATTGTTAATCATTAGGAATAACTTTCTCCATTGGGTTTACAGAGGAGAGGGGGTTGGCTGGCTACTGTATCAGCCTTGACTCGCGCTTACAGTGGGAGCTTTGGTCCTCTGTGTAGAAACAAATGAAGTTCAGGCGTGGGGCCAACATGTCCCCTCTCACATTCCAGGGCACAGTTCAGTGGGTGACACATCCCACGACCTGGCCTCCTCCAAGATAACATGCGATCATCAGGAGTTAACTTAAATAGTAACTAGCTAGAGATTGATGCAAATATGTGAACCCCATGCCTATTTGTTGGTGGCAGCCTAAAAGGCTACCATGGTGACTTCTGGAGGAAAAACTCTGTTCCTCTTCTGATTCCATGGATTTGTCGGCTTGAGAAACCTGCACAGTGATTAGGTTGATGGTCTTTGTTGGCCCGAGGCAGTGTTCTCCTTATGTTCTTAAGTAACAAAGCTTAAATGTCTCAAGAAATAGATGTATAAAGGAAAACATTTACTTTTTAGTGAATTCAGAACTGCTGACTTACAGAATTGATATGCATTCAATATGCATAATAGCCTGAATCTGATAGGCCATAAACTTAGAGTCAGAAGGATCCATCAACTAATTTCCAGCTCCAGAATAGTAACTGTTTCTCCCCTTGTTCAAACAGCCATTCCTAATCCACCTGGCCCTCTTCCCCTAGCCCAGATGTGTCGTTAGAACCTTCCTTAACACAAGTTTAAGGCAAGTGATTGGAATTGGTGCTTCAGGAGACATTTATAGACCAGCTCTGATCTAGGTAGCTTCATTCAAGGAAATGTCAGAGTTCTACGTTTTCTGGGAGTCTACACTGGTTTATGTTTGGATATTCTAACTCTCTTTCTGTCATGACTTTTGTGTATTACTCTCCAAATGGCATCAGTTTCCAGCCTAGACTTAACTACACGTGCTGCGTATAGCTACCAGGCATAAAGGAACTTTCCAGTCACATGCAGTTTTAATATCATAATAGGATGCCATATAATAGTAACTGATGCCATGTAATAGTAACCGACTTTTAATCAGTGTTAACTAGACTTAGTTTGAAAACTGAACTATATTCAGTCTTTTAATTTTTTAAACGATTTCTCTGTTTATAATTTTATTTATTTTTGTCTGTGCTGGGTCTTCATTGCTGTGCATAGGCCTTCTCTAGCTGTGACGAGTAGGGTTTACTCTCTAGTTGCAGTGCGTGGGCTTCTCATTGCAGTGGCTTCTCTTATTGTGAAGCATGGGCTCTAGGGCACACAGGCTTCAGTATTTACCACATGCAGGCTTAGTTGCCCCATGGCATGTGGAATCTTCTGGGACCAGGGATGGAACCTATGTCCCCTGCATTGGCAGGCGGATTCTTAACCACTGGACCACCAGGGAGATCCTTAGTTTTTTAATTAAACATCTCATGAAAAGTCTATTGTTTGGACAAGAGGCATTTTTCAGATTATGTACCTTAGGATACATGCCCCTTAAGTCAAAACAAAGGCTGTGAGTGTGTGTGTGAGAGTGTGTGTGTGTATGTGTATTCACAATTGAACTAATACTAAAACCATTTACTGAGCACTTACTATTTGCTGGATATTATAGTAGTTATTCTAAATATATTTGAAATATTTTTCAGGGCTGCTATAACAAATGCCACATTAAGTAGCTTCAAGAATAGGAATTTATTTTTTCATACTTCTGGAGGCTGGGAGTCCAAGATCAAGGTATTGGTGAGTCTGGTTTCTCCTGGGTGTGAAGACGGCTGCCTTCTTGCTGTGTCCTCACATGGCTGTCCTCTATGTGTAAGCATCCGTGTGCCTCTGTGTCCTCATCTCCTCTCCTTATAAGGACCCTAGTTAGTTAGATTGGATTAACTAGGGGGCCACCCAAATGGCCTTATTTTATAACTTAATCACTCTTTAAAGGCTCTATCTCCAAACCATTCCTAGAGATTAGGGCTTCAATATATAAATTTGGGATGAGGGAGAGGGAGACACATTCAGCTTCTAACGGGTGTTGAATTCTCACCACAGTTTTTATAATAAAGGTACTGTCATTATCTCCATTGTAGAGATAAAGAAACAGTGGTTCATAAAAGCTGAGTCACTGGCCTGATGACTTCCATGTAGCAAGCCAAGCATACCACTTACATGCTCTGTATTTCTTTTTCAGTGTGTGTGTCAGAGATATCATCTAGGTTTTGAAGTGAGTTTGAAAAGGCCCATTGAAATTTCTGGATTCCTTTAAAAGAAGGTATATGTAGCCATGTTGCTAAAGGAGTTTCTGCCACTTAGCAGCGGTGTGACCTCTGGCAGGTTACTTCACCTCTCTGGCCTTTGGTTTTCCTAGTCTACAAAATGGGGTGATTAATCAAACCTACCTGAGAGGGCTGTTGTGAAGAGGATGTGAGATAATCCATATAACATATGTGTGTACATAGCGGGTATTACGTAGATGTCAGTAGCTATTATTATACATGATTATCGTCATTCTGAGAAAGATGCATTCTCAGAATGGGACCAAATGATTACTATCATTCCATTTTAACATTTGAAAGTGATATTACCTGCTGATTATTTGGATCTATATATTATCATAGTTTTAAATATTATCATTTTCAACACATTATGTCATTTTACATCAGTAACATGTCAGAGGCTGGTATAACGTGTCAAAAGGGATTTAACTCACTGGCTGTGTGTCATCAATGTGACACAGCTCTGAGGATCAGATCAACAGTACCTGCTTTTAACACACATTGGACATACCTGGGTGGTTTCCTTGGAGTCAGGTGACATGCTCAGCTGTTGCAGCACCAATTTTCTGGGGAGTTCAGAAAGACCATAAGAGATGACCAATACTCCCTAAAAGCTAACTTTCAAGTAATCCCATTGCAAAATGGCTCTGCAGTCACTCCATCATGCAGAGGCCTAAACTAGGCAAAAGGAATGCTGCACAAAGAGTCCCCCCAGAGCCCAGTTGGTCCACCGGATGCTATGTGGCTCCTGTAGTCTTCTTTTGTTGGGTTGCATTGTCGTGGGTGCCAGCTCTCTGGAGTGATGCTCCTTGTAGATGCTACCAGACATCCAATACTGCAAATCATGCTGCGCTGCAGGGCCTCATCCATCTCGTCTAAGGTACTTTACAAGTATTCTTCTAGGTTAAATTCCTAGCAGTAGAGTTGCTGGATTAGAACTTATATATATATTCAGAATTTGGAGTGATACTACCAAAGTGCCCTTATAAACAGTCAGACCAATACATTCTCATCTACAGTGGATGAATGCACCTCTTTGATGTTATTAAGTATTTTTATCTTTGCCAACACGATAGGTAAGATCCATTCTCCCATAGTTGCTTTGATTTGTCTTTAACTATCAATATCATTGAGCACCGTTTCATGAATTTGTTCCCTGTTTGTATTTTTTACTTCTGAGTGTGAATCACCTATTCATATCCTTTGTCCACTTTTCCACTGGTATATCTTTCTCCACCTGAATTATATGGACCCCTCTTCAATCGAGGAAATGAACCCTTAAGGCAAATATTTCCTTCAGTTTACCCTTTCTCTTTTGTCTTTGTTTACAGTATTTCAGACCATCCTAAGTGTTTACACGTTTTTAAATTTCTCAACACCCAGGAAATTTGTTGAGAGTTGGACTACATCCTAAGATCCATCCAAGTCTAAAGAAGATGCCACAAATACCATCAAACTGCAAAATGAAAGGACTGTGAGTCCAGTGGTGGATTTTTGTAGACTTTAGCAGGTGAGTGAAAGCCACTTCTATTGTCTAGGCCTTTCCAAGGATTCTGACATCTCTTCTGTAAAATACTCAACTCTGCCTTGTATTAGCAGAACAGTCAACATTACAATCAAAATATGATTTTTCAAATGTTTTTAAAATGTTTTTATTAGTTATAAAAGTAACATGGTTCACTACAGTGATTCAATTTTTTAAATCTAACAATAGGTTCTGGATTTTTAATATCCAGGCTCTACCCTTCCATCATGCCTACCCTTCAGGAATGTGCTGGACAACTCTATCAATGTTTGGGGTAAAGGAACATGATTCATGAAAAGGATGAATCTCCCTTAGAAGGTTTGATGAGTTCAAGGATGCTCTAAGACTTCTTCACGGGGAGGAAAAGAAAGTAACAGCTTTAAATGAAGATATTAAATGACTTGGAGGCAGCTTTATAGAATTTATGATATAGTTTTAAACTTTTTGGAAAATATGGATCCTCTTACCTATAAACTTTCTCCTCTCTAAAACTTAAACTATTAAGGTTAAAAGTGAAAGTGGCATCCGACTCTTTGTGACTCCATGGACTATAGGCCAGGATACTGGAGTGAGTAGCCTTTCTCTTCTCCAGGGGATCTTCTCAACCCAGGAATCAAACCAAGGTCTCCTGTATTGCAGACAGATTCTTTACCAACTGAGCTATCAGGGAAGCTCAACTATTAAGGTAAAAAACTCAATCATCTAAATTAGAGATTCTCAAAACTTTATGTGCATATGGATCACTTGGGGATCTTGTTTAAACGCAAATTATGTGGTTCTGTGGGGGCAGGGGAACAGTGCTTTGGGCAGGACTGAGATTCTGCATTTTTAACAAGCTGCTTTTTCCCAAACCTCTCAGTAGCTGGGCTCTAAAATACTTCTGTGAACACATTCCCCTTGCTCATTGTAGTATTCTATGTACATATACACATGCTTTATATATATCTTTATATTCTTGCTTTCTAAAACATTAATTGAGAAATAGGCCATTGTTACAGAAACCACAATGCACTTCATGAAAAAACATTGGGTACAAAGGCAAAACAGTGACAAATTGATACTTTCTTGCTTGGTCACGCCTGATTTAAGGAAATGAACCCCAAATAGGCTATGTGAATTGGAAATTGACTTCAACCACATTTAAATTGTTGTCTTTTAAAATATTAGCAGTTGAGTGTGTAAACCAATATTTATTTTCTAATCAAAGGTTTGTGGCAAATGGTTTATAAATGAAAGAAATGAGGGAAGAATGCTTTGAAATGTTTCTCGTAATAGAAATGGAAATAGGATATTCTATTTCTTTAAATGGCAGGCACAGGCTTCAGCTAAAATTCATCCTGGTCTTGAAAGAGGAAATTATATGAAAAACTGATCATAGTATAAAAGCCCAGGCCAGCACCTCTCTGCCAGCGATCATAATAAATATCTTTCAGCAGAAAAAAAGTTGAAGATCCAGCTACATTAAGGAAGAATCTGTTAACAGAATAATTGTATACTGAGGATCCCTTTAAGAAAAGCTTCCAAAATTCCATTATCTTAACTGTCACTCGCCACTTTGAGTTGTCTCAGCGCTGTGTGTTTTCATGAATTACCAGAGCTGTTTGTTTTTTCCTTTATCAGTCATCACCCTGTCAGCCGGGCCATTCATAACAACTTTTGGCAGCTCATCAGGAGAGTTCAGAGCTTGAATAGGACCCTATCAACTCTCACACCTCATTGTGTGAAACTGTTTACCAGCATTGCCTTTTTCTGTAAATATTACAAGCAGAGCCCTGAAAAGTGGAGATGCGTGAAAACAAAATGGACAAATCTTGTAGCAGTTGGTGGAGATGGCAGATGGGGGTGGGGTGGGGGAAGTGACTGAGAATTTACAAGTACTCATGTTTCCTTTATTGGGCTGAATCCTACCTAGTCACTGGGCTTGAATTCTTGTGTATGCTGGCTAATTAGACGATATTTAATCTGACTTAACATTGGTGTCAGTTTGGTGAAAGTGAGGCTCTGTGATTAGGGAGTACAGACCGGGCGTCTGCCACAGTTCTGCTCACTTCCTCTAATTTAATGCCCCCCTTCCCAGAGTATTGTCACCCTGGATGAGTTGAGTTCCCCGCTGTCTTTTCTGCTTGACTGGTAACAAGGTGGCCCCCATGAACACCAACAGCAAATGGACCGACTCAAGTCTCCTGGTCTTAACAGCCTGAAGTTCTGCCAGATTCACCCATCAGAAATAATTTCCTCTTGAAAACCAATGGCAGTAAGTCTCTATGGAAGCTAATATCACCAACTTGCAAATGGGTATGATTTTTTGGTTATTGTTGTTGTTCTCTATTTTTACTGAAGTTATATATGCACAGATTTTTGAAGGGTCAAGTAGTTCCAGGTTTTGTGATTAAAAAATTAAAAAATTAAGCCTTCTCCCCAGCCTCCCACCCTACCCACCAGAGGCAACCACTTTCAATTCTTACAGCAGATTATTTAGAAAATAATGTCACAGGGAGAAATAGGTTGTTTTGCTTTACCAGTGTTGGGATGTTACATAAATGAAATCATTGCTGTGACTTGCTTAAGCCTTTACCATGAAGGTGGATTTTCTTTAATTACTTTTTTAAAACCAAGGTATAATTTATATACAATGAATGCACAGATTTTCAATGTACCATTCAATACATTTTCAGTTCAGTTCAGTCGCTCATTCGTGTCCAACTCTTTGTGATCCATGGACTGCAGCCGCCAGGCCTCCCTGTCCATCACCATATATATTTTAATGAAAGAATATACTGACATAACTGTATATCAAACTGCAGAACATTTGCAATACCCCCAAAAGTTCCTTCTAGATCCCTGCAATCAGTCCCCTTCTGTAAAGCAATCGCCTTTCTTATTTCTTTCACTGTAGATCACATCTACCTGCTCTGGAACTTTCTGTAAGGCATTATATATCATGTACTCTTTTGTTCCTGACTTCTTTTGCTCAAAATGATATGTTTGAGATTCATGCAGAAATTCTTTTTAACTGGCAAGTAGTGTTCCATTGTATAAAAATACTGCTGTTTGTTTATCAATTTTATTTATTGATGCTCATTTGTTTCCACTTTGGGGATGTTTTTATTATTGATTTATGGGAGTTTTATACATTCTAGACAAGCTGTTTGTCAGAAATTGACTTTGCAAATCTCTCTCCCAGTCTGTATTTTATCTTTTCATATTCTCAATGGTATTACTTGATGAGAAATTTTACATTTTGGTTATGTCCATCTTTTGATTTATTTTATGATTTGTGCTTTTTGTATCTTATCAAAGAGCTCTTTGCCAACCATGAGATCATGCAAATACTCTTCTATGTTTTCTTTTAGAAAACATTGAAGCTTTCTAGTTTCAGATTTTACATGAAGGATTCCTTTCCTATCTAAATATAATTTTTGTGTATGGTGTGATGTAGAGGTCGAGGTTCTTTCTGTTTTAAATATGAGTATACAATTGTTCTAGCATCATTTGTTGCGAAAACTTTCCTTTCCACATGGGTGTGTGTGTGTGTGTGTGTGTGTGTGTGTGTGTATTTCAGGACTTTATTCTGCTTCACTGACTTTTTTATCTTCCTTATGTAAGTAACAGCGTCTTAATTATTGTAGTTTTCAGCACAATTTAAAAGTACAGGTTTTCAAAATTTGTTTTTCTTTCTCAGGTTATTTTTACTATTTTTTTAGCTCTTGCATTTTCATATACATATATAATCAACTTGTTAATTTCTACTACAAGCCTCATGGAATTTTGATTGGGACTGCACTGAATTTATAGATCAATTAGGGATGAACTGAAACTTTAGCAGTATTGATTTTTCCCATCCTTAAACATGTTATATGATTTAAGTTTTTATTTAATAACTTTCTACAGTATGTAGCAGTTTTAAGAATATAAGTCTTATCTATATTTTCTTTGAGTATTTTATGCCTTTCCTACAAATGTAAATGAATTGCTTTTTAATTTCATTTTCTAATAATTTGCTGGTAACTTTTGAAATATAAATTTTGTATATTGACCTTAATTCTTGTGACTAAATTCACTCTTCAGTTCTAGTTGTTTTGGGGGGGGTAGATTCCTTAGAGTGTTTTCTATATACAATCATGTCAACTGTGAAAGAAAAGACTTTTGCTTCTTTTTAATTTTTATACTTTTTTTTCTTACATTGTTGTGCCAGATAGGGTTTCCAGTATATTGTTGAATAGATGTGGAGACATTGGGTATCTTATTCCTGAACTAAGAAGCATTCACTATTTCACCACTAAGTATGACATTAACTGTTGTTTCTTCATATATGCCCATTATCAAGTTGATGAAATTCCTTTCTTTTCCTAGAGTTCTGAGTTTCTTTTCATGAATGAGTATGCCATTTTGTCAAAAATGTTTTTGCATCAATTGAGATTTTTCTTCTCTTTGATTCTGTTAATGTGATGAATTACAACTATTGATTTCATAATGTAAAATCAACCTTTAATCCCGGCAAAAGCTCCATTTATTAATAACATTTGTTCTTTTCATATAACACTGAATTTGATTTGTTAATATTTTATTGAGGACTTTGTATATTTATTCATGTAAGATATTGGTCTATAATTTTCTTTTCTTGTAATGTCTTTGTCAGGTTTTAATAACAGGGTTATGTTGGCCTCATTAAACTACTTGAAAAGCATTTCCTTCTATTTTCTCAAAGAGTTTATATAACACTGGTATTAGTTTTGTCCTTAAACCCTTGATAGAATTTGTTGAGTAAAGCCATCTGGACCTGAGGCTTTCTCTGTTGAAAGGTTTTTAATTATGAATTCAATTTTGAAAATGGATATAAAGCTCTTTGAATTTTTCTATTTCTTCTTGTGCTAATTTTGGTAAGATGTGCTTTTTGAGGGATTTGTCCACTTGTTCTAAGTTGTTGAAATTATAGGCGTAAAGTCATTAATGTTTCTGTCTTCTTGGAGGATTGAATCCTTTTTCATCAAGTAATAAGCCTCTCTATCACTGGTAATATTTCTTGTCCAATCTTGTTTTGATATTAATAAAGCTACTTCAGCTTTCTTTTGAGCAGTGTCTGCATGGAACATCTTTTTTCATTCTTTAATCTATTTATGTCTTTATATTTAAAGTGGTATTCTTGTAGCCAGCATATAGTTGACTCTTGCTTCTTATCTAATATAACAATCTACCTTTGAATTAGTGTAGCTTACATTTAATGTGATTATCAATATGGTTGAATTAAAATCTACCATCTAACCAGCTGTTTCCTATTTGTTCCATTTTGTCTTTCGTTTCCTTTCATTTTGCCTCCTTTTTAATTAATTGAGCATTTTCTATGATTCAATGTTATTTACATTATCGAATTATCATGTGCAACTCTTTTTAAAAAATTGAATATTTCAGGGTTTACCATGTACCTCTTATCTAATCAGTCTACTTTCATATTATATCCCATTTCATGTCTGCTATAAGGGTGTTCATTGGAAGGACTGATGCTGAAGCTGAAACTCCAATACTTTGGCCACCTCATGAGAAGAGTTGACTCACTGGAAAAGACCCTGATGCTGGGAGGGGTTGGGGGCAGGAGGAGAAGGGGACAACAGAGGATGAGATGGCTAGATGGCATCACCGACTCGATGGACATGAGTTTGAGTAAACTCTGGGAGTTGGTGATGGACAGGGAGGCCTGGCGTGCTGCGATTCATGGGGTCGCAAAGAGTCGGACATGAGTGAGTGATTGAACTGAACTGAAATGATAAGGACAATATACCCCCAATTTCTTCTCTCATCTCTTGTTCTGTTTTTGCCACATATTTACTCTTACATATGCTATAAATACACAATATTACTTTTTTTGCTTTAGGTAGTTATCTTTCAGAGCAACTGAAAGCAACAAAAAATTAAATTTGGACTTTGTTTACCTTTAGTTATTCCATTTCCAGGGCTCTTAATTTCTTTGTGAGGATTCAAATTTCTGTCTGCTATTATATGCTTCTGTCTAAAGCACTCTTTAACATTACATATAACATTGATATACTGGCAATTAATTTGCTCATATTTGTTTTATGGTTTTGGTTCAGAAAAGTCTTTATTTCCTGTTCCTTTTTGAAAGACATTTTTGCTGGGTATAGGTTCTGACTTGACAGTTTTTTGCTGTTGTTCAGCTACAGAGACCTCATCCCTTGCATAGTTTCTGGAGAAGTCTACTCTAACTCTTTAATTTTCATTCCTCTATATGCTGTGTGTCTTTTTCCCACTGACTCCCTTCATAACTTCCTTTGTCTCTGGTTTTCAGCAGTTTCTACGTAATATGCATATGGTGTGGGCATATCTTGGGGAGGGGAGGATTAATTCTGCTAGGTGTTCTTTGAGTTTTTTGGTATCTGTTATTCATTTTGGAATATTCTTGAGTATTATTTCTCCTTATTTTTTCTTCCTGGGATGCCAATTATACATAAGTTAGATCTTTTGTTGTTTCACATCTCTTGGATGCTCTGTTGTGTTTTTCCAACCACTCTCTATCCTTCTGCACTGTTCTGCAATCCATGTCAGAACTGGTATAAACCCAGTTTCCATACATGTGAGGGTTTGACTGAAGAAAGTTCATTGCTGTTATATCCTCTCTTATTCTCCAAATCCCTATGGGTTTATCCCTTTAAAAGATTGCTTTCTGGGACTTCTCTAGTGGTCCAGTGGTTAAGAATCCACCTTGCAATGCAGAGGGCTTGGGTTCAATCCTTTGTGGTGGAACTAAGATCCCACATGCCTTGGAGCAACTAAGCCCACATGTGGCAACTAAGACCCAATGCAGCCCAATAAATAAGATTGTTTTCTGCCATTTTAGTGGTCTTGGGAGGGAGTGAAAGTAGATGCACATGGGCAGTCTGCCATTCTTTACCTGAAGTCAACTGTGAATTTCATTATTTAAGTTAAACTTAGTGGTGGTAAGGAACTAAATTTCCTATTATCTTTGAAGTCAATCTGTTATATCATCTTTCTCATTTTAAATCACTTTTGCAGTCTCAAAAATAAGAGAAAAGAATCACAAATAATGATAGCTAACATCTATTATATATTTACCATATGCTAGTGTTATAAATGCTATAAATGAAATTTTATTCTCATAACATGTTTATAATATAGACAATCTGTTTTTTTTTCTTTTCATTTTTACAGGTGAAGATAAACTGAGGCACAGAAGATTAAGTAATTTTCCCCAAAATTCATAAATAGAAAATGACAGAACTTGGCTTCTTAACGACTATATTCTAACTGCTTCCAACAGATGGGAAGATGGTGGCTTTTAGGTACTATCTCTATTTTTGTTCTCTGCAATCCTTCATGTATTACTGTTAACTTTCCAAGAATCTTAATCTATTAATCAGCAAGTACATATTCAGTGCCTGTTATGTGCCCAGAATTGTTCTGCTCACTGTATAACGGTATAAAGAAATACAGCCAGGCCATTTCATTCAGGGAGTTTACATCTCTCCAAGAGAAGGCCCCCACAAATCTGAAAATAAGCTTAATGTACAAAGTGGAACCATCATTCAGAAAAATGAAAGCTTGATTTGATCTGGGTGCTCAGAAGCCATGAAAAACTCATTAAAAACCCTGATGGTTATTTAAGAGTTTACTTAGCTGCTGGCTTACCTATGCTGCCTTTCATCTCTTCCCTTACCTCCTTTTTTTTTTTTTGCAGCCTAATTTTAGCTATTGTACTGTTCATAAATATTTCTTCCACAGAGCAAATTTTAAAAAATCATTTATTTATTTGGCTGCATTGGTCTTAGTTGCAGCACAGGGAACCTTTGTTGCAGCACGTGTGGTTCTCTCGTTGCTACACACATGTTGCAGTGTGTGTGGGCTCAGTAGCTGTGGCATGAGGCTTAGATACCCTACAGCACGTGGGATCTTATTTCCCTGACTAGGGATCGAACCCATGTCCCCTGCATTGGAAGGTGGATTCTTAATCACTGGACAACCAGGGAAGCCCCCACAGAGCAAATTAAGAGGATTGTTTATAAGCTCAAAACATCTTTGTGAAAGTTTAAAGTGGGAAGAGTCTCAAATTCTTGGTCATAGTGATATATGGAGATATATATATATATGTGTATGTGTGTATATATATATATATATATATATATCTTTATAGATATATATACTTTTATCTCAACTACCTCCTTTCCTTGTCAAGTTACATAACTAAGAATGAACATGTGTTAACATTAGGTGTTCTCTGTTATTTCTGGAATGGCAGTGAGTAAACAAAGGCTTCATTGATGTAATATTGTCTTTAGGTTGGCTAGCAGAGTAACTGCCTCCCAATAAAAACCTAGCAAATTTTTATTGTTTCATGGATTGAATGCATGAAATTAAAGAAATCCTAGGGTGACTCTTTTTATAGTTGATGAAGAAAATCCTCATGAGTTTGTATTATAATTTGAAGGGATTTTCCTAATGCAATACATGTCAACACACCTTAGAGAAAAAGTTGTCATTGATCTATTATCCTGACACCAAATCTCTTTTAGGATTAAGGGACAGGATTCATTCACAGTGTCAGACCACTCCCTCCCCAGTGCAATACATAGCAGACATTAGGTGTTTGTTGGTTGGAAATATTTGTTAGGTGAAAAAATGAATCATTTGACAGTCTCTAGTTTGATGGTGAAGAAGTCTAAGTGCTCAATAACCACTTCTCCCAGTGATAGGTTCTACACAAAACTAACAGTAACAACAGAACAGTGTTTTAGGAGAAACTTGATAATGTAGCAGTCAGACCATGTACTTTGAAGCCAAGCAGACTAGAGTCTAGTCCTATCTCTGCCACTTAGGAGCTAGCATGTGACCCTCAGGGAGGTTGCTTAACCTCTTCAAGTCTCAACTTCCCAATCTTTCAACTGGGAGCAGTAACAGTATTCCATATGCTTGTTGTGAGGATTAAAAAAGATACTCTGCACTGTGACGCATTACAGTAAGCGCTCAACACATGGTAAATAAAGTTGTTATTCTACAAGGATTTTAGGAGTTGAGGCTGTGGCCATTTGGATCTGTAAAGAATCTTGACAACAGTGGGAAAATCTAAAACAGAGGAGCTTATATACTTCCTGTGTTTCTCTTGTCTTGCTTTAGGAATTTTGAGTGATGTATGTTTGGTAGTATGAGTATGTGAAAGGACGCAGAGGTGCAGCGGGACAGGATCTAGAAATTCTTTCTACCTTTAGAGAAATGCCCTCTACCAAGGATTTATGCTAACAGGGCCCACAGGCCCACCCTATCAGCTGAGGATGAAAACAGCCAGAGACAATGGGATATGACACAGTAATGAGTTCTCATTTGTCAGGTGTCTACTTGCCGATATGGTCTAAGGATATGGTGTTCAATAATTTCTAGAAATTGGTAATAATGATACCATTTACACGGCAGCTCCTCTGGCAGTTTTCAAAGTGCTTTCACATACACTCTCTGTTTAATTTCCACCACCGTGTTATGAGGAACCTGAAATAAATATTATCATTCCCATTTTATAGATGAGTAAATATATTCTGAAAAATGAAATGACCACGTCCAAGGTCACACAGCTGCTCAGTAATCAACCTCAGATTTAAACCTGAGTTCTCACTCAGGGGTCATTAATTTTTTTTCCCACGAAACTAAACAGCTTGTTTATTGTACATAACTCATGTAGTATTTTGAATATTAAGTGTACTTGCCCCCATGCTCCCTGGTTTAGTCGGTAAAGAATCTGCTGCAATGCAGGAGACCTGGGTTCAATCTCTGGGTTGGGAAGATCCCCTGGAGAAGGAAATGGCAACCCACTCCAGTATTCTTGTCTGAAATCCTATGAGCAGAGGAGCCTGGTGAACTACAGTCAATGGGGGTTGCAAGAGTTGAACACGACAGAGCAACTAAATCACCACCACGTACCCCTGCTAGACCTTTAAGGATTTGTGTTCATAAGGTCATTTAGTAATAAGAATCTGCCTGCAATATAGGGACGCAGGAGACATGAGTTCACTCCCTAGGTCGGGAAGATCCCCTGGAGGAGGAAATGGCAATCCACCCCAGTATTCTTGCCTAGAGAATCCCATAGACAGAGAAGCCCGGCAGGCTACAGGCCATGGGGTCACAGAGTTGGACACAGCTGAGAGACTGAGCATGCACACATGGAAGAATAGCTCACCTTCTGTGTCTTTTTTGTCCTACAGAGAACAATATTTGTCATCCAGATACACCTAGTGTTTAATGATGTCAATAAGGAAACAGTCCACCCTTTGGTTAAAAGACTCTTGAGTCTGCAAGGACCACTGATTGTCCAGAGGAGGCCATGGTTATTCTGGTGAAGCACAAGGGCATGGTCATTTTGATCAGTCACTCTACAGAGGGTCCAAAGCTGTGAAGCAGAGTAAACTCAGGACAGACAGCTGGAATCCTGGGAGTGTAACCTCACCAACAGATGAGGTAGTGATGGATGACTCCTGGTTATAGTCTTTTCCCTTTTCCTCTCTCAATTTATATTCTGAGTTGTTACCTAGAATAAATCCTACAGCTTCTAATTAATGCACTCATTGTCTTTGTTTTGAATGGAAAAGGGAAAAAATATGTTCATACCCCTGCTGGCAGCATACGAAGTATGCCTAAAGTGGAATATCTTTCTCCATCGTGAATAACATTAATCTCTGTAGTCCTCCAAAGTAACTAATTGCCACAGAGTTGAATTTCTATTTGTACGGATGGGTGGTATCCTTTATGAGTTTCCGGGTGACAGTTTGTTGCAGGAAAGATTCTCTCCAGAAACCCTTCTTAAGATTATCATCAAATTCCTTAATCAAGAAGGAGAAGTCAAACCGGTTAGGCTAGATGCACAGGCAACCAGTTGGCAACAAACTGAGCTCATCAGTCCTGGATTCTTTTTTTTTTTTCCCATTTATTTTTATTAGTTGGAGGCTAATTACTTCACTACATTGCAGTGGGTTTTGTCATACATTGACATGAATCAGCCATGGATTTACATGTATTTCCCATCCCGATCCCCTCTCCACCTCCCTCTCCACCCGATTCCTCTGGGTCTTCCCAGTGCACCAGGCCCAAGCACTTGTCTCATGCATCCAGCCTGGGCTGGTGATCTGTTTCACCCTAGATAACATACATTCTTAACTGTCAGAGAGGATGGGTGGATAAAGCTACAGCGGGCTTCTTGTCCATTACAAGTCTCCCAAAGGGAGGGGAGCAGCCACGCCAGTTTTCTTCTATCCTGAGCCTGTCTTGTGTTGTTCTAAGTGTGTGAGTGTGAGCTGCCTGCACACACCCATGCCCTCTGATGAGATGATGATGGGAATGGTGAACCTGAAGATGCCATGGCCACTGCGCCCTGTTCTCAACAGAACCTCCTTTTGTTCCAACAATAACAATTTTCAATAAGAAGAATCATTACATTTTACCCATTTCTGTATAAGGGCTTGGAGAGATACCTTACTTTGTTCGAAGTCACACAATTATTAAATGGCAATGTAGGAATTTGAGCCTGGGTCTGTCTGCCCCCAACTCAAGGCTTTTGAGCATCACTCTTATTGTCTCTACTGGGATAATGGCTTCCTTGTGGTAACTGTTAGAAGCTGGAAAATGTGGGCCTGAGGGAACTTTTCAATATGAAATGCTAACTCTTTGCCTACCAAGATTCTTATTTTTAAAAACCCAGAGGAAGTTCATATTAATAGATTTATTTAACATTTATGTACAATATTTACATTTACAAAATGCTTTGCAGTGTAACAGAATGGGCAGAAATTTTTATTGCGGCATATAATTGTCTTTTCTTTCATATTCATTTATTCCTTTGATTTATTTCAAATGTTCTCCACTTGGTCTTCTGAGATCATGTACAATGGTAACAAATTTAAAATAAGATTAATAAAAGATTATTTTGTATCACTCCTAGGGAAAACTGAGCAGGGCCATGCCATTCTCTGTTCTTGATAAATGTTATGCAAAAGCGCATAATATCGTCCCCAGCACACTGCCTATAACACCAGCTGTGCTTGTTCATGGTGCTTTGAAACTGTATTTGGTTCCTATTCCTCATTTATTTTGTGGAGTTTGTTTTCTGCCCTTCAGCTGGTTGGGGCGCTCCATATTTGGGATGATAAGCTGCAGTCTGTCATCTGAAGAGGCTGCACTATGGCCTTTCTTCACTGATCACCAAGGCAGAAACCTCTGCAGACTTTTCTCGCTGATGATTCCCTCTGCCTGGAAAGCCTTCTTCCCCAGATGGTCCCATAACTACTACCTTCTCTTCACTTGAGCCTGAGATCAAATGGCACCTTCTCCAAGAGGCCCTGCCTTGACCCCAGGTCCCAAAGAAACTCCCCCATCAGTGTATCCTGGCATTCTCTTTTATTTTCTCTTTTAGCATGTAAGATTCTTTAGTAAAAACCCTAGAATTGGGCTTCCCTGGTAGTCCAAGAATGGTTAAGAATCTTCCTGCCCGTGCAGGGGAACATGGGTTCGATTCCTGGTCCAGGAAGATGCCACATGCTGCGGGGAAATGAAGCCTGGGCACCACAACCACTGAACCAGTGCTCTAGAGCCCGGGAGTTGCAACTACTGAAGCCCTCACGCCCTACAGCCTGTGCTCGGCAACAAGAGAAGCCACTGCAGTGAGAAGCCTGCACACACAGTGAAGAATAGTCCCACGCACCACAACTAGAGGAAGCCCGTGAGCAGCACTGAGGACCCAGCACAGCTGAAAATAAATAAATAAATAATTTTAAACCCCTAGAATTGCACTGTTTGATAAGAATAAATGTATATAATAGTTATTGATAAGTTAATATTTTGTCATTTTTAAGTTGCTAAGGAATCTCTTTAATATAAAGTACTCTGAAGGCTTACAACACATTGCTTATCTTTTTAGAGTCAGACCATCACTTTGGAGGGCATACAAATATATGGCTAGGGGAAAATGTCTGTATTTGGTTACCTTTCAGGTTCTAAATCTAAATAACTTCAGTGCATGATCAGAAGATTAAAATTTTACTCTCAAAAAGTTTTTCTCATCCTTGTATATGTGTGTGTGTGAATATTAATTTTTTTTTTCTTTAAGAATTGCAGGTAGGGTGCCTAACTAAACTGTGGTTTAGAAAGACAAGTGTGGAGGTCTGCCCTGGGAGGGAGGGTTGGGGGACAGACAAGATTGGGTAAGTGGTTCTTGACCCTGGCTGTATGTTATTAACAATGATCTATCCTACCAACTAGAACCAGTAAAAAATCAGACCCTGGAGGGTAAGCCCAGGCACTAGTGATTTTTTTTTTTTTAGTCTTTATTGAATTTGTTATAATAATAACGCTTCTACTTTATGTTTTGTTTTTTTGACCCGAGGCATGTGAAATCTCAGCTCCCTGACCAGGGATCGAACCTGCACCCCCCTGCTTTGGATCACAGATTCTTAACCACTGGACTGCCAGGGAAGTCCCGGGCACTAGTGTTTTTTAAACTGTGCCAGGCGATCTGATCTGCAGCCAGGAATGAGAACCCTGGATTAGCAGGCTGCTATAGTCCATTCTTGAGAAAAGTGAGTGACCAGGGTAGCCGTTGTCAGCCCTGCCTCTCCCACGACTGCCAGGTAGAGGTGCTTGATTCTCATCCAGCTCTGACCAAACCTGGAAAGAACTTAGGATCCCCCTCTTACCTGTGGGCGGTTTCTGAAACTGGTCTTGCTGTCTTCAACAATGTCCAATGAGCCTGGTGGTGCCATCAGGGCTCTCCACTCTTTTCCCTGTTTCGATTTCTTTTTTTTTTTTTTTTTTAAGCTGTGGGGCTTGTGGAGTCTTAGATCTTGGTTCCCTCACCAGGGATTAAACCTGGGCCCTCCGCAATGAAAGCACAGAGTCCTAACCACTGGACCACCAGGGAATTCCCCTTTTTTGATTTCCTGTTTGGTCTCTAGCTGTTCCCCTGGACCCTCAGCCCAAACCTCTGCCGACTCCTCTGTTTCTGGCTACTCTTTGCTTAGCTACTGCTGACTTCTGATTCATGGTGGCCTTATACCCCACGTCCAAGCCGCCAGCTTGGGTCTGGCTTCAAAGAGATGAACTACCCAGAACCACAGTGGAGGCTCCCTCCTGATTCATTCTAGCCTGGCAAACTCAGCTGCTGCCAAATCCCCCAACAGGGCAATCTCCTTGAACACGGCCCCTGAACATGGCCTTTGAATTCTTGGAGAAATAAACCCCACTCTCTGAGTAGGAGGCTATGTAAAGCCATGTGCAAGGGGCCGGGACACAGGGAGGGCTGAAAAATGCAGGCCATTAATGAAGTCAGCCAACCACAGATGGAAAGCAAATAAGGGAGATATTGACTGAGCATTTCTAGGAAAGAAGCAAAAACTGTGTGAACATCAGCTCTATGGGGAGTTTGATTCCATCTGAGGTGAAAATAAGGTGACAAAATGACAATTGTGATCATGTTGCCATGAAGCATCCAAAAGTTTGGCAACTCGGATGTGAGTTGAGAAAGGTGTATGAATTATTTAGACAAGTTAACATGGCAACTTCAGAGTGCTGCTCACAAGCAGGAACCAGGGGACAGAATGGGCTCAGATGAGATCTTGGCAAAGACTGGGGGGCCTGCCATGCAAAGCTGCCTCCTCCCAGGAAAGGAATGGGGTAGTCAGGTCTTCAGCAACTACAGTGGGGTTCTTGGGAGCCTCTGCGGACTTGGTTGTATGAAGCATGCTCAGTTCATCTTTTTGTTTCTGGTGTAGGGGCCTCAACTCTCTGAATCTCCTCTCCTTAATGCATGCACTCAGGCAGATTGTACCTCCCTGCGCCTTTGAGACATGAGAGGAAGGGTCATACATCACTTCCTTGTGGAAGCCATGAAGAGCCACCACTGTATTTTTGATGTTATTCTTCTCTTTTCCTCTGATGACGAATTGTCAACCTTGTGTGGAGATGGTGGCATCGAAAAATTGTAGAATCTTTGAGTCCCTGGGTGACTAAATTAAGCACAGCCACCTGCTGACCCACAGTGGACAGACACCATGAAAGAGACATCAATCTTCACTATGTTAACCACAGAGCATTGGGGGTTGTTATTACTGCAGCAGAGCCCAGCCTATCCTGACTACTGCAAAGGTTTTCCCCATGAAGGTGCTCCTGTTAACTCCCTAGAACTTTTACTCATCTCCAGCCTGGTAAAGTAGAAGGAGAGGGAAAAGGTTTCTGGCATTACTTTTCTGTGCTCATCTATGGTGGGTGCACTCAAGGGGATGGAGAATGGAAGGGAAACAATATTTGCTGATTTCCTGCTCTATACCAGACGCCTTGCCAGATGCTCTGCGTACAGTCAGTCTTCAGAACAGTGTGGCTAGAGGATTTTTATTTTTATATTATTGATAAGGAAGAAGAGCTCCAAAGAGGTTAAATTACTTGTTTAAAAATCACCTAACTATGGGGTCAGTACAGTGGTTAGGACTCTGAACTTCCACTGCAGGGAGGGGAGGGGATGGGTTCGATTCCCTGATCAGGGAACTAAGATCTCCCATTCCATGTGGTCAATAAAATAAAATAAAAAATTTTCAGAAAAAAAATTTTAAACATCACCTAGTAGGAACTGACAGAGTCAGGACAAGAACCCAAGTCCATCTGACTATAAAACCTATATTCTTTTCCTGTACTATAAGCATACAAGTAATGGGCTTTAACCCTTGATAGTGTTTATCTAACATTATCTCTTTGGTTTAGTTAGATCAATCTACTATTCCAAGCTATTAATTCTTAGAATTATTTTCTTCTTTCATTTCACTCAGATTTTCACTGATCTTTGACACCCAAGGTGCTACAAATCTGCATGTTTGTTTAACTCAAACCAAATGCGCTCCAGTTTGTTTTAAGTTGGAATATCATCACCAGGATATCTGGAAATTCCTCCACTGTGGCTCCAGGTTTTAGAAACTGTGAGGTTTGCCTTTTCTGGCAAGGCTCTTGGAGGAGGGAAATAGAATGAGATGGGATGTGGAGGGAGAAGGTTTATTTGTGAAGAGAAGAGCACGAAGGCTGTACTCAATTAGCAGAGGCCCTTAGTACATGGGATCTTTACGGCTGCCTCTCTATGACCCTTAAAAACATAAGATCCAGCTACTTGAGGAGAGCCCCTGTGACTCCCACTGCAGGCGTGCATGCTCTGTTGCTAAATCATGTCTGACTCTGTGCGACCCTATGGACTGCAGCCTGCGAGGCTCCTCTGTCCATGGGATTCTCCAGGAAAGAATACTGGAGTGGGTTGCCTTTTCCTTCTCCAGGGGATCTTCCCAGCCCAGGGACAGAACCTGTGTCTCCTGCATTGGCAGGCAGACTCTTTACCACTGAGCCACCTGGGGGGCCTGTGACTCCCACTGGCCTTCACCGAAATGAGGTGAAATCTTGATGCAAACCCATGACCCACCCTCGACGCACACATGAGATGATTCCCTTGGCTTTCAGAGCACAGCCATGCCGTCCCATTCAGAGGTCAGCAGAGGGCATGCCTCGGCCTGCGTTCTCCGACTCACGACATGACTTCTGGATGGAGAGCTAGGATTTTTCTCAAGTGTAACAATATTAATTATCAACTCACTTTAACACACGTATGATGTATGTGTGCATTTATTTCACAGGAATGGTATAAAGATTAAATACTTAATGAATCCATTTTTCATATCAAGGATATATTTGCCCTCCGCCTAACTATATCTCTCCCTTCTGTTTCTCATGAGAAATATAGCTATCTTTATTATGTAATCAGTAATATATCATTCCTTCTAAGCAGGATCTAATTTTAGCAACATGATGAATGGCCCGGGAATGCATTCCACTGCCCTCTGCAGAAAGGAATATATATCAGACCTGCTCAGGTGTATGTCACTTCTTTATATTGGGAGCTTTCGAGCTCCCCAAGTGGCAGCCTGGGTTTTTCTGGCTGACAGCCCCAAGTCCTCGGTTTTGGCCGTGCAGAAAGCATTAGGAAACAGCCATGTGTGAACAATGACCAGGCATGCTTGCTCAGCCAATGAGATATGCATCTCTCCTGCACCTGGAATTATTGCACCAGCTAGAAAATGACCAACTTGGGCTTTTCTTTAATTTATTTATGGGAAGGATCTGTGTGTATGGGACCATCCTCAACGTCCAACCACCACCTCCCATTTTTCCTTCTTTTGCCTTTAAGCAGTGAAATTTCTTTTAGGAATCATTCCAGTTTGACTAGCAGCATGAGGAATTAGTCACTTTTTCCTGAGCTTTCGAGAAGAAAATGATCATTTTCTTTCATGCTGCCTGTAAGTTTTATAGCTGCTTCTGTCCATTCATAGCACCTTACAACTCAATAGATAACATATTAATTTTGAAGTTATTCTGAATTCATTTTTTGATCTGTAGGAAAATCAAAGCAGTACCTTATCTACATTTCAGATGTGAAAACTGAGGTGCAGAGAGAGTTAATGATCAAAGCCTCCATATTAATGATTGCCTATGTTTAATTAAAAACTTTTTTTGGTCACACCCCACAGGGATCGAACTCAGGCCCCCTCTATTGGTAGGTGGAGTCTTAACCACTTGACCACCGGTAAAGTCCCTTAATTTTTAATGACCTCTATATAAGATGGAAGATAATAGTTATAGGTGTTTGCTTTTGCAACAACTGTATAGGTGAAAATAAGAAATTTTTTGTGCAACTACTATATTTGCTGATTCTAAGATGTACTTTTCTCTCATACTTGTGTTCCCCAAACAGGGATATAGTTGATAATTAATGAAGTATCATAATCTAATTGGTACTGTTTTTTTCTTTCTTAGTGGTTGCAGCAGATTGGCACTTAAAATATCTCAAATCTTCACCCCTCTCTGAGTCCACATGCTTCGCAAAGATGTCACTTTGTAACTCCTGCAATCAGCCAAATCTATTCCTCCAAGCCTGGAAAATGGGTTCAGTTCAGTTCAGTCACTCAGTCGTGTTTGACTCTTTGTAACCCCATGGACTGCAGCACGCCAGGCTTCCCTGTCCATCACCAACTCCAGAAGCTTGCTCAAACTCTTGTCCATCGAGTCAGTGATACCATCCAACCATCTCACCCTATGTCATTCCTTCTCCTCCTGCCCTCAATCTTTCCCAGCACCAGGGTCTTTTCCAATGAGTCAATTCTTTGCATAAGGTGGCCAAAGTATTGGAGTTTCAGCTTCAACATCAGTCCTTCCAATGAATATTCAGGACTGATTTCCTTTAGGGTTGACTGGTTTGATCTCCCTGCAGTCCAAGGGACTCTCAAGAGTCTTCTCCAACACCACAGTTCAAAAGCATCAATTATTCTGCGCTCAGCTTTCTTTATAGTCCAACTCTCACATCCATACATGACCACTGGAAAAACCATAGCCTTGACCAGACAGACCTTTGTTGGTAAAATAATGTCTCTGCTTTTTAATACGCTGTCTAGGTTGGTCATAACTTTTCTTCCAAGGAGTAAGCATCTTTTAATTTCATGGCTGCAATCACTATCTGCAGTGATTTTGGAGCCCAGAAAAATAAAGTCAGCCACTGTTTCCACTGTTTCCCCATCTATTTGCCATGAAGTGATGGGACCAGATGCCACGATCTTAATTTTCTGAATATTGAGCTTTAAGCTAACTTTTTCACTCTCCTCTTTCACTTTCATCAAGAGGCTCTTTAGTTCTTTTTCACTTTCTGCCATAAGGGTGGTGTCATCTGCATATCTGAGGTTACTGATATTTCTCCTGGCAATCTTGATTCCAGCTTGTGCTTCATCCAGCCCAGCGTTTCTCATGATGTACTCTGCATATAAGTTAAATAAGCAGGGTGACAATATACAGCCCTGATGTACTCCTTTCCCGATTTGGAACCAGCCTGTTGTTCCATGTCCAGTTCTAACTGTTGCTTCTTGACCTGCAGACAGATTTCTCAGAAGGCAGATAAGGTGGTCTGGTATTCTCATCTTTTTAAGAATTTTCCACAGTTTTTTGTGATCTACACAGTCAAAGTCTTTGGCGTAATCAATAAAGCAGAAATAGATGTTTTTCTGAAATTCTCTTGCTTTTTCAATGATCCAACGGATGTTGCCAATTTGATCTCTGGTTCCTCTGCCTTTTCTAAATCGAGTTTGAACATCTGGAAGTTCATGGATCACGTACTGTTGAAGCCTGGCTTGGAGAATTTTGAGCATTACTTTGCTAGCATGTGAGAAGAGTGCAATTGTGTGGCAGTTTGAACATTCTTTGGCATTGCCTGTCTTTGGAATTAGAATAAAAACTGACTGGAAAATGGGTGGGCCTTACCTTTATTTGTTCCTGAAGCGGGTGTTTTTGGGGTTCACCCATTTCCCTTGTCCCACAGGGCCTCAGCCTGCCTGACTTGCATAGGCACCAGCATTCTTTGCTTGAATCTCTTTGCCTGCTCTGATGGTTTAAAATAAGTTCAGTCTTTGACAAGTCTTCCTATACTCCCCTTGAATGTGGGCCAGGCTTCAAGACTCGTTTCTCTCAAATGGAAGCTGGTGGAGATCATGTGACTTTTAAGGGGAGGTTATAAAAGCACTGTGGCTTTGCCCTCTCAGATCACTCATTTTGCACTAAACCCTATACCTTGTCCTGAGGGCATTCAAAGGGTCAAAGGAATAGAGGCTAAAAGCCAGCCCTGATAGGCCAGCCATGTGAGAGGATCATTGTGGAGGCAGAAGTCCAGCCACAGATAATGAAATTCTTGCCGATTCCCTAAATTTCTTAAACTGCAACCTCACGAGAAAGCCCAAACCAGAACCAACCAGCTAAGCTATTCCAAAATCCATGACCCTAAAAAAAGACTTTAAAATAAATAAAAACAAAATCATTTCAAGATATGGAAAAAGGAATAGTAGTCACAAACCAAGAATAAAACTATTTGAAAATGAGCAGACTTGGAAAAGAAATTCCAAAAAGGAAAAAATATACTAATTGAAATGAAAATCTAATAGACCAGTTGGACTGTAAGGCAGAGATGGCTGCTGAGAGGTGAAGTGAATTGGAAGACACATTACAGGAAATTATCCAGAATATAGCATATAAGATAAATGAAAAATATGAAAACTGATCAAATGATAAGGTCCTACCTATGTCTATTAAGAGTTACAAGTGGAAAAAAAAGAAAGAGTTGGAAGCAAATAAATAGTAGTCAATAATTTCCATTATCTAAGACAGGAGTCTTTAAAGAAGCACACCAGTTCTTATGCAGTATAATTAAAAACAAACCCATTCTTAAATACGGAAGTTCAACTGCAAAGTATCAACCTTAAGAATTACCAGAGAGAAAAAATAAATTACCTAGAAATGAATGACAATTAGACTGGGGGCATAATATTCAAAGCAAGAATAACTAGCAGAACACAGCTGTTGTGTTATAAATGTAGTTACAAATGCACAGGAATAATGCATTTAAATTACTGACAGAAAAACTATTTTTCCAGAGTGAAAGTTGAATAAAGTAAATTCCAGATACAAATGACTATTTTGGCCAGCAGTATTTGGCATGTTGTACATGGATATTTACTTTGGCCAGGAAGTAAATTACCTTGAAAAGAAGAAGTGGGATGCAGGAAATATTTTTTAAATGGATAAGTATCTAAACAAACACTTCATAGTATAAAATGAAATGGCTACTTTATGACTATTTAAAAATAAGTGAAAATAAATTTCTAAGTAATAAAATCATGGAACATGGGAGAGCAAATCATAGTTAAAGCATATATTATTTAGAAGGAGATCAGTGATATTGATCGGGCTTCCCTGGAGGCTCAGGTGGGCTTGCCAGGTGGCGCCAGTGGTAAAGAACCTGCCTGCCAACGCTGGAGATGTAAGAGATACATGGTCAATCCCTGGGTCGGGAAGATCCCCTGGAGGAGGGCATGGCAGCCGACTCCAGGATTCTTGCCTGGAGAATCCCAAGGACAGAGGAGCCTGGTGGGGTACGGTCCACAGTGTCACAAAGATTCAGACATGACTGAAGAGACTTTGCACACATGCATGGAAGCTCAGACAATAAAAAAAAAATCTGCCTGCAATGCAAGAGATCCAGGTTTGATCCCTGGTTCAGGAAGATCCCTTGGAGAAGGGAATGGCTACCCACTCTAATATTCTTGCCTAGAGAATTCCATGGATGGAGGAGCCTGGTAGGCTATACAGGCCATGAGGTTGCAAAGAGTTGGACATGACTGAGTGACTAACACTTTCACCCTCTTTCAAGTGATACTAATTAACTCTAGATGTTAAGTGTGAATATGAATGTACGGGTGGGGCTTCCCACGTGGCTCTAGTGGTATAATAGAACCTGTTTGCCATGGTAGGAGACATAAGGGACCCAGATTTGATCCCTGGGTCAGGAAGATCCCCTGGAGGAGGGCACGGCAACCCACTCCAGTGTGCCTGGAGAATCTCCACTCACGCCTGGAGAATCCCATGGACAGAGGAGCCTGGCGAGCTATGGTCCATAAGGTCACGAGGAGTCTGACATGACTGAAGCGACTTAGCATTCAAGCACGCATGAATGTAAGGGTAGCCATGACAGAAGAGAAATGGAATGCATAATTTGCACACAAGTAAAAGAAAAATATAAAATTATGAACTTGAATACTACCCACCAGAACAAGACAGTAGCTTCCTGTTGGGAAAGACAAGAGATGATGATGACCAGGAGGGGCTAAAGTGGGGGTAAAGGAAATGTCAAATTTATCTGAAATGTTCTACAGTTTAAAAACCATTTAGAAACAAGCCTTTCCCCCTCTCTGCCTCTGGGAGATGCTCAGGATTTTCCGTGATATTCACGGTCCCTGATAACATGCCTCTATGTTTCAGCCAGCTTAGCTCCCTCTCTACTTCCCAATGCATATTTTTCATTTCCATCAGGCCAGTCTCCTCTTTTTACATACATCATCTGACTTATTTTAGGATTCATGTCTCTGTTGTCCAAATCCTGCCAGTTCTTGAAGACCTTTCTTTGTATCATCCAGTATTGACAACAGCAAATAAAGCTGTCTGTAGCACATCACACATAATTGCATTCTGTTTAGCTCTCTCTTATTTGTATGTAACTATCTTATGTTTTCTATTCCCTTTTAATTGCTTTCTTTTATTCAGTATTTCCCTTAAAAGATTACAGAATCTCAGAAGTCAAGAACTGTGGTGTTTATTATACCTTGCCCTGGGATCCCTCATGGCATGTTCCACAGCTAAACACATTGTAAAGAATATGTTTGTTAAATTGAAAGCAGTCTCTCTGACGGAAAGGCAATGAAGAAAAGAAAATGAACAAGCAAGTTCTGACCATTCTTTAGTGGATAAATTGCACCAATGAAACAGTAAGTCACTTATTCCAATGTTATTGATTAATCTCAGTGATCTGGAATGTATTTGAGATTCAGAAAAAGTTGGTTAAGAACATGCGGTTTGGTGTCAGACACACCTAGTTTGAGCATCAGCTTAATCATGTAATTACTATCTTTATGACTATGGATAGGCAACCTAACTATCCATTTGAGTTTTAATTCTTCATAGGGGAAACTATTAATAGTTCTTACATGGAAATCACCTGGTTCAACACATGGAACATAGTAAAACACTCATGACCTTGGATTATTATTACCTAAAATAAGTAAAACCAAAGCCATGCATGAGATAATGTCCACTCTGTTGCCAGCCCATGATAGAATTGCATTTATGTGCCCTCTAGAAGTTAGGTACGGCTATGTTCTTTTGTGTTTGCCAATGAAATGTAAACATAAAAGACATATGTGATTTCCTACAGAATTTATAAGGCCTCCTGAGCAATTTACCACTTCCTCTTCCCCTATAAGAGCACCCTGGAAGCATGTGTTGAGACAGAGCCTCTGCTTACCTGGGTCCCTGAATGGCCATGCTGAGGAGAGCTCCCCTGAAACCCAGTGGATGCATAAAATGAATGAGGAATAAACTTGTGCTGTGTTATTGCCTCTGAGATTTTGGAGTCTTTTGTTCCTGCAGCAAAACCTAGCCCATCCTGACTAACATAATGAATTAAAAGTTGTAGTTGTTTTTCATCTACCCTCAACCCCCCCCAGAAAAAAAACTGTCTAAAGTCATGCTTTAGAACTCATTTGGTCTTACTTTAAAATACTTTCCCCCAACTTGTTTATATGTTTTTTTCCATCTTACAGGATGTTTGAAGCAAAATACTAGAGGCAACATTACCAGAGGTATGCACTGGTAGGCACAACAAGAAGGGAGAACTGCTGGGTAATAAAAAAGAAAAGAAAGTTGTGCTAAGAAGATAAGGAACTCAAAAAGCATTATGACCTGGGGTCACTTTTTTTTTAATTTTAGCTTTGCACTTATTTTAATTTTTTTCCAGTTGTTAAAATTGGAATATCATTGCTTTACAATGTTGTATTAGCCTCTGCTGTACAATGCACTGAATCAGCTGTATGTATACAAATATCGCCTCCTCTGGGACCCCCCTCCCACCACTCCCCATCCCACCCACCTAGGTCATCACAGAGCAGATCTGGGGCCATTTTGGATAGGTAGAATGAATGATGCTTACTCTAAGAGGCCTTTGAAGTCATCTCTGTATCATGGCAATGCTTTTTCAGTTTATTACAGTTTCATTACATTTTTATTTTGCTTATTCCCTTTTAAAATTTCATTGTACAATTTAGTTTTTACAATTTTTTTTTTTAATGCTTAGCATCATACTGAACACTTTTGAATGTGTAGCAGGTCACTTACACTCTCAGCATCTCTCAGAAATGGCAGGTTTTATCCCACCTCTATGGACGCACTTAGAGATCTGTAATTGCCCCAGGGTTTCGTGGTCAATACTGCAGAATTGGAATTTCATGTGAACCCACCCTGTCTGATTTCAGAGTCCTTTCACCATCATGCCTCTCAGGCATTAGCATAACACCATACGATGACCCTCAACAAAGGCTAAATTATGTTTCAGGGAAGTCTGTTTTAAAAGCCTGGGAGACATGTGTAACATTTTGGACATTTTTCTATCAAGACTAAAAAAAAAAGATTCAGTTTTAACAAGTGCTGGTGCTTCAAAGAGTAGAAAGCTTGGGTTATCAGGAAAAGCCACATGTGGGAAGCAGCTCTCTCCCTAACAGTGCAAGACAAATGATACAGTCTTGAATTTCAATGATCTTATAAATGCAACAGGAGTGATAAATATAAATCTATTAAAGCTCTTTCATTTAGAACAAGGAATCTGTATTCTGTGACCATATAACTTTTTTTTTTCAACTGCATCTTTCAAACAGAAAAAGTTGCCGGGCACAGATGAGTCACTTCCTTGGTTCTTTACAATGTGAGGAGAAAAGGACCCATGATGGGAGGTGGGGAAGCTGGAGAGAAGTGAATTTCTCTTGCTGCTGTCCAAATGGTTGCCAGAAAGGCCTCAGCTTGCCATTTCATCTCTGTAGTTGTTTCCTTATGCGAAGGATGGCAGCTGACACCCAGGGGTCTTCCCCATAAGCGAGAAAAGCAGAAGACAATCAAGCTGAAAGCTTAGAGACATTTCCTGCGTGGACAGGCACTTAGCAGAGAGCGTTTCTTAAAGGATATCTCACTCTTCACTGCCAGGCCGAATGAACCTGCTCTGGAAACCCAAGTTGTCCCTGCCTACCACAAGCAAGGTTTCACTCTCAGTGGAAATTTTCATTTTTATTTTTGTATGACAGTCCAACAGGTAAGCGACACCTCTGTCACAGAACTGCAGGGCTATTGTTTAAACATCACAGTGGCAATTTCAGTTCTCTGGAAGGGCTGCTAAGAATGTTGGGCCCCCTTCCCTGACCTGTGTTTTTGTCCCTTGTTACTGTGGGTGCAGTGTATTAAACATACCTTCAGAGCGGTTCAGAGAAGCCAGAAGGGAGGGTGACTGCAAATGCTTACTATCAGGCTACTTCTGACAATTCCTAATGTAATCCATATACTACACATACATTCTAGTTACACAATTTATGAGGTATAACAAGGGGAGAGAAGTGAAGCTGGGATATAATTGTGACTGATGTGAAACAGACATGTAGAATGAATGGCCTTACAACATTTTCTTTGAAGTTTGTTAAAAGCAGTAAAGTGATATTCACTATAAGTGAAACCTGCTGTTACAGATATCCACTGGCTTGAGGAACATTTTCTTTTGACTTGATTTCTTGAATTTTAATTTGCCACTTGAAGTTTTTGAAATTTTTTTTTTTGACGTGCGATGGGAGAGAAAGGGAATAAAAATTGTGGAGGACCTACTGAGTGCTCATCCAGGCCCTTGACATCAGGGCTGACTCGCAAGTCACAATAGAGCACAGTGCCTAGGGCGACAGGGATGTTTTAATGTCTTTTAAAATCAGATGAAAACAATATAATATAATAATATAATTATATTAATGCATGATCGAGTCATACAATAAAATTAAAATGTATTTATATATTAATATGTTAATTCATATAATAAAATTTAAATTATTATAAATATATTAATATGTTATTGATTCATACAATAAATCAAATATATTAATATGTTATTGATTCATATAATAAAATTAAAATTATTATGATAATAATTTGTCTTTTAACCCTATTTTATGGAGGAAGGAGCCAACAAAGGCAATGCAGCAAGGGTCCACAGATTTCTTAATGTGGTGACCCTGCTTGATAGGAAATTTCCTCACTTAATTCTGGGTAATCCTGAAAGACTGGAAGACATGGAGAAAGCGATGTTTTGAAGACTTAAGAAATTTTCCTAAGGTCCAAAAACTAGGAAGTGCTGGGGGTGGGTCTTAAGACTACTATCTCATTTTTTCCACTGAAGAAGAGCTTAATGCATAGGCAATTCTATATTGGAACACCTGGCATTAGGAATGAAAAATGTCATTTATATATTTGGTACCAAGGAAATGAATGGAAAAATCAATTCTGAGGTTGGCATGTGTTTTTCCATACAATACAGGAAGATGTCTAGAAATATATGTAACCCAGATGTCCCCAAGTTTACCAGCTTTAAGGTCAAGACTTCCTTTCAATACTCAAATAATAGTTTATGCCCTGACAGGAAGTCCAGCCTTTGTCCTATCAGTGTCGCCTCTCCCATCGTTCTCTTGGGACCTGTGATGACCACTGACGTGTTCCTCTAACCGGTCCAGCTTAACGCTCAACGTCTCCACTGACTGCTTCTTACCACATTTGAGGAGTCACGTTTGAGGCAGGTAGCCACTGCTCTCTCCTCACACATGGATGTGTGCCCCTCCAAAGGGAGGGGGAATAAAGGCTCCCCAGAGCACAGCTTGGACCTCCAATCAGTTTTTACTGAAGTCTTGGGGGCATCGATAGTACAACACAAAGGGGAACATTTGATTAATAGCTAGGTCAGCCAAGCACCCTAATTTGCCCAGAAAATGGGGATGAATTAGGAGATTGGGACTGATATATACACTCTGTTTATGCTATGTATGAGATGGTTGGATAGCATCACCGACTCAATGGACATGAGTTTGAGCAAACTCTGGGAGACAGTGAAGGACAGGGAAGCCTGGCATGTGGCAGTTCATGGGATTGCAGAGTCGGACACAAGTTAAGAGGCTGAACAACAGCGATAAGATAGATAGCTAATGAGAACCGACTGTATAGCACAGGGAACTCAATGCTCTGTGGTGACCTTAACGGGAAGGAAATCCAAAAAAGAGGGGAAATGTACATATATATATAGCTGATACACTTCCTGTGCAGTAGAAAGTAACACAACATTGAACAGCAACCATACTCCAATAAAAACTTCAAAAATTTTTCTTTAAAGAGGGAGTTCTCTGGAAATTTTAGTTTGAAAATTGTGTCAGTCTTGGGCGAACCTGGACCAAAAAATTATTACAATAATTTTTGTTGACCTTACAGATGTCTCATCTTGAACGCACAGCCCTGGCCTCACTTAGGGCTTCATCTTGGTTACTGGTCTAGCTCCACTTGGCTAAACTCTTTGTTTCTAACCCTGCCACCTCCAAGAAAACTCTTTCCTTAGACCCCAGACCCAACTTGGCCTCAGAGAGAGGAAGATGTCTTTCCTCAAGTTTAAGACCATCCTTCATCCCTGCTCCAGCCTGATTACTAACAGGAAGACCTCTTCCCTTCCTGGAAAAGAGCCATGCTCCTTCACTAGCATAACACTAAATTCTCAAGGCCTGGACAAGACAGACCCAGAAGTCCAGAGGACTGTTCCCAGACTCAAAGTCATTTGGTCTTCAATGACACCATCTATGGGACCCTGGGCTTCCCTTGTAGCTCAGTTGGTAAAGAATCTGCCTGCAATGCAGGAGACCCGGGTTTGATTCCTGGGTCAGGAAGATCCCCTGGAGAAGGAAATGGCAACCCACTCCAGTATTCTTGCCTGGAGAATCCCAGGAACGGAGGAGCCTGGCGGGCTACAGTCCATGGGGTCACAAGAGTCAGATACAACTTAGTGACTAAACCACCATGGGACCCTAAGAGTCTAATGTGGGTAGTCCTGTATCAAACCCATGCCGTGTCTTGTCACAATCTCTTGGCCTGACGATGAACGGGAAATTGGGTCATCCTCATAATTCGTAATCTCTTGTGAGAAATGTTTAGGTTAGATCATAGACACATCTCCCAGGAAGGGAAAAAACAAAGTGATTTTTTAGGCAAGTATCAGTCTAAATCCAGATTTAATGAGAAAAGAGGTTTATAACTCCCAAGGGGCACAGTGCTGTTCAAACACCACATTATCACCAAGTGGAGCCCTCGGCCCCTCAAGAAGAAGTGTCTCCATTTTTGTTACTCTGTGAATGCAGTACTTATGCCAAGAACAATGGGTGTGTGTATGTCCTACGTACACTGGTGACTTACAACAACATTTAAATTGGACTTCCCCGAAAAAAAAGGGAAAAGTTCTTTTCCAACACCAATTCCATATCCCATCCTTGTATTCAGCAATGTTTGTGACTCAAAATGATAGGTTTCCAGTTTCGAAAATTTAAAACTTGGGTCTACATAGAACCCTGTTACAGGTAGGATCTGAGATTACCTGGAGATTACAAAATTTGTAACAATGTATTAAGTGTCGTGTGAGTTGACAATATTTATCACGAAGCTAAGAGGCCATCTGGGGCAAAGTGACCAGAAACTTAATATTTCTGAGAAGGAAGAAAAATAAAGTAAATGAGACAAAATGAAGTTAAGAAGGCTGATTTCAGAAGACTTTACAGTGAGTTGGTAAGGCTGTAAGAAGGCTTCCACTAGAGTCTGTAGCATTAAATTTACCATACTTGCATTTAAAAAAAATTATCATTGTACCTTCTTCTAATAGATAGCTGGTGGGAAGCTTCTGTGTACCACAGGGAGCTCAGCTCAGCACTCTGTGATAAACTAGAGGGGTGGGATGGGGAAGTGGGAGGGAGGGCCAAGAAGGAGGGGCTATGTGCACGTATAGCTGATTCACTTCGTTATACAACACAACATTGTAAAGCAATCATAATCCAATAATAAAAATTTAAAAATTAAACCAAAAAAAACCCCTTATCATTATTATGCCACTTGTTTTGGTTTTTTGACCAAAGATTATATGTGTGTGTTTTGCAGGGGATGTTAAACCTGAAATTAAAAATCAAACCACCTGCTTTAATAATCTTGCTTCCACTCTACTTTTTAAGTATCACTTTCTCTTTTTTTTTTTTTCCTTTGTAGATAATTTCAAGAAATACAGGATAAAATAGGTGTTTAACTAAAATTCCAAGTTGACTTAAGAAGTTTGTTGTGCTGAGGCTGGGACAGACTTAAGAACATGTGAATCCGGGGGTTAGGGAAGAGGAGGATCAAAAGGGAAAAGAGTAGAGCTAGTTTTTGCCCTAGTGGGAAGTTGGAACTCTGTAAGCTGCAAAAGTGAGGTATTAGAGGAAATCTGGATTGCCACAGCAATCAGACAAGAAATAGAAAGAATCCAAATTGGCAAGAAGGATGCAAAATTGCCAATTTTGACAGACGACATGATACTACAAATAGCTGACCCTTGAACAACACAAGGGCTGGGGAGCCAATTCTCCTCATACTTGAAAATCTGTGTATAACATTTGGCTCTCTAAAAATTTAACTGTCAATAACCTACTGATGAATAGAAGCCTTACCAATAACATAAACAGTCAATTACCATATATTTTGCATGTTATATGTATATACACTGTATTCTTACAATTAAGTAAGCTAGAAAAAATGCTATTATGAAAAGCATGAGTGTGTGCATGCATGCTAAGTTGCTTCAGTGGTGTCTTGACTCTTTGTGACCCTATGGACTGTAGCCCTCCAGGCTCCTCTGTCCATGAAATTCTCCAGGCAAGATTACTGGAGTGGGTTGCCATTCCTTTCTTCAGGGGATCTTCCCAACTCAGAGATCAAACCTGGGTCTCTTACATCTCCTGAGTTGGCAAGCGGGTTGTTTACCACTAGTGCCACCAAGAAAAGCACAGGGAAGTGAAAATACATGGTCTTCCCAGGTGGCGCTAGTGGTAAAGAATCTGCCTGACAATGCAAGAGAAGTAAGAGAACTGGGTTTAATCCCTGGGTCGGGAAAATTCCCTGGAGGGAAGACATCGCATCCCACTCCAGTATTCTTGCCTGGAGAATCCCATTAACAGTATAGCACTGAATTTTTCAGTACTGTTAAGTCTATGTCATTCATTTACAAGATGAACTGCCAGCACCCACACCAATACTGGCTTATATGATACAAAACACAGTAAATATTACACATATTACTGATACCATGGAAAGGGAAAAGACAAATTCACATTTATTTTCAGGGATAACAATTTCTGCACTGATCACCAGGAAGCAGCAACATGATTGCTTAACGTTGGCCTAGTGTAACCTGTGCAACTGCTTCATGGCTGCCTAACCTATGGGGTTCCCCAGGTTGCTCAACGGTAAAGAATCTGCCTGTCAAGCAGGAGATGAGGGTTTGATCCCTGGGTCGGGAAGATCTCCTGGTGAAGAAAACAGCAACACATCTCAGTATTCTTGCCTGGAAGATCCCATGGACAAAGGAGCCTGGCGGGCTACAGCTGATGGGGTTGCAAAGAGTCGGACACGACCTAGCAACTAAACAACAAACAATAAGCCTGATCTATATATTAATGAATGAATTGTCACAAAAGTGTTATGGTATACAGTATTACAGTCATATTCATAATGCAGTATTGGAAACATTGTTACCTTATTTAAAAAAAACACTTACCTGGGATGATAGACTGATATGCAGTGTCTCCAATTGTGAGAGAGAGAAGCGCACTGTATGGTAAGGTAATCCTTTGAAAGAAAAGATATGAAACAGTAAGAAAACTAGCACATTATTAATTTTATATTAAATGTCATCGATGCCTGTGTAAGAACAGGCTATCCACTTCAATACAACTCTTGCACGTAGATTTTTGTACATTTAATCGGAAAAAACCCACATGGCCTTGTGCAGTTCAAGCTCCCATTTGTTCAAAGGCCATCTGTACAGAAAATCCTAAAGACATCACCAAACAGCTATTGGAACTAATAAATAAGCTCAGTACATGTGCAGCATACAAGATACACAGAAACCTGCTGCATTTCCATACGCTAAGAGCAAACTATCAGAAAGAGACATTAAGAAAATAATCTAACAATTGCATCAAAAAGAACAAAACACCTAGGAATAAATCTAAGCAAGGAGATAAAAGGCTTGTACTTGGGTTATAACTTTGATGAAAGAAATTAAAGACAACATGAGCAAATGGAAAGATATTACGTGCTTATGGGCTAAAAGAATACATGTTGACATGTTGTTAAAATGACCATACTACCCAAGGCAATCCACAGATTCAATACAATCCCTATCAAAATACCAATGGCAGTTTTCACAAAACTAGAACAAATAATTCTGAAATGCATGTGGAAACAAAGAAGACCCTGAATACCTAAAATAATCTTGAGAAAGAGGAATAAAGCAAAGTTGGAGGCACCATGCTTCCTTATTCCTTATACTACAAAGATACAGTGATCAGAACAGTATGGTACTGGCATGAGATCAGACACGTGGATCAACAGGACGGAAAAGAGAGCCGGAAATGAATTCATACTTACATGGCCAGTTAATTTACAACAAAGGAGGCAAGAATATACAATGGGGAAAGGACAGCCTCTTCAATTAACAGTATTGTGAAACCTGGACATGCAAGAAGTCAAACTGGTTTACTTTATCATACCATATACAAAAGTAAACTCAAAATGGCTTGAAGACTTAACTGTAAGACCTGAAACCATAAAACTTCTTGAGAGGAACAGACAGTACACACTTAGAAGAACTGGTTTGGGGTATCTCTTCTCAGTCAAGGCAGGCAAAAGCAAAAATAAGCAAATGGTGCTGTGTCAAACTAAAAAGCACTGCACAATGAAGGGTAACAACAAAACAAAAAGGCAGCTTACCAAGTGGGAGAACATATTTGCAAACAATACATCTAATAAGTGATAAATATCCAAAATATACAAAGCATTCATATAACCCAGCATAAAAAAAAAAAAACAATTAAAAACTGGGAAAAGGACCTGAACTGAATTTTTTTCCCTCAAAAAAAGACGTACAGATGGCCAATGGGTACAGGTGTTCAGCATCAATAATCATCAGAGAGATGCAAATCAAAATCACAATGAAATACCACCTCACACCTATTAGAATGGCTACTATTAAAAAGACAATAAACAAGTGCTTCAGTTTAAGTATATAACCAGGCATCAAATTACTAGGTCATAGAGTAAATATATGTTTAGCTTTACAAAAAATTTCAGTGTCTTTCAAATGGCTATATGATTTAAAATTTCCACCACAGATGTCAAACTCTGATCAGATTGCCATCAACATCTGGTATTGTCAGCGTTTTAAAATTTTGTGGGTGTACAGTGATTATACCATTATGGTTTTAGTTAATATTTTTCTGATGACTGGGTGTTTTTGTGTGTTTTTTCCCCTCACTTGTATCTCTTCCATCTCTGCCTCAATGAAAAACAAAAGGCAAAAAAGAAAAAAAATTAGTAAAATTGGAATAGAATACCTTTTTTAACCTAGGTATAACAATTTATCATGCATATAATCTCAATCAGTAAGTCAATATCTGATTACTGAAACCCATTAGGATCTATCATTATAACTGGAAGCAAGATATACATGTCCTATTATAGGTGATATATTTAAACAAGATTCTGCAAGTGCTCATCAAAATAAACAGTGAAAATAAAATATAACATTTCTGTATGAGAAAGGAGGTGGCCTAAAATATTGTTATTTATAGTTATTGGAACAGTGCACCTGAAAAACCCAAGAAATATAGAGAATTATTGGAACCAAGAGGGTTGACCATCCTAATTGTAAAGCCAATAGCTTTCCTGTATAATAGTAAACACTATTTAAAAAACATAATTGCTCAAACAATATTGTTTTAAAGATGAATAAAAATACAAAATGCCCAGGACCAATGTAAGCAAAGTTATTAAACTCTACTGATGAACATAAAAATCACTTTAATAATTTGAGGGTTTCCCTGGTGGCTCAGACAGTAAAGAATCCGCCTGCAGTGCAGGAGACCTGGGTTTCATCCCTGGGTCGGGAAGATCCCCTGGAGGAGGGCATGGCAACCCACTCCAGTATTCTTTCCTAGAAAATCCCATGGACAGAGATGCCTGGTGGGCTACAGTCCATGGGGTCGCAAAGAGTTGGACACAACTGAGTGACTAAGCCCAGCAAAAACAGCACATCTTCACATGGATGGACTCAAAATAATACAGATATTGCTTCTTGTAAGTTCATACACATATCTAGAACAAGCAAATGCCAGCAAAGTTTTTATGAACTTTGAAAGAAAAAAGGTTCTAAAACTAATATGGACTCAAATGTGTAAGAATAGCCAGTAGAAGAGTGAACTTTCTTCTAACATATATAATAATCTGTTTTTTTTTGTTTTTTTTTTTTGCCAGGCTACAAGGCATGCAGAATCTTAGTTTCCTAACCAGGGATCAAACCCGTGACCCCTCACAGTGGAAATGCAGAGCCCTAAACGTTGGACTGCCAGGCAATTCCCCAAGAACCCATTAATTTATGTGGATGCAGAACTGGTACAGGAAGAGGGGTACCTTGATGGAGGATAATAGAGAACCAAGACGAAAACCTGCTTAAAATTCTCCAAGCCAGGCTTCAGCAATATGTGAACCGTGAACTTCCAGATGTTCAAGCTGGTTTTAGAAAAGGCAGAGGAACCAGAGATCAAATTGCCAACATCCGGTGGATCATCAAAAAAGCAAGAGAGTTCCAGAAAAACATCTATTTCTGCTTTATTGACTACGCCAAAGCCTTCGACTGTGTGGATCACAACAAACTGTGGACAATTCTGAAAGAGATGGGAATGCCAGACCACCTGACCTGCCTCTTGAGAAATCTGTATGCAGGTCAGGAAGCAACAGTTAGAACTGGACATGGGCCAACAGACTGGTTCCAAATAGGAAAAGGAGTACGTCAAGGCTGTATATTGTCACCCTGCTTATTTAACTTATATGCAGAGTACATCATGAGAAACGCTGGGCTAGATGAAGCACAAGCTGGAATCAAGATTGCCAGGAGAAATATCAATAACCTCAGATATGCAGATGACACCACCCTTATGGCAGAAGGTGTAGAAGAACTAAAGAGCCTCTTGATGAAAGTGAAAGAGGAGAGTGAAAAAGTTGGCTTAAAGCTCAACATTCAGAAAACTAAGATCATGGCATCTGGTCCCATCACTTCATAGCAGATAGTTGGGGAAACAGTGGAAACAGAGGCTGACTTTATTTTTCTGGGCTCCAAAATCACTGCAGATGGTGACTGTAGCCATGAAATTAAAAGACGCTTGCTTCTTGGAAGGAAAGTTATGATCAACCTAGATAGCATATTAAAAAGCAGAGACATTACTTTGCCAACAAAGGTCCATCTAGTCAAGGCTATGGTTTTTCCAGTAGTCATGTATGGATGTTAGAGTTGGACTATAAAGAAAGCTGAGTGCCGAAGAATTGATGCTTTTGAACTGTGGTGCTGGAGAAGACTCTTAGGAGTCCCTTGGACTGCAAGGAAATCCAACCAGTCCATCCTAAAGGAGATCAGTCCTGGGTGTTCATTGGAAGGACTGAAGCTGAAGCTGAAACTCCAATACGTTGGCCACCTTATGTGAAGAGCTGACTCATTGGAAAAGACCCTGATGCTGGGAAAGATTGAGGGCAGGAGAATAAGGGGACGACAGATGATGAGATGGTGGGATGGCATCATCAACTCAATGGACATGGGTTTGGGTAAACTCTGGGAGTTGGTGATGGACAGGGAGGCCTGGTGTGCTGCGGTTCATGGGGTCACAAAGAGTCGGACACGACTGAGCGACTGAAGTGAACTGAACTGAAGATGAAAACCAAAGCATGATATGAATCAGGACAAAGTAAAGGTAAATTGAAATAACTAGAAAAAAAATTGGACCAAAATTTCACCAAATAAGGTTAGGACAAATGATTCTCTATCATCACATAAAAATGAATTACCTATTACACATCTTACAATAAAAATTCATGATAGATTAAAGATTAAACGTAAAGATGAAACCAGAAAAGTACCAGAAAAAAAAAAAATAGATAACTATTTGTTAATTTTGGTTAGAGAAGGAATTTAAGGAGGCTGTTTGAAGTATATCATCAAAGCTAGACACTGAAGAGGGAAAAGAATGACCCCTTAAAAACAGAAAACTGCCATATGACAGAAATCTCCTTAAGCAAAATTAAAAAACAAACAATTGGGGAAAACACTTTCTGCATATGCGACAGACCAAATGTTAATATCTTCAAAGTGTGATAGTGTATGGTTGCTCTCAACTGAAGAGTCCTGCTCAGACTTGCTGAAACATACAAGGGGATTTGCTAGTTTCCATAACTGGAGAGCCCAGGGATGGAGTAGCCTGAGGCTTTCATCATGAAGAAGCCATGAGTGTTGCCTAGAGCCCAGTCCCTCCTGTCCTACCAGCCTAACGACCGCTCCAGCAGAGAAGGTTTTAGAAGGATTTTGACCAGTTTGGGTCACAGGTCCAACCCTGCATAACCCCTGTGGCTGAAGGAAAGTTTCTTTCTCTTTTGCTCCTGTCTCTCGCTTGTTCTGAGATTCTAGAGTGTTACCCACTGATGTTTCTGGCCAGGCATGGGTCATGTGCTGCCCTTGTGGTAGGGAAAGAGGTAGGTCAGTGCGACACGAACTACCTGGAATGCATTCTTCCTAACACAGAGTGATTCTGCTATCAGAAGAAGGGAAAAGGAATGCTAAGGGGCAAAACCAGCAGATTTTCACTAACATATAAAGAGTTCTCACAAAGCAATAAGGAAGTATTTTCAAAAATCCACGAGAAGCCATAACAATTCACCATCAATTAAAATTCACTTTTGAAAAAAAAAATTCACTTTTGCTGAGTCCTATTCTTTTATATCTCTGCTGAATGCTTTCTAAGGTTGTAGTTGGCTAATTTGACAAATTAAGCTGTTATAATTTATCACAAGATGTTACTATGTTATAAGAAGTTTTCTCTCCTCTTAGGTAACATATAGAGTATGGGGGCTTTCTGCAGATAACATTTTAATTCAAAGGACTGTCTCCGTTGTGAGAATTTTAGGCATGAAAATTAAGAAACAGTCCCTCAGGCAGAATGAATGCTCAAATCTTTATTTCACTAGGGTTCAATAAATCTTTTTTCTTTTATCTTTGATAAGCAAGGGAAGGCCTTGTTCTTAAGGTTTTTCTTGAATAACCTATGATTTTGCAGTTATTTTATGTGTGTATTTCTTAAATGAATTCAGGAGCCTAAACTTTACTGATTTTGTTTCAAATTTAGTTTGTCACATTGCAAGAAAGATTTGATTATTACTTTTATATAATTAATACTTTTTATAAATTTTTATCTATTAGATTTCAAGTTGTTGCTCTTTTAAAAATATAGGCTGTATGTTTTAGACGCAAAGGAGAGTATTCATAGACGATAAAAAGTGCAAGTTTTGAGAAAACAGAAAGCTTCTATTAAACTTAGAACCCTGAAACTCAAGAAGCCCATTTATTTTGTTTTTTTGGTTGCTTTTAAATTGTGCATAGTTTTAAAAGATTTTTTTTTAATGTGGACCATTTTAAAGTCTTTACTGAATTTATTACAATATTGCTTCTGTTTTATTTATTTATTTTTTTGGCCATGAACCAAGTAGGATCTTAGCTTCTTAACCAGGGATTGAATACACAACCCCCCTACACTGGAAGGTAAAGTCTTAACAACTGGACTGCCAGGGAAGTCCCTTGCACATGATTTTTATGAGAGAAGGAGATAGAGAGGGAACCTATGGCAGGAAGCTAATTCAAGAGAAGCTCTCAAGGTTACATTCCACGAGTAAATAAAAGTATATGCTCAACACTTTATAAACTGTGTGCTCAGAGGCACTGCTCACCTTCTCTGTGGCTTAGACACATCATTTATGAACAGGGATTACAAAAGAACCAACCTCACAGGGTGGTTAGGTGCAAAGAATTGAAGTGCTTTGAAAAGTGCCTGGCCCCAAATAAGTGCACCTATGCAGTTGGCCTAGACTATTGTTTCATGTCATTTCTAACCAGAGCCCAGCCTACCAACAGTTGTGTAGCTGACGCCGTTCAGAAGTCCTTGGGAGGTTTCAAAGTACCTCCCAAGTGACAGACTGCAGCTGAATAGAGTTGATCAGCTTACTTCCTTGAACTAGAATTCTCTGGCAATAGATGTTTCATCTAAGGATAAAAGAAACGAGCATTGCCATTAATCAAAAACATAAAGAGTTCTCAGAGCTCCTTGTTACCTCTCTGTAACCCTTATTCTATGATTTATCCACTGATGTTCCTATTGTTGCTATTAATCTGTGAACTCAAAGGAGAGCTATGACTTATTTATTCTGTGGGGCTATCACAGAGGGGGGTCACTGGATATTTGTTGAAGGAATGAATGAATGAATCAGCTAATGAACAAATAATCAAACCGGCATACAGCTCTCCAACCCTCTTATATAAATACCACTCTACTGAGCAGTGTACAAGCCAAGACTAGAAGCCCCAGCGGTGAACTACCTGGAGAGCAATGGGACAGGTTTCATCTACTTACAATCTATTAAAGATCATCCTTCAAAAATCCTTTAAGGTGTCTTAGAAGAGGAAATTCCATCATTATAGGTGCTTCAGCCATGAATTTCACAATTTCTTCTTTGAGAAAACATGAAATATTGTACCAACATAGATAAAATCTTTTGACTATTTTTATTGGTCATTCATGCTTATACGCTATTTGTTCTTTTTTCAAGTAGATAAATTAAGATTTTTATTTGGAGTTTCAATATCAAACTCTCAAAAATTAATAGAATGAATATACAGAGAAGTAGAAGGATACAGTGGACCTGAAAAGCACTGTAAACTAACTCAGCATAATTAAGATCTATACAATTTTCACACAACACTAGGATACAAATTCTATTCAAGTTCCCATAGACTATAAACTAGGAGACACTGGAACACATCCAGGGACGTGGAACAAGATGCAAAAATTTCATGGTCTAAAGGTACTGAAATCATACAGAGTCTGTTCTCTTATCACTGTGGAAATACGTTAGAAACCAATATCAAAAGGTATTTGAAAATAACTCATATATTTTCAAGTACAATGTGACATTTACCAACTTCAACTTAGCCATAGAAAGCCTCAGTGAAGTTAGACTAAAGAAAACACAGAGGGTGATTGCAGAGAAGAAAGTATTTAAATGAGAAATTAGTACCAAATGAAGAAAAAAACATTAGCTACTTAAAACAAAATCCCACATATTTGGAAATTAAACATCCACACTTAAATGATGAGTGTATCTAAGAAACCATAACAAGAAAAATTAGAAAATATTTGTAAGAGAATAAAAATGAGACCAGAATTCACTGGAATTTGTTGCATGCAGCTAAAGTTGCTCAGTGCAATTAAATAAACATGCATATATACTATGAAAGATGAAACAGAATTGAAAGGTGGTAACCAAAAGGGAAGGTAACTTAACAGAGAGAAATTAAAAGGATGAGAGGGAAGCAACAACCATGGTTGAGTTTGCTGCATATTTTTCTATGCTGGGAAAAAATTACCTGATAGATATTCGATACTTGAACAGAATGAATTACCAGTTTGATTCAGAAAATATTTTAAAGCTTTGGTTTTCTTTTGATGCAGTAGGTGAGGTCTTTTGATTTTTTTTAAGAAAATAGCTAGTTCAGTTCTGTCTGAATGATCCTTTAGTATCTCTCTGCAGACATCTTGTTTTATTGCATTTCCTTTTATTGACTTTGTAGATACTATGTTTATTACAAATTGACGGTTTGTGACAACCTTGCATCGAGCAAGACTATTGGTACTATTTTTCCAATAGCATTTGCTCAACTTGTGATCTCTGAGTCACATTTTGCTAATTCTCACAATATTTCAAATGTTTTCATTATTATCATATTTGTTATGGTTATCAGTGATCTTTGATATTACTATTGCAAAAAGATTACAGAGAACGGTTAGCAATAGTGTTTTTAAATAAATTATTTACCTTGCTCAGTGGTAAAGAATCTGCCTGCCAATGCAGGAGACACGTGTTCAATCCCTGGGTTGGGAAGTTCCCCTGGAGAAGGAAATGGCAACCCACTCCAGTATTCTTGCTGGGAGAATTCCATGGACAGAGGAGCCTGGCAGGCTACAGTCCATGGGGTTGCAAAGAGTTGGACATGACTGAGTGACTAAACAACAATAACTTTGTTTTTATACATAACACTATCACATACTTAATATATTGCCATATGATGTAAAGGTAACTTTTACAGGCACTGGGAAATAAAAAAATTCGTGTGACTCACTTTATTGTCATATTTAATTTATTGCTGTGGCTTGGAACCAAACCTGCAATGTCTTCAAGGTGTGCCTTATTGCTTTTTTAGTAAAACTTTGCTTATTTCAGGTTGAGTATGATAAGCAGTTGGATTCGGTTCAGCTTGCAGTTCACAAAGGTTATATGTTTCATTCTGGTAGGGCGGTTGCTGTCACCCTTTGGTTTGGCTGATACCTCCAGCTACTGTGAAACTCAGGATTCTCCCCCAAAACCGTAAATGGATATCCCACTTCAGATCAAACGAGGCAGAAGCCGTATATCGCAAGTGTCAGCTGAAGAAATAGCTTTTTCCCTGGGTTCCTGCAGTGAGTGGTCCAGGAGCCCATCACTTAATTCAGAGCTAAAAGAATATGAGCAACATGTTGGGTTTTTAGAAGTGGCAAATGAAATCCTTTCCCTTCAAATTTCAGAATTAAGCAGGAAATATCTACAAGCGTCAGGTAGATGAAGATCAGAACGTCATCTTTATTGCTGGCCTCACTCGATTCGCTACCCACTCCAGTATTTTGGTTTGGAGAAATTCCATGGACTGTACAGTCCACGGGGCCTAAAAGAGTCGGAGACAACTGAGCGACTTTCACGTCCCGTCACATCACGTCACTCAATTAGAAAATGTGGTTGGAATCTGTGGCTCAGTAATTGGGTTTTCATATCTTGCCTCACTCTCTCCTCCGAGACAAGGTCTTAGGACTGACTGCCCCTTTGTAAAGCAACGTTGACCTGCCCTAGGTCAACGGCAGATAGGGTCACCGTCTCCCATCTGAGAAATCTCATGAGTTCAGACAAATAGAAATGGTTTTCCAACCTGTCTCCAGAAAGGAGATGCCAGGCCCCAGACAACTTGTCCTGTGGGTGCAAGAGCAAGAGGAAATGCCCCCCTCCAGGCAGACAGGCCTGAGAGCGAGCCAGGAGCAGCCAAGCCACGCTCAGGCCAACCAGGCAGGTGGCTCCTTCCCCTCTGGGGAGCGAGGCGAGGGGAGAAAGGGACCAGCAGCATTAGGGAGTAGCTGTCCACTTTCACACATTTTATCCTTGCCCTTTCGTCTCACGGTTCAAAACAGCACTTTGAAACTTCCATCAGAATTGAGTCCCTGAAAAATGTGCCTTTATCCGTCAAAGGAGCCACTCTCCTTGCTTCTAAGCCAGGAAAGTCGTGGTTGACTTTTTCTAGAAATGTTTCTATCATGCCTACCCCCTCCTCAGAGGTCCCTGTCCTTGTCACTTACATCATCCTTAAAAACGGAAAGTCTGCTATTCTTTCCGGCTAAGAATGGCCCCTTTCCTGCTCGCCTACAAGTCCATGTGGTTGTCACCCATTTCAAGGCATTTTTCTCCTTGTCCAAACGCCTGCCCTCTATTCAACACACCCATTTCAGAAGCTCTGGTCTCCACAAAAGCCTGGGACCACTTGGATAGTTTTCTGAGCACTTACTGTAGTCAAAGCCTGTCTCCGAAGCCTTAGCAAAGGTAGGGAATTTGACTGTTCTCTGTATATACTTGTTTTCTCTATACATATTGAATATAAAACCCGAAATGCTGAGGCTGTCATTGATTTTGTTGTCATGTTCTCTTGATCAAGTTGCCTGTGAGTTCCTGGGCTGCTAAATTCATGCATTTAACTCTTTCATTTATTTATTCACTTACTAATCTTTACGGAGTATGCTTGGCCCTCTGCTGAACCCTGGGGTTACCGACAGGAAAAATCCTCAATTCCTATCTTTGGGAATTCATTCTGGGGGGAGGAATGGACATATAGATATTTTACAATATAGCCCAGGAAGTTGAATTGTAGAGGCACATGGACTCCTGTGTTAGCGTTCTGCCCTACGGTGAGAGATACTTGGATATCATTGAACCAAAGTCTTGAAGGAAGGTTTCAGGGTGAGGGGGGGCCTCCTATGGTCAAGATGATCCATTTTGGCAGGGTCTGGTCTTCCTCAGTGTGAAGAAGAGCAGTGTGTGCCCCAGGAATTGTGAAAAGCAGGTTGGGCCCAGTCTGTGGATGGCTTTGTAAGACAGAAGGAGCTTAAACTTCATTCTGTAAGCAACAGGAAGCCAGCAGAGATTTTAAGCAGAGGTGTAACGCCATCAGCTTTTTATTAGGGAGATAACTTTGCATCGGATGGATGGGATTCATTCTTAGAAAAGTTAATCCTTCCAAGGCAACAAGCACTTGGCTGCTGAAAAGCCTGGCTTTTCGCTTAGTGTTTGGAGGGTCTCGAGCGATATTGATGTAATTGAGCTTTTAGCAAAAAAGATGAAATCGTAATAGCCAATATGTCTAAAATGAAAAGAACGTGATTTGCCTTATAATAATGTACCCCCCTTAAAAAATAAATCTTTAATTCAACCTATGAATCTTTAATGCCAAGAACGCAGCATAATACTTTGAAATTGAAACTTGAGATACAGGCATGGCAAAAAATCAGTCCTACAGTGGGTTTGGGGCATACAAATTGAGCAGTATGAACTATTGACACCTCCTGGTGGCAGCAGATGTGTGCTGTTTGCTCGGTCAAAACAAGAGGGTAATGAATCAAAGGCATTAAAAATAAATAACACTGGCAACCCAGAAGGAAGGGATGGGAGGATGAAATGGCCCGGGTCTGGGGGCCAACCTGGCGAAGACCTCTGCCTGTTGGGAGAGAGAGAGATGGCAGAGAGAGGCCTTGAGTGATCAGGGCCAGATGCCACTTCTCCTGGTGAGAGGGGCTGAGCAAGGGCGCTTCTGACAAATTTAAAACCAAAAGGTAGATTACTGAGATCGGTGTTCCAGAATTGTCCGCTGGCAGTTTTTAAAGGAAATTGTTTTCACTTTTCAGTTCTAATCACCCAGCCTCATAAATGCTTTCTCCATAGTAACCCCTTTCAGGTCTATAAGTACTTTTTAACCTTCTCAAGACCCTTTCACATAAAGGGTTGTATTTAATATAAAAGGAAAGAACCTGTCCTCCAGGAAAGAACCACCCAGAGTCATTGCATTTCTCACTTGTACATTATTTAAAAAGGCACAAAGACATTAACTGTGACAGCCTGAATAGCAAAACACAAAAGCCGATCAAATGCACCTTAGATGGACACACTTACCTACTCCCAGTTGGAAAAACATCAGAAGGGCCAAAAAGAAGCATCATGGTTTCTGACTCATTCCAGATATAGAAATGGTTCAGAACTGAGATGGGAGGATCCAGGGTCCAGGTTTAATTATCACTGGCTGGAAGACGTACGACACGTCTTTTTCTTTCTCTCAGCCTCAGTTTCCCTCTAGGTAAAGTGTGAAGATGGGCTACAAAAGATCTTTAGCATCTAGTGGATGTTGGGCAGGTTCGTGACTTACATGCACTCTAAGCACTTTTGTCTTCATGGTCCCTTTTTGCTGTTGTTTCATCTCTTGGTTTATTAACTAACCACAGCCCATGTGGGTGACAGAGTTCATCTCATTCCTCTAATATTTTAAAAGTATGATTATAACCCAGCTATGTACATCAACATATTCCTTTCCACAGGATTCTGTGTTTTCAGGATGATTGAAGTGCAACATGACCAGAAGCTTTGATTCCATACTGATTTCCGGATCAGAAAATGCTTTATCCCTCCAAGTCACTTTAACATCACTATCAATACACGTAAGGTAAAAGCAAGTTGCTTTTGCAAAAAGTTTCCATGTAAAATCCACAGAGTCAACCCAATGTCCATCTCCTGGTTTGGTACTGCTGATATAAAACGTTACCATTTGGGGGAAGCTGAAGGAAGGGTATCCAGGATGCCTCGATTATTTTTCCAGTTTCCTCTGAGACTACAATTACTAACAACAACAACAACAAAAATTTAATACGTTGCTTATGGAAATAGAGGATAAATTTCAGTTCAAAATTTAAAACGAAAATCTGAAAGTTCTTAGGAGAGCTTGGGAGTCACCTGTCATCTGTGATACCTCAGTCAGGAGAACCCTGGAGTCCAGTTAAAAAGGGTTTATTTCCCTTCAAGGCTCCTTAGGTCACTGGGGCAGTGATAAATACGGCATGGAACATGGCTCTCCCCAACTCCCAGACCAAGAACGCTCTGAACTAGCATCAGCTCATAAGGAACAAGTGAGAAGGGGCCCCCTAATTTTGTGAAAACCCAGGGAGAGAACATGGCACATGATTTATTCCCATCACTCCGTATCTGAGGCTCACTCACACCAACTGCGCAATCGCAGGCCAGACTCAGAACCTGCTCCGACCCAGGCTAGGCTGGGGTTTCTTCTCGCGAGCTCCGCTGGCACCAGAGGGTCAGCCTAGCTCAGGGCCAGCTGGTCCTTCTTCTGCAAGACCTGCTCCTCCCACCGCGCATGGTCCACGGGCGGTGAGCACCACAGGCCTGCACGTCTCTGGAGGAGGCGCTTGAGCGCAGCTGGTCGGGCTCCACGACGCACAAAGGTACCAGCAGAGCTTGCCGACACTGAGGTCGCAGTCGCACATCTGGGCCCCGGCACTCACCAGCGGCCCACGAAGCCCACGTGCAGGATGCGGTCCAGGAAGTGGGTCCAGCGGGGAAGCAGGGAGCCCCAGCGGGCTTGGCAGGGGCCGGCCTGGGCGTCGAAGGGAGCCTCGGACACCAGTGAGCAGAGGCCCAGGGCTCACTGCGACCCTGCGGCCAGAGCAGCTGCCGCTGGGCCACTTCCGAGTGGCGGCTGCGCGTGGCGGGCGGCCGCAGCGGGAGGGTGCCGGCCTGTGGAGGCTCGCCCCCTGGAAGGCCGCCTCGCTCAGCGCCGGGGCGCAGGCCGCAGCCGCGCCCGGTGTACACGGCCGCCAGCCTGCCTGGGCCCGCGCTGCCGCCGCCTTGTGCCCACAGACCTAGTCCTGGAGCAGCGCGCGGGTCTCGGCGCCCGACCGCGCCCACACGCCGGGCTTTATGGTCACAGCGTCACCCTCCTCTCCGCGGCTTTGAACCAACATCTCTCCAGAAAGGCCGCCTCCCTTCTCTTCCGCTTGCCCAGGTAGGTGAGCAGAAGGCCTGGAGTCTTTTCTGCGCAAGCGCCAACAAGTGGAATCAAAATGTCATAAACGTTTTAGTTAGGCAAAAATCCGTAAGTTTTCTAAAGTATTATACATATGATTTATAGGGCCTTTTAAAAAATTATATTTAAAAAATTAGATCTTAGAACTGCTTAGAAAAGAACTAGAGCCAGGTCTGGATTTTATGTCTTTCTACCAGTGCAGTGACATTAGGCATCTTGCTTCCCGCAAGAAGCAGAGGTTCTCCTGGCGCCGGCCGCGTGGGAGCTGTGCCCAGAGCATCCCAGGGAGAAGTGGGCCCCAAGTCGGGGCAGCTGGAGAGGCCAAAGATCACAGAGGTGAAGAGGTGAGCGTCGCTTTTAAGGAACCTGGGATCAAACTGGCACACAGCCGCGTACTACTGTTTGGCTTCAGGCAAGTTATTTAACCTTTCTGAGCCTCAAGTTCCTCCAATGAAAATGAGGATAATACATCAGAGCAGCTCCCTAGCACTGTGGGAAGGGTCTTCCAGAGTCAGGCCTTCACGGTCGCTCAGTGTCTGACCTTCAGTAAGTGCTCTGTAAGTGGCGGCTGAGACACTTCTTATTGTGTTGTTATCATTGTCTTCCCTAAGGGACTGACCCATTTGCCTAATGTGGTTGTTCACTTCAGAACAATCTGCCCACCAGCTTCCTGCCTACCAGGTGAGCAAGGATCCTTCCTCCTGTGGGCCTTGGGACTAATTCATGGCAGCCTGGCTTTGGGTTCCTTTCACAAAGGGCATGTGGGCCCATCAGGCTGCTGAGCCAGCTGGTGGTCGTGCCCACCCTGGGCCCAAGCTGAGGAGCCTCGCCTAGGTTCATAGTTTAGGAGGGCAGTGATGGTAGCAGCCACTGCCCTGGTCTGTGGCTACTGAGATTATCACGTTCTAGGGTGCTAAAAACGACCGTAATCATTGTTTAACACATTTGGTTGAGTTTCAAGCCTTTTTTTTTCCCCCCGCTATGTGCACAGATGACTATAGCTTTTTTTAAAAAAATAAAAAACAAGATTTAAGTACCTGAATCTCTCCTTATGTGTTGTTAATAGAGAGCAAAACAGTTCCATGAAATTTGCATGTGTGTGTTTGGGTCTTTTGCTAGCCTCAAGTTTCCATAACTACATCTGTTTAAGATTCTGTGGGTATGGAAATCTCATATTGTTGATCTAGAAGGGCTATTTTTGCTTTACCAAAGGCCAATCACACAGGTCAGTGGCAACCCCCCCTCCTTGCTCAATTGCTATTCTTTGGGCATTAATTTTAATGTTTAAATAGCAAGTGCATTTTCCAAAGGCTGCATAAAGCACTAGATAAGCAGAGGACCACTGGCTTGGGAAGAGCAGAATGCTCAGCGAAGCTTTTCACATAGAGAGAATGCTGAATATCTCCACCATTATTTAGCATCAGAATCAGTTATGGTTGTCTGACTGATGGACAATTTTTTCCCGACCTGCTCTCTTTGCAAGTGACCTATACTGTCTAGACAGTTGCATATTATTTATACATTCATTTCAGATTTTATGGGCTTTTTTTTTCAGCAAAGTTGTGCAGGTTTCATGCAGCCACTATTGGAAATGTACTTCACGAAAAGCCATATAATTGCACTAGGTGAATGCTGCCTTCTTAGAGTTGTGTCATCATTAAAATAAAAAAAGTGTGTGTGTGTGTTTTTTTTTTTTTTTTTTAGGAAAGACCATTATACGAGCTCCAAAAGAAAATGAGACCAAACTTTGCAACTTCAGCTCACACACACACACACACACACACACACAAATGCCCCTCCTATCTTCAGAGTACCAGCAGCAGACTATGGAGAGAATTAAAGACAGCTAATTTCAAAGGTTCTTAATCAATTCAAGTTGATCCCGTTTGTTGATTAGGGAGTCAAAATGCATTATTTGCATTCTGTTTCAAATTCAGAATTTTCTTGAGGAGGTTTGAGGCTAGAGAAATCTCTTTCAGAGGGATCCCCTTGGGCAGAAAGGGAGTTAATTTGAAAACTCTGGTGAGTCTGATGGGTTGTGAAAGTTCCACATGAAACATTTATAATGGCTCCTTTCAGGGTGGTGGATTTTGGGTGAGAGAGAGAGAGAGAAAGTGTGTGTGTGTGTGTGTGTGTGTACTCCTGTACATGAGGATTCTTCAGGAGTCATGAACCAGTGCCTGAAGCTTTGTGGAATTATCTGGGGAGTGAACAAAAGGCCCCATTTCCATCCAGATACTTGGTGTTGTGTAGACCTCACAGCTGGAGAGCGGAGATGAGTATGAAATTTAGGATTAAATGGAGGGACAGTCCCTTCCTGAGGTGTGTCTGAAGCTGGGGGCTAGTTCTGTGCAGATCTCAGAGCCTGAGTCTGACCAGTCTCTCTGCTGCAGATGCCCAGTTTGGAACTCTTGTCTTCTCCTGGCTTCACTGTGGGGTGACTTTCTATAAGAGACTAAAATTAGAAATCAGTTCCTTCATGCATGGTGAGCTCTTGAAGACGTGCCCTGACCAGCCTCAGAGGAAGTGAACCCAAGGGCCAGTTCCCTGGGGAGGACATGCTCGATGTAGCCAGAAGTGAGGGCAGACATCTGGAAGTCCCTCCCCTCGGATTTCACCTCCCCTGCCGCCCCCACTCCAGATGATTTTCGCTTGAAAAATCCCAGGCTTGCTTAGAAAAGAAGCTTGTCAATATGTGTGCCCTACATATTGGAAGACACTATTTCTTTGGGGCAAGATTATACATTAACCTATTTACATCTCATTTATGTCAAGTGGAGATGGTGAGGGTGAACATTTCATAGGAATTACTTGAAGGAAAAAATGTAGTTTCAGCTGGATACAATTTGTTCTGTGTCTTTGGAGTCTCAACCTCTAAGCCCCTCAATACGTACTTGCTTCCTATGCTCCTTGAGGAGTCACAGTTGACACCTTAAAATTGACCCTGGCCACCAAATGGTCCACCATGTTCTGTTTATCAGCCAACACCAACGTTCAGTTGTAAACCTTGCTTACTAGGTGGCTCAAGTTATTTGAGGTGTAAAAAAAATCACAGTGGAGAAAGCAAACCGTCCTCACCACTCTTGTAGAAGGGAAAAAAGTTTTACCTGTCTAAATACCAATTCTAAAGCACACCATTTCCTTCGATAATGCAAGGGTCCTTTTCAAAGGCTGTTTCTTTCTCAGCCTTGATTTTATTTTCCGTTCCGCTCCTACAGTATAAGATTAATTCCCACTTTCTGCATATTGCCTGGAGTTCAGCACACATGTTCACCGAGGTGTACAGTCCTCAAATAACTTTGGTGCCTCTTTCACCCACTGTTAGGAAGTATATTTAAAAGAAATTGCCTTTTATAGATTTAAATTACAAAAGTACTGATATCATGCAAAAGGCAGTTTAACTCATGCAAGCATACAAATAGGTAAATCTTAGGGAAAAAGATACCAAAGCTAATATGAATGTAAATAGGATTAGCCGCCTGCATTAGCAGCTCCTGTGAAATTTAAAGTCCTTTCTGTTAGGTTATTCTTTAAAATACACCTATATTTCATGTGTGCATTTGTAGATATTTGGGAATATATTTTACTCTGTCTTGGGCTTGAGTTTCGTAACAACTATAGACAACAGTCTAGACCTCTGCTTATTGACAGCCAAAGTAGAAGGGGAATTTAACTTTCTTGATGATTAAATATTCATTGATATAGAATTTTCAATCTTTAGGACAATAGGACAAACTGTGACCAAGAAAGCATAGATTCATGTTGCAAAGAAATTAGAAAACTGAGTATATAGTGGTTTTATTTTTCTTTTAAGAAAAGCCTTGTCTGTTCCCAAAGATGGTTTCAGATGTAAGTGAGCAGTTTAGAGCAGGGAGGCGAACAGTAGCCAATGGGCTGGATCCAGCTCTCTGCCTGTTTTTGTTCATCCTCCAAGGTTAGAATGGTTTTTACATTTTTCAATGGTTATGAAAAAATCAGAAAAAGAGTACTTCATGACACATAAAAATTATGTTAAATTCAAAACTTAGTATCCACAAATAAGCTGTACTGGAATATGGTCATGCTCACTTGGTTAAATATTGGCTACTTTCTCACTCTAGTAGCAGATTTGAGGAGCTGGGGTAGTGACCTTATGGCCTCTAGGGTCTAAAAGATTTACCATCTGCCTTTCAGAGGAAAAGTTTGCAAAGTCTAGATTTAGAATAAAAGTATTTTTTGCACGTTATTATTGAGAATCACAATTACATTGTTGGAGTTGGAAATCAGTTGTGAAAAGAATATCATATATCTGTTTTTTGTTTAGATTATTTTCTTAGTTGGAAGCATCAGAAACATTATAGGTAATAAGGCTTTTTTTTTTTTTTTTTTTTTTTAATTAAGCCACAAGCTAACAGAGCACTTCCAGGCCACAGGTGTGAGACTTTTGGAGGAGGTATGGTCAGCTGAGAGGGAAGAGTCTGGATTTGGGGGCCAACTTACTGGGCTCACATCGCTAGTCTGTGACATAGAATATTGTATATTACTTCTCTGTGCCACAATTTCCATCTCAGTAAAATGGGGGTTGGACTTTTGTAGCAGTCCATTGATTAAGACTGTATGATACTTTCAGTGCAAGGAGTGGGGAATCAATTCCTGGTTGGGGAACTAAGATCCCACATGCTATGCAACACAGCCAAAAAAATAGAAACAAACAAAATTAAAAAATAAAACAGGGACAATGATGACAATTTGTCTCATGGGGTTGTTGTCAGAATTAAATGAGATGATGTATTACTGTGTGTTTAAAAGAGTGCCCAGTCTTTGCAAAGTTCAGTTCGTGCTGGTTATTTCATTCTTTTGAAAAATAGGGTGTTGGCATTTAAATCTTTGTGAATTCTGAGAGCTGACTTCCCTGTGAGAAGCACTTACTCTTTAGGTCACAATATGTTTTTTAAACTTCTAATTTTGTACTGGGACATAGCCAGTGAACAATCTTGTGATAGTTTCAGGTGAGCAGTGAAGGGACTCAGCTGTACTTACTTACATATGTATCCATTCTCCCCCAAACTCACCTCCCATCCAGGTTGCCACGTAACCTTGAGCAGAGTTTCATGTGCTATATAGTAGGTCCTTACTGGCTAATCCATTTTAAGTATAGTAGTGTATACATGTTTATCCCAAACTCCCTTCCGTTCATTCTTCCCCCTGGCAACAATAAGTTTGTTTTTCTAAGTCTGAGGTCACAATGTTTTGAAAGGGTCCATTAGGTAATGTCACTTGAAGGTTTTGTTAGCAGAACACTTCCATGTGATGTTCATGTCAGCTGAGGATAAAATGCTCAAAATGCACCTTCCAAGAGTCCTTGATCAGTTTTCTCAGTCTATACTGAGAAATGGATAGGGCCAACAGGATCACTGAATTGATTTGCTTCAATCCAGTCTGTCCTATATTACCTAATTTTAGATCTAGTTAAGGCTGTTCATTTAGCCTGTTGTTTTGACCTTGAGGACATCAAGGTCCAGGGACTGGAATAGACTCAGCCAAGCCACACGATAAGGCAAGCCCAGGGCCATGAGAGAACTCAGGACTTTTAAACCTGGAGCCTAACAGTAAAAACACCTGCACTCCGTACCCCTTTTCTTAGACCATGATACCCAGCACAGTGCCCAGCTCTTAATACATATGCAGTAAATACAAGAACAACAAAAATAACAAAAAGGAATGAATAGAAGATCTATTTGAAATCCTCAAAGTCCTCTAAAACACACACAAATATGAGAAAGATTTATTCCAATGGTTAAATGAAGAAAACTGTCCACAGAGAACTTTTTATGATAGATCTGCCCTGGTATCTTATACCTGAGCCCCTGCTATGATCAGTAGAGTCGAGTCCTTCACTTTTTTTTTGCCAGTAAGAGTTTGAATTATTAGTGATTCAGTCCATATATATTGAGTTTATGCTTTTTCCTTTGCATTTTCACCTACTCATAATTTATATTATAGTGGTATATTTAATGAATCTCTGTAAACCACCTCCAATCCATATTGGAATAAAGTAAAATGTACATAAATAAATGAATGGATATATGGGTGGATAAAGTACATAAAAGTGAGATGGGGAGTAAGTGGATAAAAAGGGTAAAAAGAGATGTTCAATTAACAACTGTTAATTACTTGGATTGGTATGCAGAAGGTGCTTAATGAGTATCAATTGACAGGATAGCTAGATTGATGTATTTTAGAAAGCTTTTCAACACACACAATTGCACCAAATTGTAATCTGACCATTAACTTGACCTAACTGGTCACATTGTTCCAGAGCCCTTGAGTGAGATGAACATTTTTTCTGTCTGTCCTCCTTAGGAGCCTCAGAATAAAAGGGCACCTCCTTCTCAGACCAGATTTGATACGTGAAAATCTAGATTCCCAAAACAGATCAGAGAGGGGTGCATCTCACCATTCATGGAGTCCCTACATATTTGCCAAACCAGTAATAAATGTTGGAGATCCAAAACATTTTCCTGACCTTCATGGAGCTTATAGTCTAGAGGAGCAACTGTCATTAAACAGATAATCACAAACTATTAGCAACATAATTAGCACTTCACAAAAGAGTGTGCCACATGATATGGCATGTGAAGATTGGTTTAGCTGAATGGTAACTTTATTTAGCAAACCTTTAGTGGAGAAGAGCTGATGGACAGATTTAATAATATATGTTCTCCTGGGGTTTAATGGTGTGTGAAGTCCTTCCCCACTGGTAGGATGTATGATCACAGTCCAACCATCAGCACTTTGGGGACATTTCTGTTCTCAGTAGAAAGTTTGTAAGACCAAGAGCCAGAGTGATTCATCAATCTAGAGCTACCTTGATCCATACAGGCCTCTTCTAAGACTGTATGCACAAAGCCAGGGTCATTTGGAAGAAGCATGAAAGAGCTCAACTTCTGAAGATGCATCAAAGATTAGACAGCCCTGTTAGTTGACTGCATGTCTGGCTCATCATTTGGCTACTGTCTCAATGTGATTATGAATATTCATCGCTCATAAATAATAAATACTTGATATTTTTATAAGCATCATTAATAATTTATGCACTTGATAAGCATGTGGTGGAAGCATTTGATGAGTGCCTGGATTGTACAAAACATTGATCTACATGTGGTGGAGGTGGGGGCCATGAAGCTGTGTCACTCACCTCTCCCTTCCAGAAAGAACTTGCCATCCAGTTTCAAGGAAAGCAGTTATCTGACAGCCTCTATTGGCCTTCAGAATCTGCCTCAGCTTTCAGCCAAGACCGTGCTCTTCCTAGGCAGTCCCCAGGTCTTGGTCGGTTTTGCCCAAGGCAGAGCTTTCCAAATGACGTCCTTTGTTCTGGAGCTTCCTGTTGAGTCGGTTAAGACTTTATAGGATGAACATTATGTTCTAAGGTGAATTCTTCCTAATCCTGCTTCCTCCCCACTTTTCCTTTCATTGGCATCAGATCTGCATTGTGGTCCAACCTTGCTTCCTCCTTGTATCAGGCTCCCTCCTAAGATGACTCCCAGTGATTCTGGAATCTCCTCTCTTTCGCTATTGTCTGGATGTAATGACTCTCTTTTAATAAAAGGAAGTCAGCAAAAACAATGGAAAGTTACTTCTGTGACTTTGGTCCCACTAGGACTCTCTGGCTGTCTCCCTTTTGCTCTCTGGTGAATCGGGCTGCCATATTGTGAGCTGCCCTATAGAAAGGCAAGAAATTTAGTGCAGACTCCAGCCAGTAGGCACTGGAGGGCCTCAGATCAATAGCCTTCAAGGAACTGAATCCTGTCAACAACCATAAAAGTGAGCTTGGAAGCAAATTCTTCTTTGAACCTTTAGATAAAACCAGAACTTCAGGCTGACACTGGTTGCAGCCTTGTGAGAGATCTTGAGTCAGAAATACCCAGTTAACTCATGCCTGTATTCTTGACTCACAGTAACTATGTGGTAATTTGTTACACAGCAGTGAGTAAATAACACACCCACTTTTATCTTTCATAGGCATTACTCCCAAGAAATCTCCTAACTCCATTTTAGCCTCTCTTTTCTGGGCAACCCAACTAGCACATAGGTCATGAAATCTGAGGCTTGGGAGAAAAGTCAAGGTGGGAAATGCAGACCTGAAGGTCAGCTGCATAGATGTGGAACATGAGAGGCTGTCGTTTTGGAGCATGAGTTTGAGAAGAGATGGAATCAGGATGGGATCTGTGCAGAGCTTCAGGTATTGGAAGATGAGCCAGCCAGGTAGACAGAGGAAGAGTCAGAAAGATTCCTCAGCTGGGACATCTTCTGGGACATTCTTCCCCAACTCCTCCCCATCACTCTCCTCCAGAGGCTGTGAGATGCCCCCTGCCCCCAGATGCAACTTTCATGGAGCTGTATCTTAATTGCTGATTTCGGTGTCAACCTCCCTGAGAAGCCCTGAGAGATCCTTGAGGCAGGACTAGTGTCGTCTTCATTGTTGATTTCCTAGTGCCTCACAAGGCTGATGCTTAGTAGGAACCCAAGTCAAGTATGAACCAATGTATGATGAGAAGGCATGAAACCAGCAAAATAGGATGTAAGTTTGATCATTAAAATATAACTCAATGAACAGTTCTGTATTAGAAACTTAAGGAGATAGATCTCAGATTTCTTACGCAATTTTAAAAAACACCTAACTGCCCCCCCCAAAAAACCACTATAGCTCAGCTTTGTCAGCATCTGCCCTGTAATACTTGCAAATATATGCAATTTTCTCATTTAACTTTCCTAACTCTGTGAGACAATGACTGCTACTTCCCAAGTCACAGAGACGAGACCAAAATGATGCACTAACTAGCAGGCAGCAAAGATAGAGCTTGAATATGGGGATATTAAGGTCCTGCTCTGCATAGGAACTAAAAGTTAGATGAAGGCCTCCAGCCTTCAGTCAGGACTTAGACTCTGCTTCTCGTGTCCAGGAGTTAGTCTCCAGCAGTAGAATTCACCTTCTCTTCTCCCTTCAGTCATTTGGATCCTTGGAAGTTTAGTCCCTTCTGTCTGAGATCTGTGGAGAAACCTTGTGTGGCCAGGTTGGGTAAGATATCTAAGTTCAATTTTTTGAGGGGAGAGGCTGGCCTGTAAACAACAATAATATTCTACATACTTATCACCCAGTATATTCTGTTTACCTGTGGTTGGTTTCAGTGTCATAAAATACAGACATCATCTGTATTTATCTGTAAATACATCATCTGTAAAATACAGATATCATCTATCCTTTGAACTATGTCACAAACATTTGTCGCTAAGTAGAAAGTTTCATCAATAAGCAAGTCATTTTTCTTCATTTTGGATCCTTCCTGCTTCCCCTTCCTTCCCCTGCCCTAAATTGACAAGGCCTATGGCTGTTATCACTACGAACAAAGCTAGTGGATGTGATGGAATTCCAGTTGAGCTATTTCAAATCCTGAAAGATGATGCTGTGAAAGTGCTGCACTCAATATGCCAGCAAATTTGGAAAACTCAGCAGTGGCCACAGGACTGGAAAAGGTCAGTTTTGATTCCAATCCCTAAGAAAGGCAATCCCAAAGAATGCTCAAACTATCGCACAATTGCACTCATCTCACACGCTAGTAAAGTAATGCTCAAAATTCTCCAAGCCAGGCTTCAGCAATACGTGAGCCATGAACTTCCAGATGTTCAAGCTGGTTTTAGAAAAGGCAGAGGAACCAGAGATCAAATTGCCAACATCTGCTGGATCATCGAAAAAGCAAGAGGGTTCCAGAAAAATATCTAGTTTTGCTTTATTGACTATGCCAAAGCCTTCAACTGTGTGGATCACAATAAACTGTGGAGAATTCTGAAGGAGATGGGATTGCCAGACCACCTGACCCGCCTCTTGAGAAACCTGTATGCAGGTCAGGAAGCAAGTTAGAACTGGACATGGAACAACAGACTGGTTCCAAATCGGGAAAGGAGTACATCAAGGCTGTCTATTGTCACCCTGCTTATTTAACTTATATGCAGAGTACATCATGAGAAACGCTGGGCTGGAAGAAGCACAGCTGGAATCAAGATTGCCGGGAGAAATATCAATAACCTCAGATATGCAGATGACACCACCCTTATGGCAGAAAGTGAAGATGAACTAAAAAGCCTCTTGATGAAAGTGAAAGAGGAGAGTGGAAAAGTTGGCTTAAAGCTTAACATTCAGAAAACTAAGATCATGGCATCTGGTCCCATCACTTCATGGGAAATAAATGGGGAGACAGTGGAAACAGTGTCAGACTTTATTTTTTGGGGCTCCAAATCACTGTGGATGGTGACTGCAGCCATGAAATTAAAAGACGCTTACTCCTTGGAAGGAAAGTGATGACCAACCTAGATAGCATATTAAAAAGCAGAGACATTACTTTGCCAACAAAGGTCCGTCTAGTCAAGGCTATGGTTTTTCCAGTGGTCATGTACGGATGTGAGAGTTGGACTGTGAAGAAAGCTGAGTGCCGAAAAATTGATGCTTTTGAACTATGGTGTTGGAGAAGACTCTTGAGAGTCCCTTGGACTGCAAGGAGATCCAACCAGTCCATCCTAAAGGAGATCAGTCCTGGGTGTTCATGGGAAGGACTGATGCTGAAGCTGAAACTCCAGTACTTTGGCTACCTCATGCGAAGAGTTGACTCATTGGAAAGAGCCCTGATGCTGGGAGGGATTGGGGGCAGGAGGAGAAGGGGACGACAGAGGATGAGATGGCTGGATGGCATCACCGACACGATGGACATGAGTTTGAGTAAACTCCGGGAGTTGGTGATGGAAAGGGAGGCCTGGCGTGCTGCACTTCATGGGGCCGCAAAGAGTCGGATACGACTGAGCAACTGAACTGAACTGAACTGAACTGAACTGATAGCTGTTATATGGGCCTTCCAAGTGGCTCAGTGATAAAGAATCCGCCTGCCACTGCAGGAGACACGGGTTCGATTCCTGGATTGGGAAGTTCCCCCGGAGAAGGAAATGGCAACCACTTCAGTATTTTTACCTGGAAAATCCCATGGACAGAGGAGCCTGGTGGGCTACAGTCCAAAGGGGTCACAAAAGAGTTGGGTATGACTTAGTACTAAACAACAACAACACTGGCTATTACATAGAAACCATCTCAATAAGCTAATTTTCTTGGCAGTATCAACAATATGCGATGATGTGGGGATTATACATATGCAGATACAAAAGCCTTTTTTTTTGAAGATACAAAAATCAGTTGTATTTTTATACAATAGCAATGAGCAACTCAAAAATAAAATTAATAAGATGATCTCACCAACAATAGCATCAAAAAGAATAAAATATCTAGCAATAAATTTTACTGAAGGAAATACAAGACATGTACAATGAAAACCACAGAAGCTTTTGAAGTATCAGGATGGGAATGTTTTCCATGTAATGTAAAATCTGCATGCTGGGTAAACATCTGCTGGTCACTGTCTATTCATATTTTGGCAATAACCAGAGAGTTGCACAATTATTGGGCACATTTTGGTTAGATGCATGCCATGTTTTTCCAAGAACAATTGAAAAATACCTGGAAATGCTCATGGAAAGTGTCCTTTGTTGATCTGACTCAGTTAAACAGTGATTTTTGCATGACTTTTAATCTAAATTTCTGTACGGGGCCTCTGAATAAGCCATTTTGATGACAAGCTTTATCTGTTTCTAATTTATAATAGAGCAAAATGAAAATTTATTCTAGGGGCCAGGAAATACTTCCTTAATCTTGATGTGTCCTATCACTGCAGCTTTGAAGAAGTGAAGGTATCAACGCAGCAAAGGAAACCGGAATAAGGCAAGGATGCTACTTTGATGGAAGATGTTACAAGGCAGTGGGACAAGCATAAATTTAGTAGACTTTCTTCTCTGTTCAAAGTTTGGCCCATGGATCAGCAGCATAATATCACCTAAGAGTTTGTTAAAAATGCAGAATCTCAGGCCCCATCTTAGACCTCTGGAATCAGCATGTGCAGGTTAACAAGAGGCCTGGGTGATTCTTATGCACATTGAAGGCTGAGAAACTTCTTTTTTTTTTTCCCATTTATTTTTATTAGTTGGAGGTTAATTACTTTACAGTATTCTAGTGGTTTTTGCCATACATTGACATAAATCAGCCATGGATTTACATGTGTTCCCCATCCTGAACCCCCCTCCCACCTCCCTCCCCATCCCATCCCTCTGGGTCATCCCAGTACACCAGCCCCGAGCACTTGTCTCACACATCCAACCTGGACTGGCGATCTGTTTCACACTTGATAATATACATGTTTCGATGCTATTCTCTCAGATCATCCCACCCTGGCCTTCTCCCACAGAGTCCAAAAGTCTGTTCTATACATCTGTGTCTCTTTTTCTGTCCGGCATATAGGGCTATTGTTACCAAAAATATGGAACGCTTCACGCATTTGCGTGTCCTCCTTGCCCAGGGGCCATCCTAATCTTCTCTGTATCGTTCCAATTTTAGTATATGTGCTGCCGAAGTGAGCACTGAGAAACTTCTAAAGCACCAGCTTTACCTGTAACTAGACAGACCTGAGTATTATTCTCTATCTTTAAAATGAGGAATTTGGCCCAGAGCAATGCTTTCTAAAGTAGGATCCTTCACAAGCACTCGTATCATAAGACAAGGGGAAAAGGATTCTGTGGTCAAACATGTTTAACTGCCTACAGTAAATGAACAAGGCTGTTTGCCTTTTAAAGGCTCTGATAAGTCCTGCAACAAAGGTACGTTTTACAGTATCACATTTAATCTCTAAACCAATTTTTTACTAAAATGAATAACAGCCTATGGAATTAGTGTTCCACTGAGCATGCTCTGAGGGAAATTGTTTTTAAAGTTCTTTTTGCCTTCACGATTCTATAAAATAATATCCTCCACGAATTTTATTTAGCATCTATATTGTGAGCTGAAATAGATATCTTACCCAATCTGGCCACATTAGATTACTCCACAGATCTCAGCCAGAAGGAACTGAACTTCCAAGGATCCAAATGACTGAAGGGAGAAGGGAAGGCGGATTCTACTGCCTGGAGACTAACTCCTGGACTCGAGGAGCAGAGTCTAAGTCCAGACTGAAGGCTGGGAGCCTTCATCTAACTTTTAGTTCCCATACTGAAAGTTGGTCCTTTCAGTAATCTTCAACCAGTTCTAAATGTCTCTCTTCTCAGCTTGTTTGAACCTTTAGAAGGCTTGACCTGGAAGCATAAGTCAAAGAAAAATAGTACAGGGGACCAACCACCTTAGGACCGTCCTAGTTTTAGCACTGAAATTCCTTTGTCCTAGGAAACCCCTCAAACCAGGGCACTTGGTAATCCTAGAAACTGATCGGTCTTAACAAAATTGACAAATGGCTCATTTTCCATCCCCCATCTCTCTCCTCCTCTGTCTATCTAGTTCCCCTCCCTACCTAGCTCCCCTCGATATAATCAGCACAGAAGGAATTAGGTGATTTGGTCAAGTTGAAAGACACATTTAAAAAGAGAAATAGGGAATTCCTTGATGGTCCAGTGGTTAGGAGTCTGCGCTTTCAATGCCGAGTGTGCAGGTTCAATACCTAGTCAGGGAACTAAGGTCCCACAAGCAGCACAGTCTGGTGATAAACAAATAAATTTAAAAAAAAAAAAAAAGAGAAATAGGTGTTGAGTTTGCAAATGCAAACCATGTGGGTCTCAGTTGCAATGAATGGAGTTGTCCTGTTCAGCCAACCTTATACAAGAAGAACCCCCCCAGTTTAAGTTATAATGTGAGTCTTTGCTTCCCAAACAGATTCATCATAATGTTGAAAAATGAAGACCTACCTTAGAGGAAACATTAATGCTAAACATGTCAGGTGTATTTTTGTATCTTTTATCAGTTCTTGAAGAAACGCAGTATCCCCTATGGTGATGAAATCTAGATCACTCAAGTTTCTGGATATGGAAATTTGAGGCAGGAAGCACCTAGACAGCCCCTGCCCTTGAATTTTTTTTTTCCTGAGGCTTTCAAATATATTACATTTGATTGACAAGATCCATGCATGCGTACAAACTTTCTAGTTCAGAGGTTTTTTTCCTTGCTACAGTCCAGCCTCTATGAAGTATTCTTTGTTAAAGACTTGTGGAGCCCTCCATCTAATCCCTGTAACTCTAAATTCTAGCCTTACCTCACTGTGCATTGCATTTTGGTAGTTTCAGTTTGACAGAATGTTTCAAAAGACACCGTTGCAACCAGAACTGGATGCCTTATTTTTTGCAAAAGCAGAAACAAGTACCAGCATTCTTTAAATAACAATATTTTCTGATGTTAATGTTGAATTAATCCAAGAAATGAATATGTATTGATGGTATTCTTTGGGGTTTTGAAAATCCTTACAACCACATAATTAAATGAGTGCCTTTAGAAATACTGATAAAAGCCCATTGCCATTCAAATATCTATACAAGACAATGGCCGTAAGCTGTGGGTTTGGGAGATTAGTTTGGCCACGAGCCAGTGTTTATCACAATATTTCCATCTCAGCTGATAAAATTTAATCATTCTTATTTAAATAGAAATCAGAATTAATGCAGGTTTTAAAGAGAAGGAATAATAAACGAATCACACTATCTTTATTTCAGAGCTCCTGGCATATATTGTCTTTGCAGAATGGAAATGCTGACGGTTGTTGTGTTGTGTTTCTACCTTGGACTTTCATTCCAGAGTCCTCCAAAATAATGAGCTATTGCTTCTAGAATATTTCTTTCTTCAGCTCTGCTTTAAATACAGTGGTTCCCACCCTCCTCTCCTGTGGGATAAACAGCGGCTGTGTGATGGGTGTGTGACTTGAACTGGAAGCAGCGCAGCCTGTACCTGGGCTCTTTCTCCCAGAGGAGCAATGGGTTTGGACTGTTTGTTCACATCCCTTGCCTGAGTCCCTGAAGACCAGGAAGTGAGGAGGCATCCAGTGTGGATGGAGTGTGTGGCCAGATTTGGACCAGAACCATTGTGCTGCTAGAGGTCAAGTCCAGAGTCAAGTCATGTAAGCAGTTACAGCCTGAAGAAACCTTATTGGTCGTTGAGTTCAAACCACTGGTTTTGTAGAAGAGGAAGCTGAAGCCCAGGGAGCAGAATTGACTTGATTCTTCTGGGTCATTCTTCGAGTTAACAGTGAAACCATACTAACTAGGCAAGTCAGGCACCCAGACCCCAGCCTGGTGTCCTTTTGACTTTGTATGGTCCTTTTAACCCAAGGCTAGATCTATGTGGCTGCAGTTCGGTACCATTTTGTATGACTTTCTCTTGACATTTTTGGTTCATGTCTCAAATGGGGTGTGCCAAACCAAACCTGTTCAAATTTAAATAACTTCCTCATCCACAAAATTAATCAACTAAAGGAACCGTGTTTTCCCCCAGGATTTTTACTTCTTGAGTGGAGAGGTATAGACAGCCTTATTTCTCTCCTTCTTCCTTGAAATAATATTTTAAAAATTTAAATGTCTTATATTTAAATACAAAAAGAAAAAAAGTTTTTGTGTCACTTCACTGTGTACATAATATGTCTAATACTAAAAAAATAAAATAATTCCAATAGTTAAAATTTACTGATCATTTACTATGTTGTAGGCACCTTGAAAGTGAAAGTATTAATTGCTTAGTTATGTCCAACTCTTTGTGACCCCATGGACTGTAGCCCACCAGGCTCCTCTGTCCATGGAATTCTCCAGGCAAGAATACTGGAGTGGGTTGCCATTCCCTTCTCCAGGGAATCTTCCCAACCCAGGGATTGAACCCGGGTCTCCTGCATTATAGGCAGATTCTTTACCATCTGAGCCCTTGGTATTTCGTTTAATCCATACAACATCCCCATGAAGTGGACACCATTTTTATTCCCATTTTACAGGTGAGAAAACTGAGGCTCAGAGGGATCAAGTAACTTTCCCAAGGTCACCCAACTAGCAAGTGGTAGAGTTTGGAGTCTAATACCAGCAGTCTGGCTATAGGTTCTGGCTCTTAACCATGATTCTATACAGCCTAAGAAATGTAGATTCTTAATTTAGCCAGCACAAAGGACTTACCTGAATTTTTAGTTTCATTTCCTTTTCATACTTCATAATGAATCCCATTGTTTGCATTATCATATAGTCTCTCTCAGTTGGAATGAGACTCTCCTAAAGTCATTTGGTGTAAACAGTTACATTTGTTAGAAAAAGGCATTTTGGAATCCATTTGACTCTATTGCTTTTGACTTTGTTATGAATTTCAGTTTGGGTTAAGGGTGTATCAGACTTCAAAACATCTGGTTAGGTCATTTAAGAACCTTCCTGAGACTTCACAACCCCTTAAGACTTCCTTTCAAATGCAGATACTTCCTCTGTCACCAGGCTCTTACCGATGCTTTGAGAAACAATGAAACAGTGCTTTATTCATTTGAGATAACGTAAAGAAGACCTCCTTAATCTGGTATCAATGGGAGTAATATGTTTCACATGAGTACAATTTCCAGACAAGTCGACTTTAGACATATAAGAGCTGGGAAATTTTTTCTCAATAGTTTTTGATCATTACACATTCCTTTTTCTTTTTGTTTTCTTTCTGTTTGTTTTTCTTGGGTTTTAACCTTACCTTTCTTGATACCCCAGAGCTATGGTCATGATCATTAATGGTATACTATGGGGCTCCTCTGGTGGTTCAGTGGTAAAGAATCCACCTACCAGTGCAGGAGATGCAGGTTTGATCCCTGGGTTGAGAAGATCCCCTGGCTCTTGGAGAGGAGAAGGATCCCCTCAAGAAGGAAATGGCAACCCATTCCAGTATTCTTGCCTGGAAAATCCCACGGCCAGAGGAACCTGGCGGGCTGTGTAGTCCATGGGGTCACAAAGAGTCATGACAACTTAGCAACAAAAACAACAGTAATAGCTACACTAACTGGAGTGTCTGGGGAAAATGCTCTTTTGGGATCTGAGATTTGCAGATAAGTGTCACTTTGTAATGGAAGCATCCTTTAAATTATCTGACACCTTTAGATCTTAAAATATAAGCAGGATGATATAATTTGAGAGTCAGGCAATCGTTTGCATGTAGACACTGTGCTTGCATTTTGATAGGCTGTTAGAACTATGAAGACAAGTTGAGAGGGTTAGTTAACTGTCATGGTGGTCTGGACTCAGCATAATGTCCCTCAGGTTTATCCACATTGTTGCAAATGGAAAGATTTCCATCCTTTTTAAGACTGAATAATATTCCATTGTTTGTACATTTGTCCATGGGCATTTAGGTTGCTTCTGTGTCTCCTAGTATGATAATGCTTCCATAAACATGGGCATGTAGATACCTCTTCAATATCCTGATTTCAGTTTATTGGTCCTTTTGTCTGTTGCCCTTGGCTTGTGTGTTTTAGTCTGTCAAAGTGAAATTTCAAACGTCATAAGTTAGTTGAGAAACTTATGAGTGACATACATGGTCATCTATTTCCATTATTTTTGATGATGTCTCAAAAATTAACCAGGTAGAGAAGAAAGTTAAGTTTTGCATGACATTGGGGGCTGTTCCAACCATTTAAAAGGAATATTGCTCTAAAAAGAATATTGGTATTTAGATGTCTTAAGTGTCCCTTTCAAAGCCTGCCTGACTGAGAACAAGCAAGTGGAACCTTAATTGAGGTCCCAGCAGCTCTGTCCTTCCCAACCCAAGTCCCAGGGGGAGCAGCAGAGACCCCCAAAGAGGCAAAAGCCACTGGGTCTGGGCTTCCCCGGCCATGCCTGTCAGACTTCAGCTAGATCGAGTTTCCTCACCATCCCCGTCTACTTACTGTGGCTCTATGCTGGTGAATACCATCCAGGGACGGTTCTCCTTTGTTTCTTACCATGCTTAGTGGAGGGGCACCCTCTCTGGTCCTCCTGTATTTCTCGCTGCTGCCAAAGTCACATTGCTCCTTCTCCACCACCTTTGTCTTACTTCCCCAGAGACAACCTTGGATGCAGGACTTTGGAGAACCCTCCTGCTCTCTCCCATCCCTCCTTGCCAGCTCTTCCTGTCCCTCCACTTACTGACTCAGGCACTTAACTCCCTCTGCCCAGCTGTGTGCTCAGTTGCTTGGTCGTGTCTGACTCTTTGCAACCCCGTGGATTGGGGCCCACCAGGCTTCTCTGTCCGTGGAATTTTCCAGGCAAGAATACTGGAGTGGGTTGCTTTTTCCTCCTCCAGGGCATCTTCCCAACCCAGGGATCGAACCCACGTCTCTTGCTTGTCCTGCATTGGCAGGTGGGTTCTTTACCACTCAGCCACCTGGGAAACCCCTCTGCCCAGGTGTCCTTCTGTTATTTCCACCTCTCTGTCATCTTCCTCTTCGCCACCTTCCTCCCATCTGCCGATTTGGACCTGCCACCTGCCAGTTCCAGTCCCAACCTGCCCTCTAATGCTGTGTGATCTTTGGCAGCTTGCTTCACCATGCATACATGGGCCCCATGTATGCATCTATACAGTGAGAGAGCTGGATTGGATCAGCAGGCCCAAACACAAGTGCAGGGTTCCAAAACAAAAAATAAGACTGATGCAGTTGTTTGCATATTGTCAATAAATGATACTTGAAAAAAATTCAACCCTTTCCCATCAATACGTACTTGCTTTGATTTTTTGCTGAAACCCACTACCCTTTGTCTCTAGCTTTCACCTTCCAACCAAGGGGAGAGATGAAGGGATGAGAAGTAGGTCACAGTTCTCTTGGCTCTAAGAACAAAACCACACAAGTGTGATGACGTAGATCTAGTGATGGCAGCCTCTGTGCTGGGAGGCAGTAAGGAGCAGTGGGGACTGTGGTAACTGGAAAATGGAGGGGGAAGTCCTCTTGTGCAGCTGAGATGGGTATAACTTGGCTCTCCGCTCCCACAAAAGGATTTGGATATTCATGTTTTCCATATAAAATCTCTCAGTGTTTTATTTTGTTTTTAAACACTGGCATCTAATTTCAGCTCTAAAATTAAAAAAAAAAAACAAAACCATTATATTGGTGAGCTCTGTGCAAGCCTAACATATTTGGCTTAGAGAGACCAGTTTGCTTCCCAAGCATCATAGACCTCTTAAATAAGAGTCCCAGTGTGTTTCCAGTTAATAATTCAGCACCTCTGAATCATGTCTTTACTCCATGGATTTTCAGCACTTGTACATTCGACTTGCATGAACCCAGCTGTCATTTCATTCATTGCTTTGCAGTTCCTCTACCACTTTCATTTCTGTGTTTTATCTCATTATCTGGATCATTTGTTCCTGAGGGCTGAGCCAGACGCTGGACTAGACTCCAGGGAGGGTTGCTAGAGTGAAAGGCCCTGGTCTCTCCCTTGAAAGGGAGAAGATGGGATGGAGCGTAGCTGACCTGGGCAGAGGGTCCAGGAGGAAGTACAGCCCAGGATGGGCCTGAGGGTGAAAGCAGCCCCTTCTCAGGCCTTTTCATGATTCCAGGCATCATCTCTAGCCCCAGTTCTGTAGTTCTTTGCCCAGACCACTGCAAAAGCCCCCAGCTGATTTCCTGTAGCTAGACTGGTCCCCTGTAGGCCTTTGAGTTCACAACAGCTAGAGTGAGCTACTGTATTCCTCTGGACTTTTAAGGGCTTCCCATTGCTCTTGGATGAAGCCCCCAGGCCTTAATGGGGCCTACAAAGACCTGCCTGGTTTGGTCCCCAGGGGCTTCCCTGATGGTTCAGTGGTCAAGAATCCACCTGCCAAGCAGGAGACCTGGGTTCAATCCCTGGGTCAGGAAGATCCCCTAGAAAAGAAAATGACAACCCACTCCAGTATTCTTGCCTGGGAAATCACATGGACAGAGGAACCTGGCAGGCTACAGTCCGTGAGGTCAGAAAGAGTTGGACACAACTTAGTGACTAATCAACAACTCCCCTGCCTCATCTCCCACACCCCTGTTGTCTTCTCCAGTCTCACCTTGCCTTTCCATTTCCCAAACACACTGTCTTCCCTCCCATCACTAGGCTTTTGCACATCCTCTGCCCTCTGTGCAGACCATGCCTGTTCCCTGGTTAAATGTTTCTCAGCATTCAGGTCTCATACAAGGATCACTTTCATGAGGAAAGCTTCCCTGAGCCCCCAGGCTAGGTCAGGCTTCCCCGTGGTCTGTGGGAACAGAGGTCTGAATTGCCTTCTTCAGCATTAAGTTCCTAGAAGATTGCACAATGCCTGGCACGGGGCTGGGAGAAAGTAAATGTTCACTGAGAGATGAGACAGAATAAGGAACTTCTGAAAAGGTGTGATTTCAGGAGTACCGGCTACATCCCTCTGTCCTAAAAATAGGAGGGTCAGATGAGGATCTCACGCTTCTATCACAAGCTAAGGTCTTTTCTTTACAGTAAGAAATATGGGTCAAAGAAAAGCATCCTTCTATGTCCCTTTCTGGGAGAAGAGTTTAAGAATAGGCAGGGTACAATCCAGGTTTGATGCATGAGACAGGGTGCTCAGGGCTGGTGCACTGGGACGACCCTGAGGGATGGGATGGGGAGGGGGCTGGGAGGGGGGTTCAGGATGGGAAACACACGTACACCGATGGCTGATTCATGTCAATGTATGGCAAAACCCACTACAATATTGTAAAGTAATTAGCCTCCAATTAAAATTAATAAATAAATTTTTTAAAAAAGAATAGGCAGGGTAAACTCAGGAAACCAGGAATGTCCTCTGTGCCCGATAATTTTTGACCCAATTACTGCACCGACTACCACTTGCAGAGATGGTAGGTGCATCCAAGAAAGGGCATTTTCGTTTATGAGGGTGTGGCATTTAAGTAGTCTGTATCTGGTACCTTGTTACTAGAAGCATGATCTGTGGCCCAGCCACATGGGCATCACCTGAGAGCTTGTTAGAATGTGAACTTGACGTGGACAGGCACTTTTTCTAGTTCACTGTTTTATTCCAATGGCCTGGAGTATTGCCAGGTACACAGAAGTTATTCAATGAATGTGTGAATGAATGAGCAATGGAAGGACTGAAAGCTGGAGTGAAGGGATGTTTGAATGTAGGCATGTTGCACATGAAGCGGGGGTGAATGAATGCTGGATGAATGGACACGTGAGCATACCATCTTAGGTGTGTCAGTGACGGGTTCCTTTCCTGCGGGCACAGGGCCCTGAAAGGGAGGTTGAAGATACCCTGAAGGCTTCCCCAGGAGAGGGCGTGGGCCATCGACCACTGGCCCAAGAGGTGGAGCTTTGGCTTTGATGGAAGAAAGGGCCCCGGGAAAGCAGCTGGACTTCTTCAGGGACATAGGGCAAGCCCATGTTTGGGGATTAAAATAAAACAACCAGCCAAACTGTTTGGTCTGTGAAACAGTGATCCTATTATTCCCGACCTCGACAAAGCTTGCTTAACTTGAACTTCAACTGTTGTCATTATTCATCAAGACAGTACAGCCCTAATCCCTTGGTCTTAGCCAAGCCCCAGTCTCGCCTGTGTTCCCTGCAATGAATCCCATGAGCAGATCTAAGCTACAGAGAGAGGAAAAAGGAGAGCAGATGACCACCAAGAGACTGGTGATACATTAATCAAGGCCTGCACGTCCAGGCCAGACTTCAGAAGAGAAACTACATTTTCTTATTAATATCAAATTTCAAGGAAAAATAGGTCAGAAATATTAAATGCCGAGTGTGGAACATAGTATTTTGTTTGGTAAATTTTCTACATCACAATGAAAGCAATGAAAGTTCATATTTACATAGCACTAATTCTGTACTAGGCACTGTTCCAAGAAACTTATAGTAACTCATTTTATCTTTGTAACCATCTAGTGAAGAACTATTATTACCCTCCCATTTTACAGATGAGAAACTGAGGCACTGAGAGATTAACTTCACCCGAGGTCACACAATCATTGAGTCAGGAGCAGAGCTGTGATTCAGTTGGGGGCAGTCAGGCCCCCCTCCCCCACCAAGTGTATGATCTCAAACTCCCTATTACACAGCCTAAACTGAAGTCTGAAGATTGTTAAATGAAAAGATGCACACATTCATTCATGCATTTATTTATTCTACAGATCTGTAAGCATCTGTCATTAACTGGGCCCTCCCCATAGGGATCCCAAAGACAAAAATAGCCATTTCCTACCCGAGTACAGTGTTTTAGGAAGCACTTCCTTGAGGATCTGATGATCATCTTCACAGATGTGGACACCTGAAGCCCGGAGAGCTGACGTGCCTTTCTCAAGGTCCCATGATTAGAAACAGAGTGAGTTAGACCATGAACTTGGATGTTCTGAAACCAGACCCAGTGTTGTTTCCACCCTAACACGCTTGTTGAAAGTGGTAGAGGAGATCAGACACACAGACGTGTGATAGGAATAAAACAAGATAGAAATGGTTTGTGCTTCTACAGAACATATTAAATACCGGGGGTAGCTATAGATAACCCTTAGGTAACAGCCTAAACGCTACCATTCATTCTAATGGAAGGGCTCACCTCTTTTTTCAGCATTCCTGGAGAGGAGTTGGAGGGTGTTGTTTCATTCAGCCTTAAAAAGGAACGAGACTGTACCATTTGCAGAGACGTGGACTGACCTAGACACTGTCATACAAGGTGAAGTAAGTCAGAAAGAGAAAAACAAATATCACATGTGTGTGCTAAGTCGCTTCAGTCATGTCTGTCTCTTTGTGACCCCATAGACTGTAGCCCACCAGGCTCCTCTGTCCATGGGGATTCTCCATGCAAGATTACTGGTGTGGATTGCCATGCCCTCCTCCCGGGGATCTTCCCAACCCAGGGAGTGAACCTGCGCCTCCATGGCTCATGCACGATTGGGGGGATTCGCTGAGCCACCCGGGTCATTAATATTAATAGGATATTAATTAATATTAATAGGATGTTCATATCCTATATTAATGCATACATGTGGACTCTAGCAAAATGGTATAGATGAACCTGTTTGCAAAGCGGAAACAGAGACACAGAGGTAGAGAGCAAACGTGTGGATCCCAACAGGGGAGAGAGAAGGAGTGAGATGAATTGGGAGGTTGGATTGACATATATAAATACACTACTGTGTGTAAAATAGGTGACTTATGAGAGCCTGCTGTGCAGCACAGGGAACCCTACTCAACGCCCTGCGGTGACCTAGATGGGAAGGAAAACCAAAACAGAGGGGATATATGTATAGTGTGACTGGCTCACTTTGCGGTACAGTGGAAACTAACATCACGTTGTAAAGCAACTAGAGTCAAAAATAAAAAGGAACACATGTAAACCATCTTATAAAATACGCAGTTAAACAATTTCCATTCCAAACAAAGTATGGTCCTGAACCTCCTACTATTTGCTGGAAAACCCTACTTGCCAGTTTATGAAAATAATTTTGGGTCCACCCTTTTCCCCCTCACGGCTTGACTTGCCCACTTAAAAGGTCGCCCTCTTGAAATGAACTCTCATTAAAATGCTCAGCTAGTGACATCGATAAGTTTATCCCTTGGCGAAGGCAAGCATGCTGGGGCTATAATGACATGGTCTTTCGGTGATCTTAAGACATTGATTAACCCTCACCTGCCAGAAATCATTAGCAGCCAGATTGCTATTTTCTGATAGTTTTGAAAGGAGGGTAAGTTTTAGTAAATAATCATTGGCTACTGTCCCAGGGGGAAAACCAGGCTGGAGCAGCCCTGAAACGCCACATTGGTTTATTTTTTAGTGGGTGTATTTAGGGAGGAATGGAAATTGCATTCCTAGCAGCTAATTATAGGATAAGTGTGCCTACTTAACCAGGCAGCAAGCGTGTCAGCTCTGCACAGAGCTCTCACATTATATACATTTTCTGTTCTCTGGATAATTAACAGGATCAAAATATTACTGTCAGATTCAAGGGGAAAATTAACACATTATCTTAATTGTCTTTTCTGCTCAGGTACAAGGCATTACCATTTCAAAAAGGACTTGTTTAATACATTGGAATTTTAAACTGCAATTCCTGAAGATGCCGTTAATCCCGTTCCAAACTTTGATCTACTGTTGTGATATCTTTCGATCCTGATTTCTCAGTTTTACTTTTGAACTTTTCAAAAAGGTAAGAGAGGGTGCAGTGACACGCTGGACCTGGCTTGTACTGCAGGTTAGACATGCTATTAAAAGTCAGCTTTATAAACTTACAATTAAAGTGATATCAAGACAAAGGAAGTAAATACTGTACTTAAAACGTATGTATCACTTTCTAATGATTTCACTACATGTTACTATTATCTATGTTATTATAGTTATCGTGATGGTATCTCTATGGTAGAGACTATATATAATGGGGAGCTGGTGCTTAATCCTTTCCCAGCTCTGCATTCAGTGACATTACACTGGCAGCTTGCTATCAACCATGGTACAAGTATTTATGCCTTGGAAGTTGGCAGATAACTACAAATCAAGGGCTTTGGCAAGGGCTTCCCTGGTGGCTCAGTGGTAAAGAATCCACCAGCAGTACGGGAGCCACAGGAGACACAGGTTCGATCCCTGGGTCGGGAAGTTCCCCTGGAGGAGGGCATGGCAACCCACTCCAGTATTCTTGCCTGGAGAATCCCTCGGACAGAGGAGCCTGTTCATAGGGCGACCGTTCATAGGGTCGCAAAGAGTCAGACACTACTGAAGCGACTGAGCGTGCACACATGCAGGTTGGCAAACTATAGCTTGTGGGCTGGATGCCTGTTTTAGAAAATACATTTATTGGAACATAGCAATTTCCGTCTGTTTCTATATTACCTATGGCTGCTCTTGTGCTACAGCCGCAGAATTGAGGCCTTCTTACTGAGACTGTATGTTCTATAAGCCTAGAGTATTTACTGTCTGGCTCTTTACAAAATTGTTGCTCTGGTCTATATTAAGAAAGTGATGGAGAAAATATTGATAATGAAGCTGCAATTTGTGTTATGTCTGTAGTCATTACATTTATGACTAGCTTGTATAACTAAAGAAGCCAGGAATCTTGCCTTCAAATGGTTGCATCTAGGAGTTCAAATGATGCCATTGATCTCTCAGCTTGGTTCTCTTCTCTATTAACTATTTTCAGGTAGGGTTTACCATGATGTGATACAACAGCTTCTCAGAATCTCTGACTAATATCCTAGCTATAGTTAAGTGACCTCAGCTAAGAAGACTGCAGCAGCAAAAGCCCTCCCACGGTACATGGTCAGGTTATAATAACCTGCCATGGGCCACATGATCACATATGAGCCAATCACAGAAATGGAGTGCCCTGATTGGTTAGGCCTAAAACATGGGCCCATTCTAAGAATTAGGGTTGAGGGTCAGCGTCAGTCCCATCTGGGTGCCCTAATTGCTAGAGAGTGTGTATGCTTCCCAAAAGAAAATCAGGTAGTTGATGAGAGAACAAAGATGCTCTAATCCTTGGATGCTAGAGATGAAGCAGCAGATGTTCACTGTAAACATCGTCTAAACCCTTGCGGCTCAAAGAGTGTGGTCCACCGGCCAGCATTATCTGGGAGCTTATGAGAAATGAAGAATCACAGATCCTTTCCCAGACTTCTCAAACCAGGATCTGCATTTTGACATGATCTCCGGGTGATTTGTATGCATATTATGGTCTGAGAAGAGCGGCCCTAGGACGGAATTCTCACTCGGCAGGAAACCTAGGCTCAGAAGTTTCGGTGACTTTTCCGATGTCACCCAGATTAAGTGCTGATTCTGCTTCAACCAGCCCACTGTTCTCGCCGGTTCCCCAACACACCTGCCAACACATGATTCGCTAAACAGAACCGCTACGGGTCCTCTCCCTCTTAGTCTGAGGCTGTCTTGAATTCTATACCCTATCAAGAAAGAGGCTTTAAGACAAGACCAGAAAAAAAAAAAACAAAAACAACCCAGTGTTTCCACAAAAAAAAAAAAAAAAAAAAAAGAAAGAAAAAAAGGCCTGTCTTCAGCTCTCCATTGGCAAGGAATACAAAGTTAAACTCCCAGACAGTTACTTAGGCACACGTTGATAGCGTCCCATTAGTCCCGGGCACCAGGTGGTCTTGTTTTATTTATGTTGGGCTAACAGGGAATCATGTGTATTTTCCTCATCATTACCATTATCATAGAAACAACAGCAGCAATGGTGATAAGAAACGCATACTTTTAAAAGCCAACAGTGTCCTTTGGCATCCTTGGAGCTGGAATGGAAATGCACAAGTGTTAGGTCTCTCCCATATTTCCTTACATGTTGACATCAGGAATGACACACATGGCTAACAGATTTTCCACATGTTTTTCTCCTTGGCTGACATCTCCCCACTCAATCAGAGCGAAGTCTGTGATCAGAGAGAGTGTTGATTGACTGCTTAGAGGGCATGAGCCTTCATGAAAACACCGGCATGACAGTTTATATAAATATCCTGACACTTTTTTTCTTATTCTCTCCTGTCCCTTAAATTCCCATTTTTATTTTTTTTCTTTGAGCTTAAAATTAATATTTTCTTTGTGGACATGTAATATCCCGGCATGCCTCAGAGCTCACTCAAGGAGCTTGTTAGCATTTCCTATTTAATTGGATCTCTTTCTCCCTCACCCATGTGGAATTCTCCCTCCATGGGTTTCCAATCGATCTAATGTCAAAAGAAAAAAAAGGAAAAGAAAAAAAAAAAAGAGACCATCTCCCTAAATTACAGAGTATAATGTATTGTTTTCTTTAGTAGGATAACCGCAAAGATTCAGACTTAGGCTGATTTATTTGGGGGGTCTAAGACTCCAAAGTTCCAATTATTTGGGTAATTTGGGCATACAGACCCTCTCTCATTTGTCCAAATTAGTTGGCTAATTGCAGCTGTTTGGTTCTAACCTGGAGGGACTTTGGCTGCTTCCAAAGTACAGGGAAATAAATGATGTCGTTTCCTTTGGAACAACATTAAAGTTGGAAAGATTTTAATACGTGCAATTTTCCCACTGATAACATTTAACTTTCTGGACACCCTGGGGTGGAAGGAAGATTATACTCAATTGACAGAGGTGAAATTTTTTCAGTTTGTGATCTCAGAAATCTATCATAATTATGTAGTACATGTTCCCCAAAACTCCTTCACCGGGGGAGCCCAGTGAAATACTCTCTTCTAGTCATCCAGATAATTCCAGCTGGCAGCCAGCTGACCCCAAGCTCTGTCAACATCCACCCAAGATCTTACGGGATTCAGAATTCTCCCCAGGTTGGTCCTGGAATTGGAATTGTCTGTGACACTCTTTCTGTCCCAGGGCTATACTTTTCCCCGGGGATAGAGCTTCTCTGTCCTTTTTCTCTGTCTTTACACTAAATGTGTGTCTCAGTGGTGCCATGGTCCCTGACATTCCGGGGACTTAATTACAAAAGGTAGATCCTTCTATCCTTTCTGAATGTGTGTTTCCTAGGCTTACTCACTCCTTCTGAGAGACCAAGAGGGCTGTCTCTTTGCAGTTCCTGATACCCAGGGAATCACATGACCCAAAATCAGCCCTTACTAGTGAAATTCTAAACTGCTCCCCCCATCCCTACTCCAGACCCAGGATACTTGACAGATACCTCTTAGTTCACCTTGCTTAGACACTACAGGAACAAATCAAGTCAGTAACTCTGCTTTCAAATCCCAGTTCTCACTATCTTGCTATTTAACCTTGGGAGAGTGCATTTGTTTCTCTAGGCCTCAGTTTTCCCCATCTGTGCAATGGAAGGCATTAACTAAAGTCTAGGTTAAATCTAAACCCAAAAGATGAATCCATTTTAAGAGATTATCATACCTTAGAATTTAGAAGATGGATTTTCCCATCTCTGAAAAGGTGTCAGTTTTTACGCATCTATAAGAGCTTGCAAAATTCTGACTCATCTTAAAAAACCAGCAGTGTAGTCATTGCCCATAACATAAATAGCTGCTATGTCTTCCCTCTGCAGTGAGTGTTTTTGACTCTGCTCCCGTGAATGTCTAAACACTTCTAAAGAGAAAATTTCGACTCTCGTTTTCCCCTTTGTGGGCCAATCTTTTGAACTGCAAATAGATGAGCAGAGACTATTTATGCATTCCACTTCTCCTGTACATGTTTGTTTGACTGGTAAGATAGAAGGTAAGGGACTATTTAAAGATATCTTTGAGAATAATATAAGTACACAAGGGGGCCAGGAATAATAGGTTAACATCACAGAAAATGTAGGTTGGGTATAAACTTCCCGGCAGTTTGCATGATTCAATTATGAAGTAGTATCCCATAGGAAGGGCTTTGATCATCTGTACTGGAGATGTTTGCAATTTCGCTGGATTTTTAAAAAATCTCTCAGAGTCATTTTTGCAAAAACAAGAGGCAAGGCACTGAATTTGGACTGTTTCTCTGCATTAATTTTTCCTCTCCCCCCCCCCCCACTTGCTAATTTCTCTGAATAATCACTATAATGAAGTGTCACAAAGGATCCATTTAGAAGTTCAGAATAGCAGTGGCATATATGTACTTCGTAGAGGGCTATATATAAGCATAATCTGATGTTGGCGTCTATGTGAAGTGAAAATATTTTAACTTATTACTCAGGACTCGTAAATGTATATAATTTGCTTATCACTACTTGAGCTTTCTTGAAGACCAGAATACGCCATTTTTCTTTCTTCTTGCTTTATTTTTGGTTAACTGTTTTAAAGTAAAATAGAAACACAGAGGAAAAAGAAAACACCAAAAATGAGCAATTTAAGGAGTTCTTATAAGAGAAACATCCTTGCAGTTGCTACCCTGATCAAGAAAGAGGACTTTGCAGACATCCCGGAAGACCTTTTATGTGCCCCATTGCAATCACAACATCTTTCCTCCCCACAGCCCTGACTTTTGTGTCACTTCCTTGCATTTCTTTATAGTTTTATTAGTTAATGGACCTGCCTTGACACTCATTTTAAAAGACAAAAGACATTTTATATTTGAAAAGTTTCTCTCAGTCTATAAGTTTTCTCTCCATCTTTTTCTAGTCTTTAACTATTTGTGTTGAAAGAACTCAGGACATTTGACCTGAGAGTTTCACCCACTCTGAATTTTGCTGATTGCAATTCAGGGTGCAGTTTAGCATGCTGCTCTATCTGTCTTTCCTATAAGAGGACCCAGAGGCTGGTCTGGACTCAGGTTTGATCTGTTTTGAAAGAATGTAGTTGGTAAGGTGTTCTTTCACGTGAGTGTGAAAAAAAAATGCTTTTTTTGTGTGTGTTAAAAGACATGCAATGCTTAGATCCTTTCATTCATTAAGTTTGTAAAATGATAATACTTTGTCTGCCATTTTTCCCATGTAAGAGAGGTATGAATGTAAAGAGATGCTTACTCTCATCTGTATTTGATTGCCTGGTGTTGTTGTTTAGTCACTAAGTCATGTCCGACTCTCTGTGACCCCATGGACTGCAGCACGCCAGGCTTCCCTGTCGTTCACTATCTCCTGGAATTTGTTCAAACTCATGTCCATTGAGTTGGTGATGCCATCCAACCATCCCATCCTCTGTCATCCCCTTCTCCTGTCCTAAATATTTCCCAGCATCAGGGTCTGATTACCCGGTAGCACAGTTTATATATGAAAGGTTGGTTAAAGGCTTAATTTTTCCCTTTTGTTTATGAATTTTCAAGATAATGAATTGACTCCCTACATTCCAAAGATGACCAACCAGAGTCTTTAAAAACATCATTGTGAATTGTCATCAAAAAAGAGAGGAACAAATTGAGCACCAGAAGGAAATACAGAAGGGAGGGAGGGAAGAAGGGAAAAGGGAAAGAAAGAAAGAAAGAGAAGAAGGAAAGGGAAGGGGAGAGGAAATAAAATGAAAGAAAAAAGGAAAGGAAAGAAAAAAGAAATACTTAGGTATAAATCTAACAAAACATGTGAAGGATCCATATGCAGAAAACTGTAAAACACTAATGAAAGAAATCAGACAAGATCTAAATAAATGGAGAGATAGTTCATGTTGGTGGACTTTAGTTTGAAATAATGTATTTGTATCAGTTTATTCATTGTAACACATGTATTATACTAATGTAAGCTATGAGGAGAAAGTGGGTATGAGGAATATGGAAACTCTCCAGAATACCTCTACAATATTTCTATGAACAAAAACTATTCTAAAATAGTTATTTGTTAAATGTCATTATGATCTTAAGAGTTTAAATTTATTTGATGAGATTCAGTCAGTTGCATTTGTTTCATTTTGAAGCTTAAGTTGTTCTGTTATTGGCCTCTTCAAAGGTGGCTCTTGAGTGCTTTTCACATGACCCAAGTCCTTGAAAGTTTTTGGGGTAGCTTGTATGACAAGGCATTCTTGGCTCACCTTTTACACTCCTGCCCCAGCCACAGAATCAGCCATTTCTCCAAGAAGCTCTGGTTTCTTCTGTTCACATATTTCAAGATCACAGTCTTCATGCTTGGGATAGTCATCTTTAGAACTCATCAATAGAGCTCATGAGTTTATACTAATGATTCCACTTCAAATTCAAGACCCCAGTTATTCTTTTTTTTTTTTAAGTAACTTACCCTCTTCTAGAATATATCCATATCTCCTTTTCCCCCACACTGAGAACCTTGGTTCTCAGGGACACATGGAGAGATAAAAACCAGAGCATCGCATGCTATTTACTTTACCCCAAATTACACAACAGTTTCAGGACAATACTAACACTGTACCACCAATATAATTACTGAGCAAAGTCTAAAGTTTTTTCCATATGGTCTTCTCATTAATCCTATTTTATAGTTGTACTATAGATAGCCACAATGCCTGGGCATAATAGCCCTTACAAATTATACTCTTTTCCTTGGAACCGTCATTTAGCGTTAGTTCCACAAGTAACTATATGTTAAAGCTCATAAACAGTCCTTGTGTTGATGCCTCTCAGGTTGGTTGTCTGAAGCTTGTGTTCCAGAAGTTTCCATGGGAAGGGTACTGCGGAACACTACTCTTTGGGTTGATAACATTTGTCTGTGTTCTTTGCACTTTAAAGGTACTATTATTAAATATAAAATTTTGACTCATATTTTCATTCCTTGAATTTCTTAAATATTTCTCTCCATTTTCTTCTGTCATAAAGTTGTTGACATAAAGTGTTAAACTCATGTCTAATTTTGTTTGCCTTATAAATCACTTGTTCTTTTTCCTAATTGTCTAAAGGATTTTCCCCTTCCTTCCTTCCTTTTTTCTTTCTATGATTAACTATTTTACTAGAGTATGTCTTAATGTTGGTAGCTTTGGGTCAAGAGTCTCAAATATATATACAGTTCAATGTATAGTTTCAAATCTTTATTTTCTAAAGTTTTCCTGAATTATGTTTAGCATTTGTTCTCTTTCCCTTGTTTTGGTTTTCATTTTTGAAGGCATTCCTCCTATTCCTATGTTGGATGTCTTTGCCCGTTTTAAATATTTTTTCCTTTATTTCAAACTGTTTTTCTTCCTTAATTTCTTTTATATTTTTAATGTTTTTTTACCTTAAGGCATAATCTGTCCTGTTTATTCATACTTGTGTTCCTTCTAGTTTAATTTTCATTTCTGAAAATTATTTCAGATTTCTTCTCTTCTTGTATCTGTGATCTCATCTCCAAGTTTTTCAAAGTCTAATCAGCACTATTCTTTTGTGTCCTGCTTATTTTCTTATTGTTTTTCAGCTCTTTTTAAAGTAGAAATGTGTAGTTTTGATCAGTTTTGTGAGCATATTTTTCTGGCATGATTTTGTTGTCTGCAAGACTGTTATTCTGCCTCCTTTATTCTTTTTAAAATAGTTTTGTGTGGGATTTATCTTTGGTACACGTCTGTTGCTCACTTTTATGTCGGATTGTTTTTCTGAACTTGTGGAAAGACGTATAGTTTAAGATAGCTTTTGTAACTTAAAAACTTAACTTGCCTTTCCTGATGTTTTTGTACAGTATTAAGAAGTACGGTGACTTTTCTTGACTCTGTTTCCCTTCTTGACATTTATCTGGACTTTCTCTTCCCATTGTGTGTGTTGAGTCCTACTTAATTATGAATCTGTTGCTATTTCTACTAGTTGTTCCTTGATGTGGAGTCCTCTCCTGAAAGGGAGTCCTGGCATACTGGCTTTGGATGCTGAAGGAAACTAGATTGTTACAGAGTCTTCGTTTCTCACTGTGGACCCTTCCTACTCACCCACAATTAGATTGGGCAGGTCTTGATGGGATTCCCTGGTGGCTCAGACGGTAAAGAGTCTGCCTGCAATGCAGGAGACCCGGGTTCAATCTCTGGGTCAGGAAGATCCCCTGGAGGAGGAAATGGCAACTCACTCCAGTATTCTTGCCTGGAATATCCCATGGATGGAGGAGCCTGGCAGGCTACATACCTGTTGGACACAACTGAGCGACTTCACTTTCACTTGCAAGGTGTCTTGATATTCATAAATAGTCCCTCTCAACCTCAGCTAGCTTACCACTAATATAGAAAGCATAAGGGATGAAGGCTGATTGCCAGGGGAACCAACCATGTAATTGGAGGGTTGGAACTTTTAGTCCGACCCACCTGACCTCCAGGGAGGTGATTGGGTCAATGATTTTATTAATTGTGCCTATAGCACAAAGCCTCCATAACAACCCAAAGGGATGGTGTTCAGAGAGCTTTGGGTTGGTGAATGGATGGAGATCTTGGAAGAGTGCCATGCTTAGAGGGAGCATGGGAGCTCTGCCTCCCTTCCCACATGCCTTGTACTGTGCATCTTTTCCGTCTGGTTGTTCGCAAGTTATATCCTTTTATAATAAACTGGAAATATAGCAAGCAAAATGTTTCACAGTTCTGTGAGCCACTCCAGCAAATTAATCAAAGCCACGAAGGGAATGGTAAAGAAGATGTAGTATATATATATATATATATATGTATGTATATATATATATATATATATATATGTATGTATATATATGTATGTATGTATGTATATATACAAGGGGATATTACTTAACCATAAAAAAGGAATGAAATTGGGTCATTTGTAGTGGTATGGACGGACCTAGCTTCTGTCATATAGAGTGAAGTAAGTCAGAAAGAGAAAAACAAGTGTTGCAAATTCGTATATATATGCATATAAAATGTAGAAAAATAGTACAAATGAACTTATTTGCAGGACAGGAATAGAGACACAGATGTAGAGAGCAGACATGTGCATACAGCAGGGGAAGGGGAGGGTGGGACAAATTGAGGGAGTAGCTTCAGCATGTACACGTTACCATGTGTAAAGTAGAAAACTAGTGGGAAGCTGCTATATAGCGCAGGTAGCAAGCTCAGGGCTCTGTGATGACCTGGATGAATAGGATAGGGGTGGGGTGGGAGGGAGGCTCACGAAGGAGGGGTTTAAGTATGCATATATCTGGTTCACACTGTTGTACAGCAGAAACTAGCACAATATTGTAGAACAATTATACTCACAAAAAGAAACAAGAAGGGGTCACTGGAACCTCCAGTCTATAGCTGGTTGGTCCAAAGCACGGGTGGCAGTCTGGACTTAGGACTGACTTCTGAAGTTGGGGTGGTGGAAGTACCAGTCTTGTACAGCTGAGCCCTGCGAATCTACCTGTGGGATCTAACAGTATCTCCAGGTAGACAGTGTCAGAACTGAGTTGAACTGAGGACACCCAGCAGATGTGCAGAATTATTTGCTGGTGTGGAAAAAGCACACACATTAGAGCTGGTGTCAGAATTTTAGTATTTTATCCCCACCCATTAGGTTTGGGGGCTTCTTGGGAATACTAGATGCATAGTGCAATTACAGATATTGTTTATAGGTCTTTGATTTTTTCATCTAGTTGCTCTATTTTTGTATTGGGAATTGGGGAGATTAAAAAACTATGCTACAGCTGCTCTCTCTTTTTCAGAATTTCTCCATTTTTTCTGACCCATTACTACATGGATTCATCTTTTGATACCAAAGGAGTAAATTTTAATACATACAGAATATGAAACAGAGGACATTTCTAGTTATACTTTATTTAGAAATATTCATATATAAGATAAGAATTCTTAACTTGCATTGTTGTTCAGTCACTAAGTCGCGTCCAGCTCTTTGCGACCCCATGGACTGCAGCATCCCAGCTCCTCTATCTTCCACTTTCCCCCAAAGTTTGCTCAGATTCATGTCCATTAAGTTGGTGATGTTATCTGTCCATTTCATCCTCTGCCACCCACTTCTCCTTTTGCCCAAACTTGCGTCATCTGGCAGTTTTGGGAAATTTTTTCAAACAAAATAAGGCAACCAAAGGAAAATAGACTCACAAGATTTTTACTAACCATACACTTGAAAAGCAGTTCATCTTAAATAATTTTAAGAGACTTTAAGAAAATTGGAAAAGCCGGTAAAATAAGAATGCTGGCAGGGCTTCCCTAGCAGTCCGCTGGTTAACACCTCACCTTCCAGTGCAGGGATGTGGATTTGATCCCTCATCAGGGAGCTAAGCTCCTACAGCCTTATGGTAAAAAAAACAAAACATAGAACAGAAGCAGTATTGTAACAAATTCAATAAAGATTTTAAAAATGGTCCACATTAAAAAAAAAATGACTTCCTTAACTCACAAATGTGGTAACTGAATAGTCTCTGCAGATCTAATTCCAGATACTTCTTCACTGAGAACTGTGTTGGTCACGGATAGTCAACCCAGGTTGCAGTGATCTGAATCCTTGTTTCTTCATTTTTTTTTCTCTCCATGTGCTCCAAGTTATTACCACTAGCACCACCATAGGTGTGCATGCTCAGTCGTGTCCAACTCTTTGCGACCCCATGGATGCTAGCCCTTCAGGCTCCTCTGTCCATGGAATTTTTTAGGCAAGGATACTGGAAGGGGTTGCTGCTGCCTCCTCTAGGGGATCTTCCCAACCCAGGGATCGAACCCTCGTCTCCTGCACTGGCAGGTGGATTCCTTACCACTGAGCCACCAGGGAGACCCAGCAGCATCACAACTGTAACGGATATTCATTTAGACTGCACCTGTTTGCAAAGTGCTTCTCACTCATCCAATGCTCCCGAAGCCTTGTAACTGTAAAGATGTGTATCAGTTAGGGATACACTCAGTTGCACGTGACAGGAAGCCCAACTAAGATTGGCATTAACACATAGGAATTTATTTTCCTATAAACCAAAATCCAAAGATAGGTGATCCCAGGTTGAAAAAGCTGCTTTGCCTGACCATCGTGGACCCCGTTCTTTCTACTTCTCCACTTTCCCATTCTTAATGTGTAGCTTTTGTCCTCATGGTTACAAAATGGTTGCTGCCTTTCTAAATATTATATGAACCATTGTCAAGATTGGGCCTTTGATGCTAAATGATGATAAAATTCAATACACATAACAACACATAATTCAAGTACACATAAATATGAAAAGCACATATTCACTAGTCTGTAAATAGTTGAATCCTGAGTTTTTGCGGCCGTGCTTGTGAGATACTCAAACACCTGGTCAGTTTAGACACTTGGAGGGGGGAGAATGTTTAAATTAATTTTATGACCACTCGGTATAGACAACATAATCCGATAATTGGCAGATCCTAGGTGATGGACAGGTAGGCCTGGCATGCTGCAATTCATGGGGTCACAAGAGTAGGACACGACTGAGCGACTGAACTGAACTGAGCCCCTATCTTGCTCCAATTTTTTTCTCTATTTATCCTACTTGTTCTTTTTCTAATGATGAACTCCAGCAGTTTTTTTTTTTTAAAAATGACCCTCCTTCCTGAGTGTTTTTTTCATAAATGGTAAATATATGAATATAGATGAAGATACGAATATTATGGATATGAATGGAAAGTAGGAGATCAAATGCAGCATTTTGAGGTTCTGTTGACCAGAAACTTGGAGTATTTTACTTCCCTGGTACTCCTTCAATTGGGTGTTACATGGGCTCAGAGTTCTTCCTTTTTTCTAGTCACTTTAGTTCTTTCCCTTTGACTAGTGATGTTTATGCACAATGAGGGAGAGACTCAGAGACAGAGAGACAGATAGCAGGAAAGAGAGATGGTGAGGTAGCAAGAGAGAGAAAGAAAACCCCTGTGTGTCCATGGCTTGTCCATACAGAACACTTAAAGCCTATATTTTTCCACGTGACTTTTGTGACTTCAGGGTTGGGAGTGGGGAGAGGTTGGACAGGGTGATAAGGAAATGTTTGTCCAGTCCCATTTTTGCCTGTCTTGTCCTCTGTGATGCTCTGATTCTAAAAGTGGTTCCCTGACCCCTGGAATTTTGCCTTATCCATTCCCTGCCCATGCTTCGCTTAGAAATTCCCTGAGGAACTCTGCTGGTCATGGATGACAGTCACCCTTGGTGTCTCATTGCCCCAGTCCCTACAGGAAGTTGGCAGTCACAATAAAGGATGACTCAGATGCCTGGTGACCACACCAAGCAAGTCTCTCATCCGTTTCCTTGTTCTTGGCTCAGTTCTGGGCATCTCTGTTGGAAGCAGGAACTGGAACCGTGCTGGTTCTCAGGCCTGGGCACAGCTTTTGTGTCTCTCTTTGGCTCTTGATAACCTTTGCTTTGGTTCTATCTGTTTACCTTCCTCCGGAGGAGTTCTTTGATGTCCCACATGCCTGATAACAATACCAACAACAGTGATGAACAATGCTGCCATGTCCTGGGCACCCAACCATGTGCCACGTACCCCCCTGGCCCTTTTCTGTACCCTGTGTCCAAGCTCAGGGCAACCTTTTAAAACCAGATTGTATTATCTTCATTTTGCTGATGAGACAACTGCTGCTGATGAGACAACCGTGACTTTCCTAAGATTACTTATCCATTCTGTGACCATTTGGGGTTTCAATCTGGGTCTCACGTACTCTATAGCAAGGATCCTTTCCAGCGTATACCCCTCCTCCAGATATTGGACATGCAGAGCAGGGAACAGACACAACTTTCAGGCCTCTGAGTGCATTAGGTAACCTTGAATCCATGGTGACTAAGCTAGTTCCTTTCATATTCTCCTTCAATACCACCAGTTACACAAAGCAGGAACTCTGTCTGCTGATGGTGAGGCTCTGACACCTGTCTGACATTTGTTAATCTCCCCTTTTAATAAAGAGACAGCAGCCTCCAGCACTGAGCTTTGGGCAAGCAATTATGTCCAACTAGAATTTAATAGTACTGTTGTTTTTATACTTGTATTTGTTTTGTATGGCAACTTTCTTTTAATTCCAAGTGATATTAATTTCCCATTTGTAGTAGTGATGGAAAGTTTTCTTTCAAGATATATCAGTCTAGGTTTTAACAAGTGAACCCATTTGAAGAAAAATGTAAAACAAATAATGGTATGGATCATAGGAGGATAGAGAAATTATGGAAAACTGATACTCAGATGAATGAAATACTAGAAGCAGCGCCCTCCTCAATATTTCACTTGTTTGTGACCCACAGGAGGCCAAGCCCCCATGAGGCACAGACGGACATGACGACACATTGGTGCTTATACTTCTGATGCACGGGCACTATTTAGTGATATTGTAGTTCTTTGACAGAAGTGAGTCATATTGCATGTTTGATGAACATATTCCCAAGTCTCCATCTTTTGTGGAAGGGAGAGGAGGTGGGTGCATCAGTAGGACTATCAGAGAAGGTGAAGTATAAGAAAGACTGGAAATGGGGCATGGACACATTGTGGTAGAGTCTCCAGGCATGTGGGGTCACTTCGGGGAGTAGGAATTAGGAAGGCTTCCTGTGGCTCAGCTGGTAAAGAATCTGCCCGCAATGCGGGAGACCTGAGTTTGATCCCTGGGTTGGGAAGATTCCCTGGAGAAGGGAAAGGCTACCCACTCCAGTATTCTGGCCTGGAGAATTCCATGGACAGTCCATGGAGTCACAAAGAGTCGGACACAACTGAGCGAGCTTCACTTTCACTTGAGGAAGAGGCATTTGAGTTAGGCTCTTACTTATTTGAGGAATAAGTAGCCATTGATTATATGGATATGGTGTGGGGAGATGGGAGCAGAGAGATAGAGTGGAGAAGTGCAATCTGAGTTTGGGAAACAGCTACTATCCATTTTGCTTCGAGCACTGGGAAATAGGACTGGAAGCATAGATTAAAGCAAAATCATTTAGAACCTAAAAGATAGGCCAAAGAGATGGGGCTTATTTTACAGTGGAGTTGGAATCCACTGAAGGCATCTCAGTAGGGAATGGAAATGAATAGGATCAGTTACTCACAGCACTTGGGTACCCTAGGAACCTGTGTTTCCCCAACTTTGTCTTTTCTTTGTGTAGTAGGTGAGCTACTTCTGAGACCTCATTTCCGTCGGGGAGTCCTGTCCAAAATGCCCTTTATGCTGCTTAATATTCTATCAATATAAATTCATCCCTCTAGGACTGACCAGTAGGTTGAAAACTGTAGAAGGGGCAACATTTCCAGTTCTTGAGTGCTGCATTGGGTAGAAAGTAGAGCTTCCAAGAGGGCAGTTACCCAGGAGTGGAGAGTTTGGAGATTTGGGCTTCCTAGTCATCTTCCCATCCACAAAAACGTGAGTTTCTCCTCTTCTCTGCTTCTAACCTGACTCCTTGTGTGGAGATTGTGCAAGGTCCTCCACCAGAAATCACGTTCATGGGGAAAGCAAAACAGTCAGCAGGGTCTGTATAGCCAGGCGGTGCAGAGATGGTCTTTTTGAGGCCATCAGCCTGCTAGAGGAGAAACTTTGAGGCCCAACTTTTTGGGTACCCATGGGGTTGATTTTCCTTTCCCACGTTTTGTAATTTTTCATTGTGACCTCATCATTAGTGGAGCTTTATGGGAGGGAGTCTTGTGGGAATTGGTTTAGGAGTATATATTCTTCTAGTGTGCTTGTTTATATCTGCCAGCTGACCTTGGAGAGATTTCCAAGCCAAAACTACTGAACTTGTAGATTCCAGGGAACCCCAAACCAGAGGTAAGAAACGTCTTGTCATTGTGAATTCTACTGCGAGATGGGGCTTCCCAGGTGGCTCAGTGGGAAAGAATCAGCCTGTAATGCAGATGTGGATTCGATCCATGGGTTGGGAAGATCCCCTGAGGAAGGAAATGGCAACCCACTCCAGTATTCTTGCCTGGGGTATCCCATGGACAGAGGGGCCTGGTGGGCTACAATTGATGAGGTCACAAAGAGCCAGACACAACTTAATGACAGAGCACACGCACACTCATGGGAGACATTGAATGTCTTTTCCCACCCAGGGCTGAGTTTAGACAATCAAACTGCTTTATCTCTTTTTGCTGAAAAGATGACCTAGTCCATCCTGTAACAGAGGATGCAGCATTTTTGAGTGTCCTGGCTTGATGTCTACGTAAAGCCTCGACTCCCATCCCTATATGGTGTGAAAGACCAAGCTCCTATTTTGCCTAGACTGGTGACCATGAACCCTACCTGGGGGCAGCTACAGTATCATTTCACATATAACCCTCAAGACTTCTAGTCCATTTTCGTTTTAAGATTTTGGGAATTCCCCTGATTTTTTTTTTTCTTTTTGCAAGTTCAGTTTTGCTGCATTTAAAAGGATGTTTATTATATGTCATCCAGTAGTTCTAGAGACTTTGTAATCAGACTCTTCAGGTTATCTAGTCCAGAATATTCCTAGAGATAGGCCAAGGAAATTGAAAGCCCCCTCTTCATAGCTATACCTACCCTGCATGGGCCATGCTGAGGTTTCGTAGAAAATAAACACTTTAAGGAGATTTTGCAAGAGTGAGGAAGAGAGATGAGCAAATCTGATAATCTCTTTTTTAGGTGAAGACTTAAGTGAGAGATGTTGCAGGCAACTGCACTCTCTGAAGAAACAGTGGCATCCTTGGCAGGACATCTCATGATGTGATGTGATGTGATGTGATGTGATGGTTTCTTTTTCTTAAATCATGGAAGGATAATGCAATAGAGAGGAGGATATTTCATTTTAATCTTTTACATCTGTTCACCAGATATAAAAGGATAAAATAAGATAAAGCAATGCTCTCTTGAGAAGTCCATATTTTCAAAGGCTTTTGGCATTAATGTGCTTATTAATTGTCATAGATAGTCACTGTCATCAGAAGAATATTGTATAATATATAGTGGCCTTTATAGGACTAAGAGAGAGAATTTCAAGTTTTTTTCTTAATCTGAGCCACTTAAAATGAAAAACAAAGACCATTAAATCCTGTTCACTTGAAGGGGATCCTAAATATAGTTTATTGGGGCTCTTAATTCACCCTGAAAACTGCTGTAATTATTAAAAGTGTCCAAGCTGTTAATTCGAAAACAACATATGCCACATTTACATAATGATTTGCATATAATTTCCATGTAATTCATTTAATGTCAAAATGTACAATTATGCTTCCAGCCCCTCTGCCTTTTGCCCCCATGCCCCTTCCTGGCCCCACTGTGTTAAATCAGAATCTCTTCCTTGTTGGAAGCTATTTATGAATGGGTTTAGGAAAGATGGCTGGATGGAGGTCGTCTGTTGTTTTAGTCCAAAAAGATCTTGGCCAAATGTATTTCTTCTTCCAGACTGGATTGGTTGTACTCTCTATTGTGAGTACATTATGGGGACCAGTTACTCAGTTCTGCTTGAGACATGGGCTCATTTTACAGATGAAGAAACTGAGGCTCAGAGAGGTTCTCCCTGGTGTGCTATGGTGTTCACTTGCTTTCTCTGTCCCGGAAATCCAAAGTCCCCCACCTGCCATACTAGAGGCTTTCTCGTGTATCTTTTACATGAAACAAATATAGTTCATTTAAAAAAAAATCATTTGTCATAGCTCATGTGATTATTTGCTCTTGGGTTTGCCATCAAGGACAGGAAAGAATTCTTCCGTCAGATTCCAGAAACATATTTATCCAATGTGGGTAAACTCTCTTTCTGTCTAAACTAACTGCAGCCCCACAAGCATGTCATGCTTTTTCTGGCTCCTACCTGTGTTTTCAATGTGGGCCCCTCTGCCTGCATCTCTGCACCCAACACCTGGTCTCCCATTTACACATCACCAGGATGCCTTCTTCAATGCCCTGTGACTAGGTTTGATTCCCCTATAGTGAACTCGTGAATCACTCTGTTTGAATTGAGCTCCCTGAAAGCAACCCTTGAGACAGACTAGAGTGTAGGGACTTCCCTGGTGGTCCAGTGACTAATACACTCCACACTCCCAGTGCAAGCAGCCTGAGTTCAATCGCTGGTCAGGGAACTAGATTCCACATGCTGCAGCTAAGAGTTTGCATGCCGCAACAAAGATCCATGATCCTGCATGCCGCAACTAAGACCCAGTGCAGCCAAATAAATAAATAAATATTTTAGAAAGAGACGGGTATAGGTACTGCATTTGGGAAGTGACCCCTGGGTGCAGGGATAAGGGAGTTGGGAGAGTGAAACCAGGAAGGAAAAAGTTAGGGGGCATCACTAAGGATGCTGCTATCAGCAATGGGAGCTCAATTCCTCTGGGTCCTCCTGGGAAGTGTCTGGATGGATTCCAGTATAACTGCCTGGAGGAGGGGAACTGGGGCATTTATCCACTGGCTCAGTTGCCATTGGCTGAGGGTTGCCCCAAGAGTTGCTTGTTTTCCTGCCCTTCCCAGCTGTGCAGCTTCACAGACTGACGACACTCTCCAGGGCTTCTGCCGTGTCTGGGTCATCCAGAAAATGCACCTATGTGTTGCTCAGGCTGGTAGCAACATGCCAGGCTCAGTCTTGGCTGAGATCGGAAGTAAGGCAAGCAAGTGTGTCCCCGGATGTGTCTAGTACTGCACTCACCACTCTATTTTGCATTTCTATCCTCCACTAGAGCTTAAGCATCCTGAGGACAGGTTGTGTGACCACTGGGTCCTCAGCTAGACATTGTGTTTGCTAATAATCTGTCACACGAATACATTAGGTACAAAATTCAGTTCAGCTTCAGCAAAGCTATTTATCATTAAGTTTAGCAAAGTCACAAGAGCTGGTTTCTTTAATTATTCTTTTTTCCTCCCCAATTCCATCCACCCTAAAAGTTGGAAGAAAGGAAATGAACCAAGGGGAATATTTCACATATACATTATGAAATTGCCAGAAGCAAAAAGAAAATCAGGTCTGTCATGATTCTTCACTTGAAGATACCAGCAAATTCTGAGGCAAAATCATAGCTGATATTTGGTTTCATTCAAAGGAATAGCATCAATTAAACTAAAGTTAAATGGATAACAACCAAAGCCATGGTTCGAGACACTTAGGGCCTTATCTCCTAGAAGTAGCTCCATCTTTTCTTTTCATCACTTCGCTTTGTCATTTCTACTCACCTCTTTGCTACACCCTCTCAGTTGGTTTCCGTTCTCCTTTATTTCTTATCCCTCCTGTTCTTCCTCAGGTCTAGGACTCCAGCTGCCACATGGTGCCGAGCATGATGACAGAATCATGTGGGCAATGAGGCCCCTTTCATTTTCAACTGCACACTTTATCAAGACAGAAAGCTGGATGCCCATGTGCTGTGCTTAGTCGCTCAGTCGCTTCTGACTCTTGGCAACCACGTGGACTGCAGACCGCTCGGCTCCCCTGCCCACGGGGCTTCTCCAGGCAAGAAAACTGGAGTGGGTTGCCATGTCTTCCTCCAGGGGATCTTCCCAACCCAGGGATTGAACCCAGGTGTCCCACATTGCAGTGTATTCTTTACCAACTGAGCCACCAGGGAAGACCAAGAATACTGGAGGGGGTAGCCTAGCCCTTCTCCAGGGGATCTTCCCAACCTAGGGATCAAAGCAGGGTCTCCTGCATTGCAGGCGGATTCTTTGCCAGCTGAGCTACCCGGGTACCTGTGGTTCCTCCTCAAATAAACATGGTGATCTGACAGCCAGGGAGCTGAGGGGAGGCTGTGCGAGAAGCCTCCTTGTCTAGCAGGAATCTGTCAGACAATGTCGAGTCAACAGAGACGGACAACTCGCAGTTACCAGTGGGGAGAGGGAAGGGGGAGGACATGATAGGAGCAGGGGACTAAGAGGTACAAACTATTAGGGATAAAATAAATAAGCTATAAGGATATATTGTACAAATAAACAAATACAAATAATAATGTTAGATACATTAAAGCATTTTTAAGTAAAATACCTAGAAAAACTGGGAAAAAAAAAGAAAATGTCAAGGAGTCGATGGGCCCTCAGAAGTGGTATGGCACCCCCCATGGCCGCCCCCATGTCTCCGGGGACCTCTGGGCCATGAAGACCTTGCCCTCCAGTGATCCCTAGGAACTGCCCACACACCAAGGGGGTAGGTAGCTGCCAGACTGGACAAGAGAGGATCTGAGAGAGGAGGGGACATCTGGTCAGGAGGCAGAGCGGCAGCCTCTCTTCTGCCTCCTTCCTCCTTCTGTAAGGAGGATGCTCCGAGGGAATCCCTGTTGGCCCAAACACCTGTGCCTGGTGCATCCCTTTCTGGAAGCTCCATCTACATATTCTTGTGATTGACACTGAACTGTGTGTGTGTGAGAGAGAGAGAGACAGAGACAGGGACACACAGACAAAAGAGATAGAGGTAGAAATATTATATTATAAATAATAGTTGTTTATAATAATGATGGGGCTTCCCTGGTGGCTCAGACGATCAAGAATTTGCCTGCAATGCGGGAGACCCAGGTTCAATCCCTGGGTTGGGATGATCCCCTGGAGAAGAAAATGGCAACCACTCCAGGACTCTTGCCTGGAGAGCCCCATGGACAGAGGCCTGCCCATGGGGGTCACAAAGAGTCAGACACCACAGAGAAGTCGACGAACACTATAATAAAGATGATGGCTGAATTTATCAAGATGTTTACAAGTTCAGGCACCATGCTGAGCTCTTCCCAGGTATCCTGGCATGAGTTCTGTGAGTATTCCCACTGCACAGTTGGAGGACTGAGTCTCAGAAAGGTTAAGTGACTTACCCAGGGTCACGCTGAGTAAGTGGAGTATGCGGACCTCACACACAGGCTTCAAACTGCAGAAGTCGAGTTGGTCATCATCACGGTAGGAGATTAGAGACCCGCAGGATGTGTTCTGGGCAGTGCATAAGTGTGTGTGTGTGTGTGTGTGTGTCCTCTTGTGTGCACATGTCTAGAGAAAGTGGTGGCTGAGAATACAGAACAGATCCAGATGGCACGGATTTGAAGTCCAGCCATTCTATCTTGTGGGTGTTATCTCAGGCAGGTCACTTACGCCCCTCTGTGCCTCAATTGCATCCTCTGTACATTCGGCACAATAGTACCTCACTTACTGGCTTGTGAATGCTTTGAAAGGTGATGTGTGTGAGTTCTTATGTAAATGCTGGATATTTGTGTCACTGGTAGTAGTCATTACATATCAGTGTTCAAGTGCATGAAGTGTTAGTCACTTAATCGTATATGACTCTTTGTGACCCCACGGATTGTAGCCCTCCAGGCTCCTCTGTTCATGGGATTCTCCAGGCAAGAATACTGGAGTGGTAGCCATTCCCTTCTCCAGGGGGCCTTCCCAACCCAGGGATCAAACTTGAATCTCCTGCATTGGCAGGCAGATTCTTTACCATCAAGCCACCTGGGAAGCCAGTGGTGAGTAACATCAAATGTTTATTGATAAGAATAATAAGAAGAATGTTTACTGGGTGCCCACTTTGACATAGTGCTCAGAATACATTCCCTGATCTAGACCTCCCAGTTCTACCACGAGGTCAGTATCATTAGTTCCATTTATACAGGAGCAGTTGAGGCTCAGGAATATTAAACAATAGTCCAGAGACAAATATCTAAGAGAGGTCAGAATCGAGATGCAAACCTTGATAACTGTGCTGTCCTGTCTTACATACTTTTTGTGGGCTCATTTATTCATCTGAACAAATACCTTTCATTCAGACTTAGATTTTTTTTTTCCACATTAGGAACTGTGCCCATCTGCCTGCCTGAGAAAAGTTTGCACAGAGCTGCTTTTAAATGGCGACCCCTTGCAGCTTTTTAATTGCCACTATCTCTTTGAACATTTGGAATTTGTAATGAAATCACTTTCCACCCCGATTCATCCCAAATTCAATATTCTGTTTCCTTTCAGCTTTTTGTGAGTGTGTTTCCCGAGCAATGAAAAGATTGGTAACTTTATAAAACATCTAAAAGCGCGGTGGAAGTTTCCTGGGGCTTCAAGTGTTGTGTTATGTTATCTTTGGAATAACTTTGAAGTCCCACCGGTGTAATAGAAGCCGTTATTATGTCATGGAGCTGATTAGCATGCCTGTGGGAAACATTAATTCATGCTGACATCATAGCTGGGTTTGCAATCAACCAGTGTGTTTTGCTTCTCTTCGCTCCCCGCCTACCCCACAAGCCGCCCCCCGGTGCTCTTCATGTAAAGGTGATGGGCTGACTTTCTGAGGATAATGGGGGCATGTAAGGATGCCCCCAGATGAGGCCGAGCTGAACCACAGAAGCCACCACTACCTCCTGACGGCCCGGGGAGGAAATGGCGAAACAAAGCTTTTGGCAGAAGCAGGGAGAAGGCTGCTGGCCTTTTGATTTGCCTTGAAAGGTTTTGATTTAGTTGGCATTCAGACTCTTGATATATAAAACATTTTAACTCAGTAGTCAGCATGGCTGCCTGAATCCATTTGGTTCCGGTCAGTTATGATTAAGCTGATTGCTGGTGGTTCTGGTGTGGCAGGCGCAGGGGGCAGGGCTGGCCTTCACCGGATAAGACCAGCACATTCCAAACTCTCTCTTCCTCCAACACAAGAGAACATTTCATTGACAAAGGAAGCCGTAAAGAAGAGACATGTAGATTCCTATTATCTCCAATTGTTAATATTTAACATGCATTAAAGAGCTATCTTTCTGTTCGCCACGTGCAATTAATTTAATCACCAATGCACTGTTAAGTATCTATCAGAAATGTGAATTTTTTCACGATGTATTAATCTGGTAATGATGTCTTTCCTTTTTACCTTTAGATTTAGTATTATTGTTTTACGTTACGTGGCGTATCCTCCGGGGAACTGGAGAGAAACTATAGGAAGTGTTGGGAAGAGCCTAATGATGGCTGATGTGGGGTCAGGAGAGTTCAGGGTGTTTCTATTTTGAACACAACTTGGGGCTCCCTTCCTCCCTCTAGGGCATGTGTGGCCTGCTCGGCTCCCCCTCTCCTCTGAACTCTCTACCTGCAACCTGTGTAGCTTGGAAAGCTGGGATGATCATATCCTTGAGTCGGGTTTTGGCCTGGAAGATGAAAACCCTATTGTCTATGGTGAATCAAGGAAGGAGGAAATTGGGGAAGGGAGGTGTTATTTTAGATGTATATGTAAATAGCTGGGATCTTCATAGCCGGGGCCCATTTTGCCACAATTATAAGTGCCCCCCTACCAAAAGCTCCCTGTGCTCCCCTTTTGAAAAGCTCTTCACATTCACAACTGCCCACTCAGAATCTATTTTCTCCCATTAGATTCAGGCTGTCTGAAGGCAAGAATGTGTCTGCCTTGTTCACCAAATTGAGAACCTACCACATGTTAGATACTGTTCTAGCCCTCAGAATTATAGAGATGAGTAAGGTATGGTTCCTGCCCTATAGATGTCTTATCTTATTAACAAAACATTCATTTTGTTGTTGTTCGGCTGCTAAGTCGTGTCCGACTCTGTGACCCCATGGACTGCAGCATGCCAGGCTTCTCTGTACTTCACTGTCTCTTGGAGTTTGCTCAAATTCATGTCCAGTCTTTCTCAGCATCAGGATCTTTTCCAGTGAGTTGGCTCTTCACATCAGGTGGCCAAAATATTGGAGCTTCAGCTTCAGCATCAGTCCTTCCAATGACTATTCAGTCCTTTGGGATTGACTGGTTGGATCGCCTTGCAGTCCAAGGGACTCTCAAGAGTCTTCTTCAACACCACAGTTCAAAAGCATCAATTCCTCAATGTTCAGCCTTCTTTATGGTCCACCTCTCACATCCATACATGACTGTGGGAAAAACCATTGCTTTGACTAGATGGGCCTTTGCTGACAAAGTAATGTCTCTGCTTTTTAATATGCTATCTAGGTTGGTCATAACTTCTCTTCCAAGGAGCAAGTGTCTTTTAACTTCATGGCTGAAGCCACCATCTACAGTAATTTTGGAGCCCAAAAAATTAAAGTCTGTCACTGTTTCCATTGTTTCCCCATCTATTTGCCATGAAGTGATGGGACCAGATGCCATGATCTTAGTTTTCTGAATGTTGAGTTTTAAGCCAACTTTTTCACTCTCCTCTTCCACTTTCATCAAGAGGCTCTTTAGTTCTTCTTCAGGTTGGCACTAATTCAAAAGGTAACTTGGGATTTCTCTGAGCAAATGAGGGGTGGTGAGCACTTCAGTTGGAAAAATACATAGAAAATCACGGAAATGTCAGGGGGCGTGGTTTTGGTCACCTGCAAGAAATCCAGAATGGTTCCATTACAGGGGTTACCCGGGGGAGAGGAAAGATAAGGAATGGATACAGAGTCCTGAAGCTTGAAAAGGCAAAATGACTTACCCATGGTCACATATAAAGCCAAGTCTACTCTAAACCCAGTGCTCTTTTGGCTGAATTATAGTTCACACATGCTGCCCATGGTGAGAAAACACAGCCCTGGTATCAAGAGTCCCCCCAAGTGGTCCTGTTTGGCTGCAGTGGACTTTCAGTTAATGTATAACTTTTTAAAATTTATTTTATTTATTGAAGGATAATTGCTTTACAGAATTTTGTTGTTTTCTGTCAAGCCTCAACATGAATCAGCCATAGGTATACATATATACCTTCCCTTTGAAACTCCCTCTTAAGCCCCAAATTCTGAGTGCCCAACCTATGAGATAGACAGAGGGTTAAACAAAATTCGTAAGTTATCATGTTGGGGAATGGGACTTTTGCCAAAAAAGAAATGCATGATATAGTTAGAAACTGATTATAGAAATCCCCCTTCCCAGTTGAGCTGCTGGTCCACAATGACCTATTGGCCATATTTTATTTTATTTTTTCCTTCAGTTTATGCCAGGTGTTCCTTTATTTTATTTTTTATATACTATTCTATATTCCATTTTTAAAAAGTTTTACCCTTCTGCATCCTAGCCTCACTTCAAATCTCTAACTTCCCACACATGCATCCTTGCTGGTGAGTTTCACTGAGGCTCTCCTAATCCGTCCTCTGTGCATTGATAGGTGCGTCTTCTGGAACTCATTCTGTATAGTTCTGTGTGTTAACATTAGGTGGTGTTGGATCCCCAATCTCATTTTGCAAGCCCTAGGTACCACTCTTTAATCAAACACATTAATTTAATTTCTGTATCTAAATGTATGAATAATCACACCAAGTGGAAGAACCTATCCTTCTGTCCATTCAGGTCAATTTCTGCTTCCAAAGAAGTGTGTGCCAAAGTTATGAAAAACTTCATATTTTCAGAGGTTTTTGTACTTAAGAATTGCAGATAAAGGACTGTGGACCATTTTACTCCTCCATTCTGCCTCTGATGGACTCCTCCGCATTTCTAGTTCTGCCAGTTCAATCAGTGCCTGGCATATACCCGGAAAAAAACATAATTCAAAAAGACACATGTACCTAATGTTCATTAACAGTAGCCAGGACATGGAAGCAACCTAAGTGTCCATCAACAGATGAATGGATAAAGAAGATGTGGTAAATATATACAATGGAATATTACTCAGGCATAAAAAATAATGAAATTGAGTCATTTGTGGTGATGTGGCTGGTCCTAGAGTCTGTCACACAGAGTGAAGTACGTCAGAAAGAGAAAAACAAATATTGTATATTAATGCGTAGATGTGGAATCTAGAAAACTAGTACAGATGAGCCTATTTGCAGGGCAGGCATAGAGAGGCAGGTGTAGAGAACGGACGTGTGGACACTGGGTGGGAAGGGAAGGGTGTGATGGGCTGGGAGAGTATCACAGACATACACACACTGCCACGTGTGTGACACACAGCTAGTGGGAAGCAGCTATATAACACAGGGGGCTCAGCTCAGTGCTCTGTGATGACAGAGGGGGAGCATGAGGGGTGGGGTGGGAGGGAGGCTCAGGAGAAAAAGGATATGTGTATACGTATAGCGGATTCTCTTCATTGTGCAGCATAAACTGACACAGTGTTGTAAAGTGATTATACTCCAATTTTGAAAAAAAGCAGCCCATATCCTTGTCTTCCTGTGAACCTTTCGGAGAACGTCTCTGGGGTACTCACCCAGAAGAGGGTGTCCTAGGATCTTAGGATCTATGCATTTTTCCTCCCAGTAACTACTGCCAGATTCCTCTGCAAAATACCTGTAGCAGTAAACCCCACACCAGCAGGACATGAGGGTGAGTTCCTATTTCCTAACACTCTCACCATCACTTAATATTATTACCTGACTGTCTACTTTTTTTTTTAATTGGAGGATAACTGCTTTATCACGTTGTGTTGGTTTCTGCCATACAACAACTCAAACCAGTCATAGTCATACATATATCTCCTCCCTCTGGAGCCTCCCCCTCCTCTCATCCCCTCCTCTAGGTTGTCACAGAACGCCAGGCTGGGTTCCCTATGTTATATAGCAACTTCCCACTAGCTATCTGTTTTACACATGAGAGTGTATATATGTCCGATTGCCTGATTTTTTTCCAATTTGATAGGTAAAAAGTGCCATCGCAAGCTTGTTCTAATTTGCCTTTCACTATCAGTGAACATGAGCTTTGTATATATGTTAGCTGTTCTTCTTTCCCTTTTTGGGAAACACCTATTCATATCTTTTTAGTTTCCTGTCTTTTTCCCTTCACTATATCATTTGTTTGTTTGGATTTTGACTACACAATCATTATCCACTCCAAGGTCACAAATACATTTATCTTATTTACTTACTATATTTCTTAAGTTTTACTCCTCACATCTCAGTCTTTAATTCATCCAGTTCATCTCTTGCTTATGTTCTTGTATATGCTGTGAGGTTATGATTCAATTTTTTTCTCTATTCTATGAGTCAGTTTCTCTTTTTACCAAATAATCTGTACTTTCTCTATCCATTGGTGATGCTGCCTCTCTTAGATACAAATGAAATATAAAATCCTGCAAGGGTATTGATTGAAATTACAGTTGAACGTTGAATAACACAGAGATTAGGGGTACCAACCCTCCCCACAGTCAAAAATTCACATATAACATTGCAATTGGCCCTCGAATATAGATGTCATGGTTCTGCCTCCATGGATTCAGCCAACCATGGATCATATGGTACCGTAGTATGTATTTAGTGAAAAAAAAAAATCTGTGTGTAACTGAACCTACACAGTTCAAACACGTATTTTTCCAAGGGTCAACTGTATCTATTTGGGGAGACTCAACATGTTTTATAGCTCATTTAGTCCTCACAAGAACACAGTGAGTTAGATCTTATGTCCCCGATTTACAAAAAAGGAAAGAGAAGCTCCAGGAAGCTAAATAAGCCAGTTATTAAGTAATAGAGCAAGGATTCAAACCTAGATCTGTTTGACTTTCTGAGGGTTTTTATTGTTATTATTGCACCCTTCTGTCCTTGTGAATGTATATCCTTGCTTATTTATTTATGACCAACTAACCCCTCATAACCTGCTTTCCTTTAGCTATAAAAATAACCCAACCCGAGGCTATCTAGCCTATAAATGTTTTTTCTTTCTACCTTAATCCCAGGGGAATCTCTTGGCTGGCTGCCATAGGAACCGAGAGCAATACCTCTGAGATTCTGTCTGACCTCAAGTAGGATCAGGGTCTTGGAGAAGTGACCTGTTTTACAAGTAAAATAAAAATTAATAGACTGTGTAAGTAATTTCCATTTTCCATTTTGATATCTCTGATGAATGAAAGAATATCTGATGAATGAACATAAAGAAATTTTAAGTTTGTAAAGAATCTCTAATTTGGTCTAAAAAAAATCATAAAAGGTTTATGACATAAAGGTAAGTATGAAGGAATAAGAGCAATAGTAAATTACATTGTCATAGTTCTTTATAGTTTTCAGAAGATACTAATGCTGTTCATTTGTTTGGGCTCTTTCAGTGCTCTTTTAAAGCAGGTAAACTGAGCTTACATGTTACAGACAAAGAAATTGAGGCATGGATCTTTACCCAAGCTCAGGTGATTGCATGAATTCCCCCAACTGGTCACCTCTAACTGTATTCATTCTGCTAACAGGATGTTAGCAGACGTGCCTAAAGCAGAGGCTTGAAAGTGCCTGCATGCTTCTGATTGATCTCTCGCTCTTCAGACATTACCATAAGGACAGTCCAGGCTGGCCAACTGTTCCAAAGAGGAAGGTAAGAGACATCTGGAGCAAAGTTCCCCAGATAAGATGCCCCGGCCAAGCTCAGCTAGGAGCAGAGCCCCCTTTGACCTGCAGATCCATGTGTGCTCATCCTCATTCACTCAAATCATATCTAACTCTTTGCAGCCCACCAGGCTCCTCCGTCCATGGGATTTCCCAGGCAAGAATACTGGAGTAGTTTGCCATTTACCCCTCCACAGGATCTTCCCAACCCAGGGATCAACCCCGCGTCCCCAGCTTTGGCAGGTGGATTCTTTACCAGTGAGACACTCAAATGCAAATTCATGAGCTTTCATTAAATACAGTTGTTGAACCATAGAGTTTGGATGATAATTTGTTACATAGCAATAGCTAGCTGATACAACAAGACAAACCAGTTAGTAAATTGTAAAGCTGCACTTGGAATCTAGATCTTCAAACATGTAGTTGTACACACTTTCAACTCTGCTAATTTGCTTTTCATGCAGACAGACATTTGTTTAGACTTTAAAAAAAAAAAAATTCAAGATGGAGCCTGTTCTGCTTCACATCTCAGGGGCCATGTCTTCTCTGATTCCACAGAGCCCAGTCCCATATCTTTCACATTGTAGGTAGTATGTTCATTAAATAAAGAAGCTATAAAAATATGAGGATCATACCTCTATCCCCTTCATCTTATTTTTACAAATAAAATTTTTAATAAAAACAAAGGTAAACTGGAAGATATATTGATCAGTGAGAATCAACTTCTAAAAACTGGTCCCAGCAACTGCACAAAGAAGACACAGTCATCATTTTCTTTTTCAGACATCTGTCCATATGCAGCATATTTCCTCTCTGAAGAAAGATCAAACCCCATAAAATGCATCATTTATATGCCACTCCCCATTATGAAACAGCATGGAGACCATTAATGAGAAGCAAAGGCTAAAAGAAGAGCCCACGAGTCGGGTTCAGGCAGACTGTGGTGAAAAGGCACCATCCTTTGGGAATTACACACAGGAAAAAAGAAGAAACATCGAGCCTGATTCTCTGCCCCCCACCCCCCAACCCCCATCCTCAACTCCATCCCCACTTCCCCCGTTGCTTCAACAGCTTGAGGTAGAGAATTTGTAAAACCCACACGGAGAGCTTTTTCCTCTGATTTTTTAATCTCAGAAGTCCGACAGTGGCGATGAAGGTAGCTGTGACATTTGCAATTTTCCATGCACCAGCCCATTCCATTTTCTCTCCTGGTGCTGCTTCCATGGTACAGTAAACCTCCAGCTCTGACAATAATTATAGCCGGAATAAAATGAAGGGAGTAATAGGAACAAAGCGTCGCTGTAATTGCCTTTTCATTATTTGCTAACAGTTAGTTATTCAGTCACAGGGAAAAATTACACAGTAATTGGTTGACAATGGGGAAGCAATCGCTGAATCCCACAACTATGATATTTTTGCTTGTTGGGCTTTAGACCTTTTATTCATATTTTGATTAAACAGCTGGAGCATTAAACTGACATGGAATGTATCCTTGGTCAAATTCCGATGTGATTGTTTCTACCCCATTCAAAATGTTGAATTTAAACTAGCACCTACAGTAGAGCTGTAAATAGTCTATTGACTTTCAAATAAATCCCTCCTCTTTACTCCAGTTCATAAAGAAAGCACGGTGAGTGTAATAGCACAATTTTTTTTAACAAATCAGTTTCAGTTGGATGTTTTCAAATATAAAAAAAGTATATGGAATCACATGGTGCCTTCTTCCGGCCTTCAAATTTTTCTTGAGTTTAACTTTCTAAACTCAAGATCTTCATGTGTATGCTCAGTCGCTCAGTCATGTCAGACTCTTTGCAACCCCATGGACTGTAGCCCACCAGGCTCCTCGGTCCATGGCATTTTCTAGGCAAGAATACTGGAGTGGGTTGCCATTTCCTCCTCCAGGGGAATCTTCCCGACCCAGGGATTGAACTCGTGTCTCCTGCATTGGCAGGTGGATTCTTTACTACTGCACCACCTGGGAAGCCCCAAGATCTTTATGGAGTCCTGAAAAACATTCACTATTACTTGCTCCTACAGGTAGAAAAACTGAGGTTGGAAAGGGACTGAATTATTCAGGTTCATCCAGCTCTCTACTCATTTTAGGACTGGAAACCCAAATGATGACTCTTGGTACTGCATTTAAACTGTCTTCTGGCTCCACATTTGCATGTAGGAGGAGAACTAGAACAGCACAACAGGTAAGATCTGTGCCTTCATAAGCATACATCTCCATATGTGTCTGTGTGTGTGCGCACACACATACACACACACACTACATGGTGTCTGCCTCATGTTGATGATCTTTGTGGGTAAGCTTCATGGGTACCACCTTTCCTTGGCATCCTAAGCCACATCCTAGCCACATCCTAATGAGAAGGATGGGACTAGGCCACACCCTAGTCCCACACCTAGACTAGGTCCGTGTGTGCCATGATGTCTTGGGAAACGTTCAATAGTGATAATAGAATGAGAAGATCTAATTATTATGGTCGGCCCAAGCTTAGGAATCTTTTTACTCTAGGTGATACAAATGTTATATTGGTTAAACACGAGAGTGTTGAGTTGGCATCCATGTTGCAATTGCAGAAGGGACTGAGAACGGTGCCTTGTAAAGAATGCATCCATGTTTGTATGTATGTGTATGCATGTATCAATATCAGAGCTGGTGATGAAAGATGAAAAAGCTACCACAAAGTCTTATTTGAAAGATGGAGATTTTCTGTGTAGGGGGTGGAATGCCCGGGATCATATGCATGTGGCCTTGAATCCACTTCAATAATTTTAAGAGAATCTTAAAACCATGACTCGGAGAAAGTGGTTATGGGAGGAAAGAGGTGAAGAATAGGATATTTGGGGACAGAATGTGTCTAAAGCTGTAACTAACACAGAAAGCCAGGACATAAGCTTGGTGCTTCACAAACATGATCTTATATAATGCTCATAGCAGCTCTAAGTGGCACAGTTTCTCATCTTCCTTTCATAGAGACTAAGTCTTAGACAGATTAATGGATTTGCTCAAGATCACCAAGCCAGTGGGAGAGCCAGTGAATAAAATGCAGAAACTGGGCTTTGGCCTTGAAGTCATTGGTGACCTTTAACTACATGCACGTAATCGCAACTTATCTAATTTTCCAAGTAAATCCACAATCAACCTTATTTGATGTCTACTGTCTAAGGGCCATGGGCTTCCCTACTGGCTCAGCTGGTAAAGAATTCACCTGCAATGCAGGAGACCCAGGGATTGAACCTGGGAAGATCCCCTGGAGAAGGAAATGGCAACCCCAGTACTCTTGCCTGGAGAATTCCATGGACAGAGGAGCCAAAGAAGCTATAGTCTATGGAATTGCAAAGAGTTGGATTGTATGACTAACTTTCACTTTCTTTTTACTTTCTCTAAGTGCACAATGGGGATTCAAAGGCTAATGAAAAGTTTCTCTCCTTGAGATGTTTAATCTCTCCCAGTGGAAACCATGAACCAAGTCCAGCATGAAGGCCACTCCTATGTCTATGGTGATCCAGTTTGAGTTGCCCCAGAAACAGACCCTGAGACAAAGATTCAAGTGCAACTAGTTGATTTGGAAGGTGATGCCAAGAAACATGGATACAGGGTAAAGAGTGAGACAAAAATGGGCAGGATGCTAACAGTGCATTAAAGGTTACTGCTGGGGACATCTGGACCCCATTTTCCCAGGGGAATTGTAGGACACTTTGGAGAGCATATGTGTTGGAGAACATATTTCATTGTTATCCTGATCTGAGGGTGAGGGAATTGGGATATTTATCCTCAGCGCCCTGTCCCTCACTGGTTAAGAGCTACTTCTGAGGGTATTAACTCTTTGCATTTCCAGTTGACTTTGTGCACCAGCCCAGGGTACACCAGCAACCAGAAAGAGCCTTTGGTAAAGACTTGCAGGTGTTCTCACTGAGCATCCTTCTATATTTACAAATGAGTGCCAAGGTGATGTGGGTGGGCAGATGACAGTGTCTGTCACCATGGTGACAGGCAAAGTGTGTCCCAGAGTGGGTAGTATTAGTGATCAAACTTCGAAGGTGAAGGACAGGGCATTCTAGAGCATGGTCCCCATCAAGGGGCATAACTTAAGGTCATCTATCTCTAAAAGACCTGCCAGGCTTTGTACCAGAGGCAGAAATTAGCTGAGATGCCAGATTCAACTCCAGTGAAATCATCTCCTTCTCATAACAGAAAGCCCATATTCTTGTCCTGGCATCCAAGGCTATTCACAGTCCAGCTTCAGTTCACTTCTTGACAAGTTCTGAGCCATCTACCCTGGGCTTTGATTCCTGCCCGTTTTTATTAATAAGTACTAGTGTTGCTGCCTAGGTCCTGCCTTTGAGACCCTGCCAATCCTTGAGGGTCTCCATTCCAAATCTGCCTCCTACACTCTTTCCCAACCAACCTAGGCGGAAGGGACCTTCCTCTGCCCCCCTGCTCCTGACCCAACACACTTATGCAGTCTCCATCACTTCCAGTGATAAAAACCACAATCTCCTTTTTTGCATTTCTCAAATCCTCAAAGCCCTAGAAACTCAAAGAGTTTTATTTTTGTTATCATTTGTTTGCTTTGCTCTTTAAAAAATCTTATAAGGTAGCAGAATCTGACCTGAACTGACATGAAGCTATTTCTAGTTCTTATTTGATCTAAATATTCACATATTTCACCACATAAATATTCATATATTTGGTTAGAGAATAAAGCCCCAGATCCTACTGTGCTTTTCTATTACACCATGTTTCTTCTCTAAAATCTTTATATCTGCACCTTATTTGTTTTGTACAATTTGTATATGTACATTCATATTTCTTCTCTAAAATCTGAAAATTCTGAATTATAAAATATATCTCCAGCTCATGTGATTCAGATATGGGCTTGTGAGCCTATAATATTAAAAATAAGAAGAATAAGGATTTTCCCTGGTGGTCCAGTTGTTAAGACGCCAAGCTCCCATTGATGGGGGCCCAGGTTTGCTCCCTTGTCAAGAAACTAGATTCTGCATGCCACAGCTAAGACCTGGTGCAGTCAAATAAATAATAAAAATAATGTTAATAGGCAGTACTGAAGTCCATTCAAAGTGCTTTATATATTTAATGATTTTAATTCTCATAAGGACTTGAGAAGATAAGTTCTAGTAATAACCCTATTTTCCTAACTTCCCTTAGGAAACTGAGGTTCAGAGATGTTATGTAACTTGCTGAAGGTCATACAACTTGCAAATGCCAGAAGCCAGGGTTTGAACTTAAGGCAGTCTAGCAGAGTCAAAGCTTTTACTTGCTACACTGTGCTTCTTCTAAGTCTAAATGCCCAGCCTTGAAATTGTACATAACTCCTAGCTCAGACTTACCATCTGTCTTGTTCATGAATGTTCTCTGAGGGACCCTCTCTCCTTCTGAGTCTGAATTTTCAATGTCCAAGCTTTAAACCACCAGCATTGAGTTGCTGTGGATCGTATTTATCTCCCTGGTATGAGTCTCCGGAACTTCTTGCAGACTTCAGTGGTCCTCATGTTCACCCTCAGTCCCTAAGATGTGTCCAGGTCTTTGAGACCCTATGGACTGTAGCCCGCCAGGCTCTTCTGTCCATGGGATTTCCAGACAAGAATATTAGAGTGGGTTGCCATAACCTCCTCCAGGGGATCTTCCTGACCCAGGGATCCAGCCCACATCTCCTGTTTTGGCAGGTGGATTCTTTACCACTGAGCTACCTAGGAAGCCCTCCTTTCAAACCACAGCCTCAGGAGGAGCAACCTGTCTGTTGCAGTCCAGCCCCAGAAACGGCTCTGTGTATACCCTGGATCTGTAGCCTCTCCTTGCGTATCTCCTCTCTGCCCCCAGAGCCTCACCCCCACCTCTCCTGTGCCTTGGAACCCTTCTAAGATTAGAGACCACAGAAGTCTGTGTCCTGAGAATTATCCCAGGACCTTGCCTAGCATAGGGCCTTACTGATGTATGGAGGCAAGAATATATAGCTGAACGAGGAGGTCCAGATTTAGGCTTCTTTGCTAGCATAGACATGTCTTGGTTTTGAAATTACTCTCACACTTGACTTTCCCCACCAGCCTAATCTGTAGCAGATTCATAGTGCCAGGAGTTGAACCCGCCCCAAACTGGATTCAGAGTTCATTCTTCTGTGATGACAAACTATGCTTAAGTGCTTCTGCATCATTCACCCCTATGAGCTACTTAAATGCCTTGTCTCTGTTGATCCTCACAACAGCCCTATGAAGAGGTACCTTTGTTGCATCCTTTTACTATATGAAGAAGGGCTTCCCAGGTGGCACTAGTGGTAAAGAACCCATCTGCCAATGCAGGAGACGTAAATGATGCAGGTTCGATCCCTGGGTCGGGAATATCCTCTGGAGAAGGGCATGGCAACCTACTCCAGTATTCTTGCCTGGAGAATCCCATAGACAGAGGAGCCTGGCGGGCTACAGTCGACGGGGTTGTGAAGAGTTGGACACGACTGAAACGACTTAGCACCCATGTATTCACTATATGAAGAAACTGAGGTGGAGAAAAAGGAACCTCCCCAAGGCCTCATACCTACAATACCCATCAAGTGTTGTCACAATAACCCTGTAACAACCCCGTCCTAAACTCAGTGGCTTAGGATAATCATCATCTACTCTTCTTGCTTACATATCTGTTAGCTTTCTTGATCTCATCTGGGCTCCTACAGGCTTAACTCCAAGCAGCTGTTGAGTTCAGGTCTGCTCGTATGCCTTTTATCCTCATTGGACCAGAGGCTAGTTTGGGCATGTTTTTCCTGTAGTGATGGGAGACACAGTGGGCAAACCCGATCTCTCAAACACAGTCTAAACCTCTAGCTGTATCAAAACCACTAATGTTTCATTAACCAGTGTGCAAGTCACATGGTCAGGCCCCACATGAGGGTGGAGGGGAATTATGCTCCTTCCAAGGACATAGGATCATAGGGACTCAGAGAGAATGTTCATCAAACAGTAACCTAGGACGTCCCTGCTGGTCTAGTCAAGAATCTGCCTGCCGATGCAGGGGACGCGGGGTCGATCCCTGGTCTGGGAAGATGCCGCATGCCACAGGGCAGCTAAGCCCACGTGCCACAATTACTGAGCCTGGGTGCTGCAACTACTGAAGCCCACAGTAGTTCCCAGAGCTTGTGCTCTGCAACAAGAGAAGCTACTACCAGAAGGAGAAGCACCTCCCCATCCCGGCACCTCAACTCGAGAGAGTAGCCCCCGCTTACCCCAACTAGAGAAGAGTCTGTGCACAGCAACAAAGGCCTAGTGCACCCAAACTAAATAAATAAATAAAATTTTAAAACCCAGTAATCTAATCCACCATACCCACCAACAAGTAGAGTCAGAAGTCCCCCCAGAGTTTCCAACTCTGAAGCCACCTTTTCTTAGCACTCTCTTGAGTAACATCAAATACCCAGGGCACAGCTTTTGGACATGTAGAAAAAAAAAAAGCCTGTTTAATCAGTCTATTGGGATTTTGGCTTCTGATTTGGAAGGCGTAAGGCTGCTCCTAAAGACATGTGAGAGATGGTGGGAGAGCCTAAGCAGTGGGGGGGGGGGGGGCAGGTGATTGCCTGCTCTGCCAAGCTGACATCCCCCCACCCCCACCTACACGCATGACCCTGTGATGAGGCTTCCCTCTGGGCCTTAGACCTATCATTAGAGGATTAACTTTCTCATCACTCTCCTTACACATGTCTCCATGCAGCCTCGGAATGCATCATCAAAGTCCAAAGCAAGGGCATTTGAATTCTTTGCCTGGCAGACCTGTTTTCTGGTGTTTAAAGAGATTGCTAGAAATTCCTAAATTTTGGAGCTGTCCCCCCCACCCCCACCACCACCACTGGGAGAGAGAAAGGAATAGCAGAAGCTCCCAGTGGATTAATTTATTTGTATTTTATTCTAGCTCCTGACATTTGGAGAAGGCTTGAAGAGCTTCCTAATGTTTGCTGGTTTTGATTTGCTTTGCAGGATGCTAGATTAAACCTCAGAATCCTGGAAAATAGTCTTGCTATTTTCCTTAGCAGAGGTACAAGGTCTGAAACTATTCTCTCAAATGCCAGGGTGGCCAGCCCCAACTCCAGAGCTGTGGCTCGTCTGTACCCTCACTGCATCACACATTACCAATATAGCCCAGTGCTGCTGCCCTTGCAGTCCAGAAACGACCCCAAATCCTCCCAACACAGCCCTCCAGGCAGCCAGTACTACTTGATCAGAGTTAATGCAACTGAGTTCCCATCCTTGCTCTAAAACTTTTCCATTTTTAACATGCTGGGCTTCCCTGGTGGCTCAGTCAGTAAAGAATCTGCCTGTCGTGCAGGAGACCTGGGTTCAATCCCTGGGTCACAAAGATCCCTTGGAGAAGGGAATGGCAGCCCACACCAGTATTCTTCCCTGGAGAATTCCATGGACAGAGAAGCCTGGTGGGTTACAGTCCATGGGGTTTCAAAGAGTTTCAAAGAGGACTGAGCGACTAACACTTAAAATAATTTTATCCAGCTCTCCTGTAGAGTTCTGATAAAGGTGCTGCCTTTTCCTGTTCTACTTCTCATTATGCTACTGTTCAACTTAAAAATCCTCAGTCTCCAAACTCCTTGTCTTGCCGTCAAGGTCCTCCATCATGTGACACTTTCACTCCCCACGACTAATCGAATGCCCCTTGAATCCCTTTATCACCCCTTGTTGTAAGAAATATTCTACTTTGGCTGCCAACATTCCTATACCTGCCTCCACCCCTAGTATATGTGCTTGATATAATTTTCTCGTTTTAAGTATGGGAGAAACTGGAGAATGTGATTAGGTTACTAGTCAGCTGACTCGGAGTTCATCAAAGGAGAGTTATCCTAGGTGCCATGGGGCCGTGCTCCGTGGCTAAGTCATGCATGACTCTTTGGGACCCCATGGACTAGCCTGCCAGGCTCCTCTGTCCATGGGATTCTCCAGGCAAGAATACTGGAGTGGGTTGCCATGTCCTCCACCAGGGGATCTTCCCGACCCAGGGATTGAACCCTGGTCTCCTGTGCCGGCAGGTGGGTTTTTTACCATTGAGCCACCAGGGAAGCCCTATGCTAGGTGGGCATGGCCTAATTAGGTGAGTCTTTAAAAAGAAGGACAGATCCTTCTGGAAGACAGAAAAATTTTGCTGGCCTTGAAGAAGAAAGCTGCTGTTGTGAGAGGGTCTGTGGAGGCGGCCATGAGGAAAGGATCTGAGGGTGGCCTCTGAGGGTGGCCTCTAGAAGCTAGGAGGGGTCCTTCCCCAGTAAGTAAGAAGAAAAATACAGAAACTCACTCACACTACAGCAGGGAACTGAGCTCTGCCAACAACCACATGAGCTTGGAAGAGGAGCTCCGCAGAGGAACACCTTGATTTCAGCCCTGGGAGATGCTGAGTGGAGAACCAGCGAGGTTGAGCCCAGACTTCTGATCCATGGAAGCTATGGGATGATAAATGATCATTATTTTCAGATGCTAACTGTGTGGTGATTTTTTTTTTTTCCCCACACAGCCATAGAAAACACACACATCCATATTCTCAAGCCATGTGCACATGGTGAGTTTTCCTATCTCAGGGAAAACTTAGATCAGAGTCTTTTCTCAAACTGGGAGTCCTTTCTCATCCTTCTGCTTAAACCTTATCCAAATGTAAACCCTTCCGAAATGTACCCTCGCCTCCTCCCTGAAGCCTTTTCTTGGTAGGCTCACACATAGATTACCTGGTCTTTTCTTTTTTCTTTTTTTAATGCCATAATTGATTCTCTTTGAGTTTCATAAAATCCCCCTGCAGACTTCCTTTGGGAGGAGTCCATATCTGCCTAATCCTTGTAGCCCATTGTAATTCACTGTACCCAGCACACAAAAGGTGGTTAATACACACTTATTACATGCATGAATGTTTTGTGAATTACAGTGTGCATCTGACTAACTTGTGTATTTGACAACTTTCCTAACCTTAATGTATCATGTTTTGATGACATTTAAAAAGTTTACATGACCAGGAACCAAATGAAGAGCTCTTCACCCTACATGTCCAAGTATAGTTACACTCACATTCCTCTCTCTTCTTTTATTTAATTCAAATCAGTACTCATCTGTCATGTGCCAGGTCTTTTGCTCCGTGCTTGTCCTTGATGAACCTAAAGTCTAAGGGGAGTGGGTCCCCAACCTTCCCGGTTTGCCTGGGACTGGAGGGTTTCTTGGGATGTGGGATCTCCAGTGCTAACACAGGGACAATCCCAAGCATACTGGGATGGTTGGTCACCCTAAGGGAGGGAGACACACAAGTCAGAAGGCAAATTCAGTAGGGAGGGCTCACTATGCTTTGGGAACTTAGAGTAGCAGATGATGATCTTATAAACTGACTCCTAAAGAGTATCTAGGAATCATTTAGAGGAATTGCACTAACTGGAAGGAGGAAGAGGCCAGCAGTAGTAGATGTAGAAATCGGAAACAGAATGAGCAAAATCCTGGCTCTGAGAGGTGGCTTCTTGAGAGAAATATGGATGTATGTACATGTGTGTTTAATTGCTCAGTCGTGTCTGAGTCTTTGATCCCATGGACTGTAGCCCACCAGACTCCTCTGTCCATGGGATTCTCCAGGCAAGAATACTGGAGTGGGTGGCCATGCCCTCCTCCAGGGGATCTTCCCAACCCAGGGATCGAACCCAGGTCTCTGCATTGCAGGCAGATTCTCTACCATCTGAGCCACCAGGGAAGCCCTGAGAGAAATATAAGTGGTTCCTATTCGAGGATTAGAATCAGCTGCCAAGCCAAACTTTTTGATTGTGTGTGTGAGTGCATGTGTGAGAGAGAGACATGGAAGGTCTCCCTGCCCACGAGGTGGGTAGGGAGAGAGAGACAGGCAGGGAAGCAGTGAGAAAGGAAGGACATTTCGGGCACAAGGGATAAGCTGTGTAAAACCCGACTTGACAATACTGGAGGCTGTGCATAGGCCTCAGTGTTGGAACACAGAGGTGAGAGGGGGGTGTAACTGGAAATGAGGCTCGGGGAGAGGTGGGCCCCACTCTGGAGGACTTGTGAGCCTGGCTGAGGAGGGTGGGCCCAGCTGGTAGGGTGGGTGGGAACCACCAAGTGGTGATGTGGACCCGTGTGTCCTTTAGATGAATGATTTGAGTCTCTGGGTTCACGACAGACCTGAGATTCCCAAGACAGGCATCACGGTGACAATGAGGAGGCTGTTGACTGTATCACGGAGAGGTGACCATGGCCTGAACTGGACAGTGACAGCGGAAATAGAGGGAATAGACATCTTTCTTTTTCTCTATCTATCTGCATCTCTAGCTACCTACTCACACTCACGAATACATGTGCATAAACATATACAGTGATGGAAAACATTTGTACGGACATTTATCTGGGAAGCATGTGCATATCTTGTTAGGTTACAAAAATGAAATGGGATCACACCATACATATTGTACCTTTTAATGCATTTAATAGACCTTGAACATCTTTGTATAAATGCACATATAGGTCTCTTCTCTGTGTCTCAGTATCTTTCCCAGTTGCCTAAGTATTCTGTTATAATGGATTTATCAGAAAGTATTTCTGATAAAAATTGGCAATGACAATTCAATTATTTATTTTACTTATTCTTTCTTTGTTTTCTCTTCCCATGTTGTAATGAACATCCTTACATGTTATTTTTGAGTGCTAATGCAAGTCTGTCTGGCTTCCCAGGTGGCATTATTGGTAAAGAATCCATCTGCCAATGCAGGAGATGTAAGAGACGCAGGTTCGATCCCTGGGTTGGGAAGATCCCCTGGAGGAGGGCATGGCAACACACTCCAGTATTCTTGCCTGGAGAATCCCATGGACAGAGGAGTCTGACGGGCTACAGTCCGTGGGATTAGAAAGAGTCGGACGTGACTGAAGCAACTTAGCATGCACACACACAAGCCTGTCTACAAGATAAAAATCTCAGAAGGTACGCGGCTAGGTCAAAAGGGTATAGATATTTTAGCTTTCATAGTTATTGGCAAGTTGCTGCCTGAAAAAGTATCAATATGCATTTCCATCAACAGTGTATGAATGTCTACTTGTTTTAAAACCATTTATAAATTAAGAAGAATTTCAATATCTTGATATAGAAATACGTTTAAGAAGGAGGGGAGTAGTCACCACATTATGTATATGACTCTGACTTTGGTTTCTTTGGAATTAACCTTTAATATGCTATATTTATCTAATGTGAATCTCAACTGATTTGGAAAAGTGTTTTATAATATACATTTTAAAGTCTGAATTGGGCTATAAGCAGTACTGCGTGGCTCATATGAAATCAGATCAATATACAACTCACTCTACCTTTAAACATGACAGCCACAAAAAAGGTATATTAAATGTATCTATCATGTGATAAATGAAATGTTTTCTATTAAAAAGTGTCTACCACACTTGGTTCCATTGCAATGCAAATTTTATGTTATGGCTCTTAGTAACAGTTTTTCTTGCAGCTAGATCTTTATTAAAGTCAGTCAAAGGCTGTGCTTCTCATGTTATGAATAGTCATCATAATTATCTAATGCAACTACTCCAAAAATCAGATTAGTAATTAGCTGGCCCAACTGATTGGTATGACTTCCTGGATGCAGCTCTTTAATGTTGAACATTTACTTTGTGCTTGAAGGATTTGTTTGTGTGTTTCCTATGTGTGATGAGAGCTTTTCGATAATTAGCTCCTAAGGGATGTCGTATTCCAATAGCTAAAGAATAATTACGGCCTTATGAAAAGTGAAATGACTTCGGCTTCCTTTTGTTGTGGTTTAATTGTAGGCAACAAGTCCAAGAGGCTTCTCATTTCAAATTGTGATAGTGAAGATGTTGCTTTCATTAAAAAAAAAAAAAAAAAGGATGTGAATTTGGTAAAATGGCAAATTGGTATAATTTTGAAAACAAACAAGCAAAGCACCCTATTTAAACAAGACTTGTGTTATTTCATTAGTTCATAATTTTGATTACAAATTAAACTGTGGCAGAGTGAGGAGTTGGAAGGTTTTCACAACAAAGGGGATGGAACTTGAAAAAAGTTCACATCAAAAGGCATCAGCTGGGGGGACGCCATTGTAATGGACTGTTAATTAGTGCCAACCACTAAAACAAAGAATAGAATGACAGGTCCGTTCTCACAGATTGTATAGTTTGGGGTTGAAGTGAGAATAGAACACATTAAAAAGAATATATCTTCATTGAGTACACTTCTTGTTAGTTTTGAAAAATTGACTTTTGGGGAAAAATGTTTCAAATCCAACTGTACCAAGGTTATTTTTCATTCTAAACAAGCATGAGGAGTTAAAGGATGCTTGTTTATCCAAGAAAGTAATACGTCAGCCAGTTATTGCTGCAATAAATGCTGTATAACCAACCACCCCCGAAATCAGTGTCTTAAAATAACAAGTATTTATTTGTCTCCCATGGGTTTGTGCATTGGTTGCCATTTTTTACAGATTTTTGCACAAATGCTTTACTGATGCCTTTCTTTTTTTATAGACATTATCTCTGTTTTAATTTTCATTTTCTATTGGACTGTAGTTGATTTACAATGTCGTGGTAGTTTCAGGTGTACAGCAAAGTGATTCCATTATAAATACACATATATCTATTCATTTTCAAATTCTTTTCTCAAATAGATTATTACAGAATATTAAGCAGAGTTCCTTGTGCTATACAGTCAGTTCTTGTTGGTTATGCTTTAAATATAGTAATGTTTATATGTCAATCCCAAACTTCTAATTTATCCCTTCCTGCCACCTATCCCCTTTGGTAATCGTAAGTTTATTTTCTAAGTCTGTGCATCTGTTTTGTAAATCAGTTCATTTGTATCACTTTTTTAAGATTCTGCTTATAAGTGATAACATGGTGTTTGTCTTTCTCTGTCTGATTTCCTTCACTTAGTATAATAATCTTCAGGTCCATCCATGTTGCTGCAGATGGCATTATTTCATTCTTTCTGCCCTGGTTGCAACTTGATTGGACTAGGTTGGACTTTAGGCTCATGACTCCAAGATCCAAGGTGACAGTTAGGGGTTCCTCCGTATCCCCTCTTTGGACCAGTGGCCACCCACAATGTAATCTTCTTATAGAGAACAGCAGAAGCGCAAGAGCCAGACCAAGATGCACAAGACACATAAGGTTTCTGCCAGTGTCATGTCCAAACTTCTGCTTGCCAAACGAAGTTACATGGACCAGCCCAAGATCAACGGGATGGGGAAGGGTGCTTTGCCTAGAATGCAAGAAAAAAGTACAAGTCGCTCAGTTGTGTCTGACTCTTTGCGACCGCATGGACTATACAGTCCATGGAATTCTCCTGACCAGAGTACTGGAGTGGGTAGCTGTCCCCTTCTCCAGGGGATCTTTCCAACCCAGGGATCAAACCCAGGTCTCCCGCATTGTAGGTGGATTCTTTACCAACTGAGCCACCAGGGAAGCCCTGTGCTAAACAATCATTCAGATTATCAGAGTAACATGTGTTGATCATCATAGTTGAGATTATTTCCTCCATCAGTAGGAATTGAGATCTTCCAACATTTTGATCCATATACATTGATTGCATCAGGCCACACCTAAATTGGAAAGTATTAAAGAAAAGAAAATATGATAAGACCATTTTCCTTGCAGCATGGATGTGACAGAACATAGTATAAAAAGTCATCCTTCTTGTGCAGTGAGGTATGGACCACTGGAAACATGAAGTCAACAAGTTAAAGGAGTATTTTCCATCTGTCCCTCTTGAAAACCCTCTAGTCTGAATGGTGTTAAGTGGAAAGTATACTTGTTTTGAAAATACTGGAACTTTACCTAAACTTGCATTTGTTGTTGTTAAGTCACTAAGTCGTGTCTGACTCTTTGTGACCCCGTGGACTGCAGCATGCCAGGCTTCCCTGTCCTTCACTATCTCCTGGAGTTTACTCAGATTCATGACAATTCATAGTGGTCCTATCTAACCGTCTCATTCTCTGCCGCCCCCTCCTCCTTTTGCCTTCAATCTTTCCCAGCATCAGGGTCTTTTTCAATGAGTCAGCTCTTCAAATCAGGTGGCCAAAGTATTGGCGCTTTAGCATCAGTCCTTCCAATGAACACCCAGGACTGATCTCCTTTAGGATTGACTGGTTTGATATCCTTGCAGTCCAAGGGAAAACCTGCCTTGTTTCAAAGCACCCTATGAGATTGCTTATTTCAGCATCCATGGAAATATCTACATAGTTGCGACGGCCTTATTGAAGTTGTGTGTCTTGGAAAGGATTGAGCTACAGTATGGATTAGAAGGAAGAATAAAACTGTAAAACTGCTTTGCTCAGACGACATCACCCATTCCAGAATCACTGATCCACTTTCCACTATTTCAAAGTAGATCATGGAGGGATCTGTGTCCCTCCATCACTCTGCATCCCTTCATCAAACAACTGGATTAACGATGCCCTCTGTACAGCCTTGTTTTGGTCCATTATGTAGAGAACAGTGTCAACAAGGAAAACACATTGCTGGTGAACCTTTTAAAAATTGCAGCAGCCTCTTGGAAATGGTAAAAATGTCACCTGGAAGGAAGCTCAAAGTATCTGTGTGTAGCAGACCCTGTCTGAGTCCTGCCCGAATCTCCTTGCCACTCACCATCTCCTGAATTCCGATGGCTTCTTGCTGTAAACACCTGCCACTCTCAACCTAAAAATATTTTCAGAATGCTGGAGTAGGCTCAGTCCATGCACCAAGCAGGATCAAACTGCTGGAATAGTTAATATTTCCAGGGGAGCAGCCCCCAACCAGTGATGAATGGGCATTGATGCTGAAACATCCCTCAGTTGGGACAATTCTGAAGCATGTTCTTCACTCTCTCCCAGGAGGTGCCAGCAAGACTGCACCCAAGTGGCGCACACACCCTTTAGAATCTTCTTTCCATTTCCTGACTCACTTCCTTACGGCCCTACAACAGCTGCTTCCTGGAATCACCTCCAAAATAAACTACTTACCTTCATATTCCCGTGTCATGTCAAGGACTGTTTTGGGAAAAATCCAAGTAAGACCTGTACACCTGCAAAGCTGACATCTCATCTGGTTTTGCTACTTGGGTGAATAAAGAAGTTCTGTACATTATCCTAACTTGTTGCTTTTTTCTTTTTTCAGAGGATTCCACTAGTGTCAAAACAGTCTGCCAAATATGCTGACAGGCAGCTGGTCAACTACAGGGTAGGGTCTCCATGATATTAGAGCTAGGTTCTGTTCACCATCTTTCCATGGGGCTTGTCAGAAAATGGAAACAGACTGAAGGCTTGCTCCAAAATCCTGACGTTCCCTAGTTTTAAGGGGATAATGCATTTGATTGACCACTGGGCAGAAGATAATGTCTATTCTCAAAACAATTCGGTAACATCTAAAGCTTGGCATTCTTGGCAGATTTTTTTAAAAAATCAAATGAACGGGATAAATGTCTTAATTCAAGGTCTTGCCATCCTTGTTATGGAAGCTGTTGCAAAAAAAAGCTCTGTACCCTATAGCCTTCATACTGTGGGTGAGACTGGTGGTTGAGAATTTACCCACTTCTTCAATTTTAAGGTGAAATCTACTATAAAATACACCATTACTTTACTAAAAGTTCAAGTGGACAAGGGGATATTGCCACATCCAATGTGCCCATCAACTTTAAGAGGGAAAATTTTAACATGTACATCTGAGAACGGAGGAGTTATGAGGGAACACCTGGTCAGTGCTAGTGGAATGACCTCACAAATACACTTGACAGTGGCAAATCCTTGTCAGTTTGAGGGCAGGTGGACATTGATGGACACCTGGAAGGCTATAGGGACTTTTAGAAATTTTCTTATGCTCGGAGAGAGAGACTTAACATGGAAATACATAACCTTCTGCTGCTGTAGATATTGTCAACATAGCAGGTCCTGGTACACATGACCTGTCCAACCTGAAAAAAAGGGACTGATGTAAAACACATTCCACTGGATGTCTTGGGGAATCCTGGTGTTTCTCTGGTCAGCCTCCTCCTTACCTGGCCACAGGAGCAACAGGAATTCTGTTAGTGCTTGTGCACCTAACAGTACATGTCCCTCACAGAATGAACTAGAAATGAAATGGGTCAGATGGCAGCGATGGCCATGCCAAAGACCCATCCACAGATTGACCCTCCCAGTCAATCCAAACCAAAGAACCTTCCAGTGGAAATTTACTTTCATGCAGAGTTATAGTTGCCTTTCTGTTCTATTTGTGTAATCTGTAACTGTTTCCTTGTGAAGGAGGGAGAAGTAGCCATTCATTTTGTCTGGAAAGAAGTGAAAGAGACAACATTTTGACAAAAAGTGATCTTACTGATGACTATATGAAAGGGATCTATGTCCAGTGAAAAAGAGTGATATGCACAATTTTGCACATATGTGGATTTTTCGGAGGTTTATGGATCCCCTTAGACTTTTGAATGGCTTTACAATCTCCAAGAAAAATTTTTTAATTACTTTGGAAACTGAGGACTGAAAGAATGTAGGTGGTTTACTCCACCATAATTATATAGTAAGATATTTTTGAAGTTATTAAAAGAAGTGTATTTTTTTCTTGCAGTTGAACAAGTCCTTCTTGCAGTGTTGACCTAACTATTAATTATCTTAATAATCCTTACCACCCTTCTTATACAGTGGAAAAACACAAAAGGTCCACTGTTTGGTCTAATCACAGATGCTCACTTAGTAATTGATAAATTTAAGCTAAATAAGATTTTGTAGTCCCTGTCTTATTAAACTTGCCTAAATCTCAATTTCAATCTATGTCTTTGTAAACAGTGGCTAATCTTGTAGCACATTTCTCTCTCTTGCTTAGGCATGATTTATCTCTTCCATCCACAGTGTCTCTCCTCACCTCCACCCCCCAACTCCAAAAGTCTTAACATATTTCCTTTCATTCAGAACCTATATAAATATATGTTTCTTTGTGATGCTAAAGACTAATCTTTGTTTTTTCAAGCTTTTAGGAGGGATACTTACCTTAATCCTCTTAGGTCCCTGTGCCTTGAAGTGATAGCACTTGGCAAGTTTCAGGTTTCAAGGAGCAGACTCTCCTAGGACTCCTGTTGAATTGACCTTCCCTGAGATTCCTGCCCTATCACCCTTTTGGGGAACACTTTAAAAAGATTTGTGGCTCCCATTATTGCTCAGTGCTTGGATATCTACCAATGGTGCGTTGAACAAAGAGGAAAGGGTGAAAAGAGAGAAAAGAGGCAAGGGGAGGGGGCCGGGGGAGGGGGGAAGGAAGGTTGGGAGGAGGATTCAAATTACAATACATTGTTTCTGCTCTTCTACTCTTTATTTTCCTCATTGTGGAGGTGTTTTCTTTCTTTTCCTTTTCTTCTCTCTTTTTAAATTTTAGAATACACTTATTTTGTTAAACTACTATATTCCCATTATAAGACTCATACATTTGGTAATAAGCTCTAGTGTTTCTGATGGGGCATTCAAAGCTGTCTGTAAATCCCATGTCTTTCTGTTACCGGCAGGCAAACCAGCCCTCTGTAAGTTGCCTTGATGAAGATGCCCATCTCCCAGAGCCTTTTGTAAGCAGCTGGCACCTGGCGCTCACTGCCCAGGAGGTAGCGAGAGGTGCGGTAACAGAGAGAGATTCACAGAGAGCAAGTGTCAAGATTTATTTTCTGTGTTTTAAAAGACTCCCTCTGGCTATTATTTTGGATTTAGTGAAATTCACTTAATATTTAATAACTGGTCTACCTTCCTAGGACCCAAACCATGTCTCTTGAAATACAGTTCACAGGTCTTGACCTACATTACATTTAGGGGAGCAGTTAAAAATGTGAATTCTCATGTCCCAGATCTGCTGAATTTCTGGGTGTGGAGTATAGGAATCCGCCTTTCTAACAAAACGCCCCTGTGGATTCTGTAGTAACTGAAGTTTGAAAACTACATCTCTCAGCTTCCCACCCTGACTGATTTAGCTCCTGCGTGCCCACTCGAGGTACCCTCTCTAGTCCTTGTTATGTCTCGGAGACGGCAGTGTCTTAAGAGATGGGAGATGGCTGTGAGCACGTGTTGATTTTTGCTTGTTTGGCGTAGATTTCCCACCACTTCCGGTAACAGCACTCAGATTTTCCTCTAGAGGAACCGCCCATCTCCTCCTCTTCATTCATATGACCAGACAGGATCCCAAGTCTTCACACATCTTGTAGGCATGTGACCCGGACCTGGCCAATCAGCACATTCCATCCCTGTGGCTCCTTTGTGATTGGTTCAGTGGTGGACACGTGACTGTTAGGCCTACGAGACCCAAACTGAGGCTGCTCTTAGAACAGTTTACCGACACTCTTTTTTTTTTTTTTTTGCTGGGGTTATTGGCAACCAGAAGGATGGAAGGGTTTGAGCGGCGGGGGAGGCGGCGGTGGAGCTCCGTGTGGACGGGTTCCACTTAAGAGCCGCACCAAAGAGCTTAAAAGGAAAAGGGAAGGACTGAAGTCCTGTGGTTTCTGTTTGAGTGCCAGGATTCATACATATCTGCAGACAGATTTGCCTCAGGAGTTTTCAGGTCGCTAAGACAGTGTATCCCTTTTCCGTTTCTGCTAGTTTGACTCGAGTTTCTGACACTTTCCACGGAAGGAGCTTCATTAAGGAAACACAATGAAAATAACTGATCTCTTCCACGTTCAGAATTGATTTTGTTTAAATCAGACATGGGGTATTTGGTGTGGGGCAGGCCTTAGACTAATGGTATTCAGTAAAGTGTGTTTGGAAGTCGAGGGGTGTGGATTACTTTTTAAATTATTTATTATTACTATTATTTTGGGGGGTGGGGTGCTGTGCTGGGTTTTTGTTGCTACCTGCAGACTTTCTCAAGTTTCAGCAAGCGGGGGCTTCTTACTGCAGTGGCTTCTCTTGTTATGGAGCATGGTCTCTAGGGCACACAGGCTTCAGTAACTGCAGTGCTGGGGTTTAGTTGCCCCAGGCATTTGGAATCCTCCCAGACCAGGGATGGAACCCAGGTCCTCTGCACTGGCATGTGGATTCTTAACCACAAGTGGATTCTTACCCAGGAAAGTCATGGGTAATTCTTGAGTTGACTCCAAGAGTCTCAGACTAAGTCAAGGCCCTGTACATTCTGTAAAATAATTATGAACATACATTTTATCAAGAATGAAGGTCTTTATAGGGACAAAGGACCAGACTATTTGAATCGGGTCTCTTGAAAAATTCCAGACCGTTGTCATTATACCCTTAGCCCTGATAACAGACTCTCTCCAGACTCCATGGCTTAGGTGTGACTGGTAGCTGATTCACACCCTCAAAATCATGATCCTGGTAGATTTCTCAATTTATAATTGTAGCTACTTGAATTCATGGAAAAGAAGCAACCTCTATAGTCATCAATATTGGGAGGGTGTTCAGCATACAGTTAAGAATAAGAATTTTGAGTCAGAACTGACTCCAAATCTTGACTCTGTCAATTGCTAGCTACCTAAATTGGGCAAGTAGCTTAGAGATTTTGTCTATGAAAGGGGATAATGGCATCCTTGTGCAAGAATTAAATGAGATGATATACGTAAAGTGCTTGTCACAATGCCTGCCCCAATTACTTAGAATTACCCAATTAACCTAGGGCTTCCCAAGTGGCACTAGTGGTAAAGAACTTGCTTGAAATTCAGGAGATGTAAGAGATGCAGGTTCAGTCCCTGGGTTGGGAAGATCCCCTGGAGGAGAGCATGGCAACCCACTTCAGTATTCTTGCCTGGAGAATCCTACGGACAGGGGAGCCTGGCGGTATACAGTTCATAGGGTCACAGAGTTGGATACCACTAAAGCTGCTCAGCATGCACACACAGTTAATCTTAGTTCCTCTTATTATTGACCGCTGTGTGCACCTTCAACATTTTTATCCCACTTCTACAATATGTTGATATGTTTCATGAATGTTTTCCCAACTACCCATCCATCAGCTCAAACTTCTAAGCTCTTTGCAGCAGGCGCTTCTGTTAACCTACTGTGGTTGGCTTTAGGTCTTTGGGTCTCAATTTACCTATCCAAAAATGGAGGGAGGAGGGGCAGTAGGGGCATTGTTAGACTAGATGTTTACTAATGTTTTTTCTACTTTTAATATTTCTTCTGTGATTCTGAGAACCTACGGACTTGGTAACCAGAAAACTAAAAGTTCCGAGGAAAACATCTCAGCGTTGTGTCGCTTAATCGCTGATTTTGTCAAAGTCCTTTAAAAGATGCTTTTTATTTTCTGTGTGAGGAGCTATAGGTGTGACTCTATAGGTTAAAATTTGGTCGAGAAGCAGAATGACTTCTACTCTGTACTTGTAGTTTTACTGCAAACGCTATCAATTTGGTAAGTATATTCTTTTGAAGCTTCCAATCCACAAGATAAATTGCATTTTTAAAATGCTCAAAGATTCCCCCCATTTTTTCATTTCTTTGATGCATGTAATTCTTTTGACTTCAGCCCAATTCTCATCTTTTGGCAGATGACCAATTTGCAGATTCCAAGCAATATTCAGAATGTATTCAGCTAAAACAAATCAAGTCAGACAGTTGTCACAGAAGCATTTAACCAAAATTACTTCAACATTTTAACAATGGTTGACGTTTGCAGAGATGTCTTTGAAGTACAGAGATCCCCAAATATTTAGTGTTAACAGTTTTAGACAGGTGTTTTGCCAAAGACATGTAAAGATGTGTTGAGTGAAAACTATTATTTTGCAGTGAGCTTAGCCTCTGGAAAAATATTTATGTCTTAATTGGATGGAATTCCACCTGTCATTTTATCAAACACTTTGCTTATGGTCCATTTTGCTTAGAGTCCAAGAAAAATGAAAGTATTTTAGTTGTGAGCATTAACGCGACACATGTTTGGGCTTTGTGGAATCACTGCGTTTGTTTGGTGATAATTATAAGAGAGTGCTTCAGGAACTTGAACTGGAGTTTGCAATTAGAACATACAGAATTGGGCCTGAAAAGAAAGCTTAAGAAAGAGGAAACGTGACAAAAATTGTTGCCAGGGTCCTTTTATAGCTCAACAAAGTTATAGAACAGGAAAAAAAGAAATCACTCAATGAAAACTCCAGTGGAAAAAGGCAATCAACGCATTTTCTAGGAACATCTGTTTATTCTAGGGATCTCTTGTCTTACTACCTGGCACGTAAGAGGGAGCTTCCTGCCTTTCTCTGCCTTGCTGTTCCCTTCTTTCACTTTGTCATACTTCCCTCTATAAGGTTTTTGGTCATTTACAACATGATTTCAACAAGGGATACTGAAAATAGGAAACAGAACTCACTGATTGTGAATCCATCTTGAGATCAGAGCTAAGAAATCTCCCTCCTATTCCTTAAAAAACTGGAAATAGAACTGCCATATGACCCTGCAATACCACTGCTGGGCATACACACCGAGGAAACCAGAATTGAAAGAGACATATGTACCCCAGTGTTCATCGCAGCACTGTTTATAATAGCCAGGACATGGAAGCAACCTAAATGTCCATCGGCAGACGAATGGATAAGAAAGCTGTGGTACATATACACAATGGAATATTACTCATCCATTAAAAATAATACATTTGAATCAGTTCTAATGAGGTGGATGAAACTGGAGCCTATCATACGAGTGAAGTAAGTCAGAACAAAAAATACCAGTATACAGTATACTAACGCATATATATGGAATTTAGGAAGATGGTAATGATGACCCTATATGCGAGACAGCAAAAGAGACACAGATGTATAGAACAGTCTTTTGGACTCTGTGGGAGAAGGCAAGGGTGGGATGATTTGAGAGAATAGCATTGAAACATGTATATTATCATATGTGAAACAGATCGCCAGTCCAGGTTCGATGCATGAGACAGGACGCTCAGGGCTGGTGCACTGGGATGACCCTGAGGGATGGGATGGGGAGGGAGGTGGGAGGGGGCTTCAGGATGGGGAACACATGTACACCCATGGCTGATTCATGTCAATGTATGGCAAAACCCACTACAATATTGTAAAGTAATAAGCCTCCAATTAAAAAAAAAAATCTCCCCCCACGCTCAGAGAAGTTCCCCATGTGAATGTAGCTGATGAAGTGTTAGCATATTGACTCCACTATTGGGATGAGTAAATCTGGGTCACACGATGGGCCAAGAGAGACTGTGAATGCACCTAAAATATTCTGTTTAAGCCCCAGTAACGTATTGGGTGAATGTTAGCTCTGGGCAGGTCTTGGTGAGCTGCACTGTCACCTTAGAGATGAGATCCTGAAGGGAGAAGTGGGTCATAGATGAGGTGTTTGGGGGTGGGGCAAGAGATTGTTGAGAGGTACTTTCTGAACCTCTCATTTTGGGTTGTTGTTGTTGAGTCACTAAGACATGTCCAACTCTTTGCAACCCCATGCACTGCAGCACGCCAGGCTCCCCTGTCCTTCACCATCTCCCTGAGTTTGCTCAAACTCATGTCCATTGAGTCAGCTGTGCCCTCCAACCATCTCATCCTCTGTCACCCCCTTCTCCTCCTGCCATCAATCTTTCCCAGCATCAGGGTCTTTTCCAATGAGTTGGCTCTTTGTGTCAGGTGGCAAAAGTATTGGAGCCTCAGCTTTAGCTAATCAGTCCTTCCAGTGAATATTCAGGATTGATTTACTTTAGGAAGCCCATTTTGGGCTGTAGTGTGCCAAAATCCAAGCAATAAAGGTCCAACTTTAATCAAAAAGCAAAAATCTCACTCCTGTATGGTGGGATCTAAAGAAACAGAGTGAAGGACAAATTCCACTAGAGGGATGGATTCGGAGATTCATAAAGCCTTGTAACGACACATGCACCACACCCCTACTTTGTTCTCTGTAGACAGTCATTCTCAGATAGTCCCCAGATAAACAAATGGAGAAGTTGTCATTCACGAGATCTCTTCTCTACTTTTCTTGTAGCAAAAACACTTAAAGTACTTGGGCTAGAAATTGAGGCTGAGTAGGTTGTCACGGAGGAGTTGTCATTCAAGAGATCTCATCTCTCCTGTGCCCCTTTTACTAGGGAGTGAGCCTCCAGATCACAACAAACTGTGGAAAATTCTGAAAGAGATGGGAATACCAGACCTCCTGACCTGCCTCTTGAGAAATCTGTATGCAGGTCAGGAAGCAACAGTTAGAACTGGACATGGAATGACAGACTGGTTCCAAATCAGAAAAGGAGTACATCCAGGCTGTATATTGTCACCCTGCTTATTTAACTTATGTGCAGAGTACATCATGAGTAAGGCTGGGCTGAATGAAGCACAAGCTGGAATCAAGATAGCCGGGAGAAATATCAATAACTTCAGATATGCAGATGACACCACCCTTCTGGCAGAAAGTGAAGAAGAACTAAAGAGCCTCTTGATGAAAGTGAAAGAGGAGAGTGAAAAAGTTGGCTTAAAGCTCAACATTCAGAAAACAAAGATCATGGCATCTGGTCCCATCACTTCATGGCAAACAGATGGGGAAACAATGGAAACAGTGACAGACTATTTTTTTGGGCTTCAAAATCACTGCTGATGGTGACTTCAGCCATGAGATTAGAAGACGCTTGCTCCTTGGAAGAAAAGTTATGACCAACCTAGACAGCATATTAAAAAGCAGAGACATTCCTTTGCCAACAAAGGTCCATCTAGTCAAAGGTATGGTTTTCCCAGTAGTCATGTATGGTTGTGAGAGTTGGATAATAAAGAAAGCTGAGCGCCAAAGAATTGATGCTTTTGAACTGTGGTGTTGGAGAAGACTCTTGAGAGTCCTATGGACTGCAAGAAGATTCAGCCAGTCCATCCTAAAGGAAATCAGTCCTGAATATTCATTGAAAGGACTGATGCTGAAACTGAAGCTCCAATACTTTGGCCAATATATGCTCCAATATATGTGAAGAACTGACTCATTGGAAAAGACCCTGATGTTGGGAAAGATTGAAGGTAGGAGGAAAAGGGGATGGCAGAGGATGAGATGGTTGGATAGCATCACCGGCTCAATGGACATGAGTCTGAATAAATTCTAGGAGTTGGTAATGGACAGGGAGGCCTGGCATGCTGCAGTCTATGGGGTTGCAAAGAGTCACACACGATTGAGCGACTGAACTGAACTGAACTGAGCCTCTAGCTTCTCCCCGATGTGGGTAATGTCCTTCTCAATGCCCTTTCTCATTCTCTGGCCTCTCATGCTATGATTTACTTTATTGTCCAATTTCTTTTGGCTGCTCTATGCACAATCTTGGTTCTCCAACCAGGATTAGGGTGGATCCTGATCCTATATTGCTGTTATTTAAGCCACTCAGTCTGTGGTGCTTTGTTCTGGCAAACTTAGTAAAGTGACATACTCCCCTTAGTAAACTGACCATCAAACAGGTAGATGGTCTACAAATAAAGACACATGACTATGCAGATAGCTGATGTTGGGGAAAAAAAGAGGTACAGTCAGGAAAGGAATTGGAGCAGCATTAAGAGCTCCAGCAAAGATCTGGAGGTAAGGAAGGAGGAAATTATATTTGATACTGGAATATGGAAAGGAGTAAAGAGCAATAAAGCTGATAAGGTGAGTTGGTCTTGTAGGATCAAGGTCAGTGAATTCTAGATGGAGAAGTCTGGTCTCCCCAGCCCTCCTCTGGACCCTCAGCAGACCAAGAGAACCAGGGAATAGATGTTGGATAAAAATTGAGGGCATGTGGAAAAGTCCAGCGTTTTTTTTTTTTTTTCTTCCTCTTTTCCCATACAAGCTATTACTTTACAAGTTGAAAGAGATTCTGGAGCCTAAAAAATGTCTATAAAATGAAGAGAGAAATCGAAAGAAAGTTTCTTTGCTTCAGGGGCTTTGGGTGAAAATTTTTGTTGGCTTGAAACTTTTATGGACACAAAGGCATTTCATGCTCATTGACTTGAGTGAATTTGGGGGCATTCTCCCAGATGGGATACATTTATTGGCCGGAAAGGGATGACGCTTCTGACTGGGTCCCTGCAGTGCAAGCAATGAAATGACTTCAAGTCTTTTTGCACAGGGGAGAAAATTGGGTTGGGTCACTTTCCACTTGCAGTGGTGGGGGAGGGCTGCTGCCCATGGCTCTCAGGGAGGGGGGGCTTCTCACGGGGCCCCCTACACGGCAGGCTTTTGTGTCCTCAGAGGAGAGAGAGCTTGGAGCACAGGGGCAAGGTGTGGCTGATGCGACCTGATAAACCCCACACAAAAAGCCAACTGTAGTGCTGAAAGGGTCTCCAATGTAGCTCTTTAATTTCCTCGCTTAGAAATGTCTCTCCTCTTTTCATCCCCAGCCCTTATCTTAACTTCTAATCGGAGCAAAGCGGCAGCCTTTCAAATTGAACAAATAGGTTCTTCTGGCCGTGACAAGATGTACCTCATTTTCTCAGCCAGCCTTCAGCAAGGTCACACCTTTTTAATTTATTTTCTGTAAGAAAAATCTACTTGCTGGATAGAACAAGGGCCAGATCTCGCTAGAGGTCATTGCTCGAGCTAGTCATAAAGTAGAATGGGATTAGAACCGTTTAATATCCTCACCCTCAGCTTGCTGCCCACCGCCGGCATGGAGGGAGCCGGTGGGAGCTGGCCGGGCGACAGGGACATTCCACGTGGATTGTCCTGTCCTCATCTTGTGCCGAGGGTCTTTCCCCTTGTAATTTATTTGTTTTTCCCCCATGACTTTTACCCTCCAAAATGTACTTATTTAAAAATGCTAATGAAAGATCACTGGTTTAACAACTTCTAATATGAAAAAAGAAGACATGGAGATAGTTTGCATTTAATTTATTTCAGCTAATTTGTTCGTTAATGGACCTTGTCCACCACCCCAACTTTAAACATTGTTCCCCAGACATTTTTTTTTTTTCCTGGTCGTTTAAAAATGGAAGTGAATGATTTTACTGTGAAGTCAAGGCAATCTTCAGTCTTTAAGTTTTAGTGATTGGATAATTTACTAAAATATCCATCTGGTTTGTTTTGTGTTAAGGAACTTCGTTTTTCTGATTGTGACATTAGTTGCCATGTACATTCATATATGTAAATAGATAGAAAAATATCTGGAAGAGCATATACCAACCTTTAGTAGTAATTCCTCCAGGGGAGGCAGGTAGGGATGGTAGGGGAAGAGGACTCCATATATAAACTTGAATAATTTACAATGATAATGCATTTATGTTAAAAACATTTTTGAAATAAATGAAAATAAATTTTTAGAAAACTAAGACCATGTTACAATTTACAGCAAGTAGATTTGTTGTTCAGTCACTGAGTTGTGTCTGACTCTTTTTGACCCCACGGACTGTCACCCACCAGGCTCCTCTGTGCATGGGGTTTTTCAAGGCAAAAAATGGGTTGCCATTTCCTTCTCCTGGGCATCTTCCCAGATTAGGGATCGAACCCGTGTTTCCTGCTTGGTAGGCGGGTTCTTTACCACTGAGCCACCAGGGGAGTAAACTCAAGTCACCTATAATCTTACCTTTCAGGGAAAATAGTTGATGACATTTTGTTGTAATCCTTCCTACAGTTTAATCCTGTATATTTTTCTAACTCTATTTCTCCATTTCATTATATATTCTTTTAAAATAGTGTATTCAGCGCCTGCAGAGTATTCCATCATATATGCATACCTAATGTGTTTAGACATTTTAAAACCTGCTTGCTGTTTTCGATTTGTGGCTACTATTAAATGAATCGCTGTAATAAACAGCCTATCGAGACACATTTGGGTATATCTCAGATCATTTTCTTAAGCTGGAGAAAATTCCTAGAAGTAGAGTTACAAGTTCAAAGCAGAGAACATGTTCAAGAATATTGATTCGTTTTGCCAAAGTAAACTCCAGGAACATTATATTCATTTAAATTACTACCAGCAGCATTTCAAAGTGTCTATTATCATTTTTCCCTTTTCCCGACTCTTTGAATTTGATAAGAGAAGTAGTTATTGTTTTAATTTGTATTTTTTTATTATTAGTGATGTTCAACACTTATCATTAGTTTATCAGTTATTGATATTTCTTGTGACTTAGCTGTCTGGATTCTTTAACCATTTGTTTACAAAGTTTTTATTTTTGCTTACTGATTTGTAAATGCTTTCTAAAGTTTAAAGATATCAACCCTTGGTATATATTTTGTGTTCTAATGTAATTTGATACCTGTGTTTTGACTTTTTAAAAAAACTTGTTTTTTTCCTTTTTTCTCCTATGTGGTATTTTCGTTTGCATTTATGCTTAGAAATGTGTTTTCTATCCTAAAATCATACCTATTTCATATTCTACTCAGATACTTATCCTTTCATATTTTTACATAACCCTGTACTGGTTCAGAATTTATTTTTACATAGTATAAAATAGGAAGCAAACTTTATTTCTCTAAATAGAAAACTAATTTTTCTAAAACTGCCAATTGCATTAATTTTTCTCAAGAATTTAGAATTCTAAAAATCTATGTTGATTTCTTTTTCTATTCTTACACTGACAACATACTGGTTTAATAATTGTAGTTTTATTATATGTTTTCACATTTGTCAGTTTATTCGTCATTTTCTTCTTTTTCACAGCTTCTTCCATAGTCTTGTCTATTTAATTTGTAGATCAATTTAAAAATTTTCCTGTCATCTGGTGCTTACCAATAAACAGTACTTAACCAATAAAACATTGTTTATTTTGCAAATTAATAATTAACTTGATTTGAACTGAATTAAACCTCTAATTGGGCTTCCTTGGTGACTCAGTGGTAAAGAATCCTCCTGCCAGTGCAGGAGACCCAAGTTTGGTCCCTGGGTCAGGAACATCCACTGGAGAAGGAAATGGCAATCCACTCCAGTAGTTTTGCCTGGGAAATCCCATGGACAGAGGAACCTGGTGGAGTTGCAAAAGAGTGAGACATGACTTAACAACAACAACAAACCTCTAATTGGAAAGTACTGACATCTATGCAATATTAGCTTTCCCATCCATGGACCTAATTTGTTTAAAACATTGTGTTCCTCGATGATTTTTTTTTTTTTTTATGTAGGCCTCAAATATTTGTGATGGTTAGGGAGGGAACAAATGGATTTGAAAGATAGATAAGATTCACAACTCACAGGCTTTGCTGGTAGATCAGTCATGGGAGGTTAGGGAGAAGATTCTTGGCTTGGATCACAGGAGAATGGATGGTGTCATTCACTAAGATAAGGACCATCAGAAGAGAACCAGATTTGGGAGAGAAGGATCCAATTTGGTTTTGGACATGTGAATTCTGAGATGATTCTGTGACATCCAAGTAGAAGCATGCAGGTTAGCAGATTGCAGGTTTGGAGCTCTGTGGAAAGCGCTGAGCAAAAAATCCACATTTATGAGTCTTCTGGAAATGGGTGATAATTAAAGCCAGACGTTACCCAGAGAGTGAGCATGGCGTGATAAGGGAAATATGCATAGTACTGAGCCTTTATGGCTAGGAAGATGTTGAACCTGCAAAGGAGATAGAGAGAAACCAGAGTGAGTGTGAAGTCAAGCTAAAGCAAGACAATCTCAATTATTGGGTTGGCCAAAAAGCTTGGGTTTTTCTGTACCATCTTATGGAAAACCCAAACAAGCTTTTTTGGCTAACCCAATACACCTACAGCTAATTTTTGACAAGGAGGCCAAGAATGTTCAATGGGGAAAGAGTAGTCTCTTTAACAAATGAGGCTGAGACAACTGGATATTTACTTTCCAAAGAATGAAGTTGAACTTACTTCATTCCATACAGGAAAATTAACTCCAAATGGACCTTTTGTAAAACATCACAACTTTGTTTTACAAGAGAAGGAAGAGAAAGCAGGGGAGGCAGAAGGACCCCTACAAATTGAGTCAGCAAATTTTTAAGAAGTCTCCGAAACTCTTCCTAACAATGTTCACTTACTTTTCTGTCTCTAGAACTTAGTCATGAGACAGATCCTATCTGCAAGAGAGGCGGGGAAATGGAGCTTTTGATTGGCTACTATGCTGTCTTTTCCTTCAGATTTTCTATGGAGAAGGAGAGATAGGATACTGAGTTGGTAGCCAGCAGTTTATCTTACCAACTTTGCTTTCTTTGACACTCTTCGGTTTCCACATTTGCATTAATGATTCCCCCACAGCTGCATGCTGCTCTGTTCCTTGCATTGAGAATTATCCATTTTTGTGATTTCCTGTGTTTATTCATCTAACTGATACCTATTGAGAACCAACTGTGTGGCTGCACTTGGAGCTGTGGCACTGAACAAACTTTTAAAAAAAAATCTCTGCTTTCACAGAGTTTCATTTTTAGTGAGACAAAAGATGATAAATATGAAGAATATGTAAAATAAATACCCTGCTCAGTGGTCACAAGTGCTAAGTCAAAGAAAAGACATCAGGGCAGTGGGATGGGAGTGAAACATTGGCGTAGTGATTGTTGAGATTTTAGATAAAAAAGCAAGACGATCTCGTTGATTTTTGGAATGCAGGCAGAAGGAGGTAAGGGAGCTAGCTTCAGGAAGAGCATTCCAATCAGAGGAGACTGCATGTGCAAAGGCCCTGTGGTGGGAGTCTCTGTAGCATGTCTGAAGAAAAGACAGGAGGTCAGTGTGCTTAAAGCAGAGTGTGGGGAACGTTGTTGTTGAGTCGCTCAGTCATGTCCAACTTTCTGTGACCCCATGGACCATAGCCTGCTAGGCTCCTCTGTCTATGGGATTTCTCAGGCAAGAATACTGGAGTGGGTTGCCATTTCCTTCTCCAGGGGTTCTTCCTGGATCAGGAATCAAACCCATGTCTCCTGCGTTGGCAGGTGGATTCTTTACCGCTGAGAAAGAAGTGGGAGACAGAGCAAGGGAGAGCAGGAAGCTGATCACTTGGGCATCAGAGACCCTCTGAGGGACGTCAGCTCATTATTTTGCCTTGGATCCCTACTTGGAATTTCTATAAACTGATAAAGCTTTAGCTTTAGTTTAATAAGTGTAAATCTATGGCTGATTCATATCAATGTATGACAAAACCCACTGAAATGTTGTGAAGTAATTAGCCTCCAACTAATAAAAAAATTAAAAAAAAATAAAAAAATAAAAAAATAAATAAATAAAAATTTAGTTTATTTTAGTTGATTTACAATAATTCATTAGTTTCAAGTATACAACATAGTGATTCAGTATTTTAATAGATTATATTCCATTTAAATATTTCACTATTTGTTTAATGATGTATCAGGCTTATGGACTGATGACCAGCATTGGGTGAATATTTCTGCTTCCATCTCATCAATTTTAATGACATTAGACTCATGCCTTTAACTGTTCTCCCCCAATTACACATGTGTACACACACATTTGCAAATACTTTTTACATTGACGTTTTAGTTTTGTTTATCACCAGCTGGCTATGCTGGTGCACATTTTTATATTCTCAGTTCTTTGTAGAAATTGAGCGATATGGCCGATGTGGTTGACATGAGTGGGTGAGAGGATGATGATATGTGAGAAACATATTCAATATGAAGGCAATCCTTGTATAAAGGGATTTTTGACCAGTGGATTTAAAGATGGGAACCAACCCAGCGGCAGATGGAGTTACTTAGAAGTAGTTAGAGAAGGAATTCAAAGTGCAAGCTGAAACACAAACCTGGATTAAACCTCCCAAATACGAAGGAACTTTCATGATGAAGTTTGTTTTCATTTTTTTTTTTTCTTTCTCTCTCTCTCCAAATCCCAGCCCCAAACTGCATGTCTCAGATGAATAGGGAGCAAGTGTAATTAACTGAATAGAGCAGTAAAAGGAGAATTATGGGATATGGAAAGCATTTAAATATGATTCATGGGTTTGGAGAGATTGCAAACATGTGATAGATGCTCGGAAGAGGCCATCGGAGAGATTGCACTGAGTTCAGTTGGGAAATGACTAAAGCCTGCCCCTGAATCTTGGCAGTTCACATAATTAAAAGACTAAATATTTTATAAAGATGAAGCAAGTCAGATTTCACCAGCACCACACTGTGCCAGAAGTGATTAAAAACAAACCAAAAATGCATGCTTCTTTTCTCCCTGGGTAGCAGGATGTGCTTCTTCTTGCCGGAAGCTAGGACTGGAGGGGGCACCCTGCTTACCTGATTGCTAAGTGGATTGCTAGTGGCAGGAATCCAAAAGTAGGTGGAAACCAAGTCCTTAGCTCCATGCTGAATGGAACCAGGACGTGAGCTGGCATTCCACAGGAAAAAAAAACCCACCTCAAAGCTATCATGTCACTTACTCTCTCACCACCCCCAGGATATTAGCACAAGTCATACCCATAATGTGAAAGTTGAAACCATTTAGGCTTCTTAAAAGAAAACAAAGGAGGCTAACTTCATCATCTTGGGGTTGGCCAAGATTTGTTAGATAGGATGCAAGGAGAACAAATCATAAAACAGTAGATTTGATAAATTGAACTTCAGTCAAAATGAAAGTGTCTTCTCATTGAAAGAAACTATTGTGAAAATTAAAAAGCTAACCATAGAGTGGGAGAAAATATTCATAAAATATCTATTCATACCCACAATATATAAAGACCTCTTATGACTCAATAACCAAAAGCTGCAAACAATTCGATTTTTAAATTGGCAGAACAAAACAGAAATGAACCAAGAAGTGGCCAAAAAGCTTGAGCTGGAACTTCATAAAAGAAGACATACAAATAAGCAGTAAAGAAAGGCGCTCAATATTATTACTCATCAGGAAAATACAGATTAATACCACAAATGGATATCAGCGACACTCAACTCAACTCAAGAAGCTTGGAAAGCTATCTCTATGGTCACTCTCATCTGCTACCTCCAGCTGGTGATTTCCCTCTTCATGTCACCACTGACCGATTCAGAGCCTTAGCTTCTGCCTAGGACAGTCTCTCCCCAGCTCTTCCTTCCTCTCTTAGAACAGTTTCCTTACTCCTTGCCCTGCTCATCTTCCACTCTACTTCACTTTGTTGCAGATATGATCAAATCCTTTTCCGTCCCACATTCTTGGTGAGTTCTCCAAGCCTACAATAGCACCTCCTCTAAGCATCTTTGCCCCTCCAAAACCTCCACCTCTGGCTTTATCTCAGGAATCTGCTCTGTTCCAGACATATGACAAATTACCTCTCCAGATTCCCTAGCACACTGTCTCTGTACCCATTTGTTGCCATTGTTGTTGTTTTTTCCGGGAGGTTCTCCCAGCCTATCCCCATCACCGTTAGGATAGGATAGACACCAAACTCCAAGAACCTGCATGGCCCACCTCTTCAGGTAGTCACCCACTTGGTCACTCTCTTTATTCCAGCCAGGGTTGGGGGTGGCTTATGCTCTGTCCTGCCCCCAATCAAAGGGACTTTGCGTGTGCTAATCCCTTTGCCTGAAACACTACTCCTTTCTATATACATCAAATTAATTCCTACTCAGGCTTCTGCTCTCAGCTCGGTTTTTCCCTGCGCTCACCTGGACTGATTCAGATCCCCCTTCCTATCCTTAGAGCACCATGGACCTCTCCTTTGCAGGGCGTGTCATAGTTACAGGTTTAAACGCACAGTCTCTATCACCACATAGTAGACAGGAACAGCGTGTTTTCCCACCATTATTCCCAGTGCTGACAGCAATGCCTGGCTCCAGGAGAAGCTCAGTAAGCCTTTGTGGAGGGCTTGATGGTGTGCTCAGTCTTGATCCAAATCCTGGCAGCATGTCAGCAAGTTACTAAAACTCTTGCTTCAGGGCTAGGACTAGAGAGCAGAAAGGTGCCTGGGGTGTAAGATATAAAGAGGCATTCACTCCAGGACCTGCCCTGGTCCTGGTATTGACAAGCCAAATTCAGGTCTGCTCACTTGTGTGCAGTAAGGCCAATCTCTAGGCACCAGGTTGTGGTGAAGGAGGGTGCAGCATTTATTGCAGGTACCAAGCAAGGAGTCGGGGTAGCTAACCCTCAAAATACCCGAACTCTCTGATAGGTTTCAGCAGAACATTTTTAAAGACCAGGGGTGAGAGTGGAGTTGCAGGGTACATACACGATCAGCTCCTGCGTGATTCTCTGATTGGTTGATGGTGAGGTAACAGGTGTCATGGGGGTTAACATTATCATTCCTTAGGCTCCAGGAGGTCAGGGGGCCTCGGGGTCATCAAGTAATTGACATCCTCCTTTTGGTGGAAGCTTTAGCATCTGTAAAAACAACTCAGGAAATATGGACCAGATCCTGTTATCTAGGTACTTCTGAGAGGAGCTGAAGCAGGTAATATGGGGGAGGGGTCAGTCCTGGGAACACCCCATAAGGTCCTGCTCCATTTAACTGGTTGTCTCTCAGTGTCCTCATCTGGGATAATAGTTGTTCCTGCATCACAGACTTAGCCAAGATGAGATGATTTCATGGATGCAAAGCACCAGTACCAGTTCCTGGCCCAGCATCTTCATCATTTATCAAGTGGCTCAAGACTTAGTTCATCCCTGTTCTGCCACCACTTTCTCCTAAGTCAGACCCACCTCTCCCTCCCTCGGACCCCCACTGTCACTTCTGAAAAATGGCACTCATAATAATACCAAGGTATGTAGTTCTCATGGCACTCAACACATCGGTCACTCTCTCTACTAGACAAGAGTGCTTTAAGGACATCTAAATCTGAGTATTTCCTGCACTAGCTCAGGTTCCAACAAAGAGGATGTTGTGCCTAGAAACTGGTTGAATGAATATCTATTTGCTACTCTTGTTCAAGGCTGGGTCTAAGAGACCCTGGCACCCTGGAGTGCATGAAAAGCTGACTCCTGGTTGTTTAAGTTTCAGGATTTGAAACTGGCAATAGGGGGAGGGGGAAGAAAGTACAAATTGAAGCAGGATCTGTACTGGTCTCAGAAAAGCCCAATTTGCTGGCAAAATGAGCCCACAACCCATGAAAGAGCAGAAATGTTCAGAGAAGTAAACATCCCCGGAGATGAACTTTTTGGCAGTGGGGTTATTGTGCTAAGAAGTTTATACATCAGTCCATCTCGTAGCTAACCTTTTTGCTTGTTTGTTCCTGTAGTGGCTTGAACTATCTAGGAAACACTGCATACTTTCAAGCAGTAAACAAGCCTCTTTTCGTTTTCTACATTCCCCCTTGTCACTCCTGGCTTATCTCCCATGCCCTGCCATCCACACCTGCCCATCAGCAATACTGAAGGATCCCAGATTCCTAATCCCTCTGAAGAAGACGAGGATAGTGGCTTCTGTCTCTCTGTCCGCCAGTTACCCTCACACTGAAATTCTGTGTTGCAAAGCTGTGGCCAGACCTCTCACAGCCAGTGAGGTCCATCACGAGGGGGCTGCGGTCAGGGGGAATGGGTTTTCCAGGCCTGGGGGGGTGCATGTCCAGACTCGTGCCCCACAAATGGCCCATCGTCTTTAGAACGGTAGAACAGTATGTGTCTTTGTTTGGTGGAGGATAAATCCATCAGGAGACCAAGCTCTGAGGCTGATGGTGTGGTGACTCACGTCCAAATGCTGTTTATTTCCAGCCTTGTGGGAAATGCCAAAACTGACATAGGTTTTCACACAGTCGTACTCTGGTTTGTCTCCTCCATCTGCTCCTCCACCCCTTTTCTTTCCAACAGGAGAGACTAAGGGCAAGAAGGATCCTAAGGTCATTCTCATTGAACTGAGAGAGCTTTTTGGAAGGGTTAGAATTTCATAGGCAAACCTGGGTCCACTGCAGTAGGTTGGGGTTCCCATTTCCTCCACTGTAAGCCCTGATTAACCTTGCCTTCTTAGTCTGCATCATTCTATCTGGCATCTGCAAAGGGAGAAAGCCAAGCAATCCAGAATATTGTCAGTTACCCAGAGACAACGGAGAGTTAAGAACAATCTAGAATGACATAAAATGGTACATATCATACACTGCAGAGTAGATTCACTTCCAGTTAAGTTACAAAGGCTTCTGTTGCAATTATGACTTTATTCAAATCAATACTTAAACGAAGCTTGGAAATAGAGATGGAGAGGCCAGAAGGCAATGCACAGCATGCCACACAAAGCACCTTTCCAATAAATATGCAAGAGTGTCTCTGCCACGGAATCTATTGCTCCCGTGAAGTCAGCATAAATATGTGAAGTACTTAACAACACTGGCTGCATGTATATTGGCAATTTGTCAGCGTGCTAGCAGCAGGAATCGAATGCCAAGTGCCTGGTGTTGGGCTGGTGTCGTTTTTCAGAATACCAGTACAGGAAATTGCTAACTCTAGTTAATTCTTTTGAATTAAAATTACCCACATGTTTTCCTGAATGAACCACCAACGATTCGGGGAAACCTCCTCTCCACCTTTCCCCAGCCCTACCATGCGCCCCAGGGTTCCTCACATTCTCCGCTTCCTCTCCAAAAGCTAGCCAGAGTTTGATGGATATCTTTTGTTTCTTTCATCCAATCACCTCTCAACAACCATTTTAGTTTTCCTCCAGGGTAACTGACCCTCCCAAATCCACAGTCAATGGTAGTCTTGGTGGTGTTGACTCCACCCTCAGCCTGTGTTTTGATCTGGCCAATCAGATAATAACACTCCTCTGGCCCCAGTGATTGGTTCAGAGGTAGGCATGTTACTCAATTTAAGTCAGTGGAAGTCAGACCTTGGGATTTTTTTTTAAAGCTGATTGGAGAAAAGAAACTCTCTTTCTGCAGGGCTTGACGCTGTGAAGATTGAGCTGCCTGTGACCAACTCATGAAGAAAATCTGCCTGAGAGTAAAGCCAACACAGAGGGAAGTGAAATCAACTGAGTCCTAATGACAGTGTTTGAGCCCCTGGATCAAGCCATGCCTGAAGGCAGTAATCTTAACATTTTTTTAACTATACGAATATATTTTAAAATTATTATTTTCTGTTCAGTAGATTGAGTTGTGCTTTCTGTTACAACTGAAAAACTCCTAAATTATATGCCCTAAATCCTAGGAACTTACACACTATTCATGAGAAGATGTCAACATCACAAAACAAGTTAAATGTCCTTCTCTTTTTGCAGTATAGAGGAGCTAAAACTCATGTAAAAACTCTAATTTTTTTATCGTACTCTGTGTACATCAAGTATCTTCCATGGGAAGAAAGACTTGCTTTAATCAACACTTTCTCAAATTCCCTTTAGGAGAGGCACTACTCCTTGCCTTGGTCTATTGAAGTCCGTGAGTTTGTGTTTTTCTGCAAAGATGGTCACTGGGGTGGAGGAGAGTCTAACTCTCATTTGCTCTGTGTCAGTGAAATGTCTTAGTTCTCTCAGCCACAAAGCAGCTAAAAACTCCCACGCTGGATGCACCCATCTCTGGAGCAAAATGAGGGTCTGAGTCCATGTTAAGGTTATGATCATAATCATAGCAAATAACTGCTTTGCTATTTTGCTGTCTGTACCGCCTCGTGTTTCAGCTCTGAGCTATCAGGTTTCCTATTACCCCAGTGCCATCTCGCTAGCCCACTGGGTTCAAAATGGCACCACACAATGAGCTTTAAGGTTGGGTCTTCACTGTTGGGGCAGAGGTAACTCTTGTCCAATAATATGCATGCCCCTTGAGCATCTCCTGGTGACTTCAGCCTGAAAGGACGGGTTAAGGACCATCACTCTTTGCAGGGAGATATTTCATCCGCTAAATCGTTTTCAGTGAAACAATCAAAGCTGCCGTGTACGGCTCCAAAGCACGGGCAGGGATGAAGCGGGGGATGTTCTTTGGTTGATATGCAATCTGACTTGGGTTTTAGCTATGCGTAGGCAAAATGCAGCTCCAGAAATGACTGTGAGGTCCCTGATTTTGATGCAGAAGTGGATAGAAGTTTGAGCAGCTGGCAGAGCCAGTCCACATTGAGCTCAGCTCTGAAGGATGTTGGTCTATTTTGCAGGGCCTGCCCTGACTCCTTTTATCAATTTCATTTTCCCAGTTAAGAGGTAAGTCCCAGGGACTTCCCTGGTGGTCCAGTGGTTAAGAATCTGCCTTGCAATGCAGGGGACTTGAGTTCAATCCCTGATCGGGGAAGTGAGATTCCACACACTGCAGAGCAACTACGCCTTAGTGCTCAACTATGCCTTAGTGCCACCACTACTGAGTCTACGAGCTTCTCTCAACTAAGACCCGATGCAGCTAAATTAAAAAATAAAAGTAAGTCCCACAAAGGCAGAGAATTTTGGTCTTTTTGTTGTTGACTGTTATTTCCCCAGTGTCTGGAGCAGTACCTAGCATGTAGTCAGTGCCCATAAATTTTTGCTGAATGAAAAAATAATTCAGTTGACAGACTCAAGTCACCTTTGGGCGCTTACAATATTGAGAAGGAAAAATACAACGCAGAAGGACTAATTATTTGACATCCCGAGAGAAGCCTAGCATCTTTCTGCAATCACAGGCTTGGTTTTACATGTAGATTTCAAGACTTGAAACACTGCCATCACTCATAAGTGCCAAGTTCACAGTCATAAATAGCATGACGGTGCTTGTCTGCTGACCACACTCCGTGTTCTGGTGACCTATGGGCTGGGTCCCTGAAGCTCACACATGTGTGAATCCAGCCTGTGTTACATTTACAATATAATTAAACTAGTTGGCAATGTTAAAAAGTTGGGAGACTTTTAAAATTTTTTATTTATTTATTTTTTAAATCTGGGAGATTTTAGATTACAATATGAATTGCTGGGTTTCCCTCAATTATAGAAAGGCATTAACCTTCCTGCAGGGCAACACTTGGCTGGAGCTGAGATGTGGATGGTCCCGTGAGATGAGCCATCCTGTGACATCCAATTTGCCTGAGGTGCCTGGGTCACCTCCCTTGCTCTCATAACCTACCTGCCCCTGAAGACTTCTGACTTTGCTGCAGGGAACCCTAGGGTGTTATGCAGAGAGAATTATGTCCCTGTGAATCTTGGATGTGAGACAGTCCAGAAAAATGTATCCTGAAGTAGCTTGATTATTTGTGAAAAGGCAAACACGTTGAAGATTAGGAAGACAAAGCAGCAGAATTTCAGGAAGAGATGCCACTGAATTCTTGAATCAATAAGAACAAATCTGAAACTTCACTATGAATCTATGACATAAAAATTGAGGGCAGGGCTTCCCTGGTGGTTCAGTCGTTGAGTCCACCTTGCAATGCAGTGGACACCCATTCCGTTCCTGGTCCGGGAAGATCCCACGGGCAGCGGGGGAGGCTGGGCTTGTGCACCACAGCTGCTGAGTCTGCGAGCCCATGCTCTGCCCCGCAGAGGAGAAGCCCACACACCACAACTAGAGAAAGCCCGCACAGAGCAACGAAGACCCAGTACAGACAAAAATAAAAAATATTTAAAAAAAAAAATCAAGGGCAGATCTTTCTCAGGGCACTTTGAGGTCACAGACAATGTCTCCTTCCAGGTTAGTTTGTAATAGCAGAGAAGCTGATATGTTTTATTTATTTATTTATTTTTTCCTTTATTTTTTTTTTTCAGTGGGTTTTGTCATACATTGATATGAATCAGCCATAGATTTACAGATGATATGTTTTATAAACAGACACCTTTTAAAACTTTGACTTGGATATGTGCTGTGAAATACATTTGGGGAGTAAATATTATTTGGAATATTTGGATGAAGAAGTTAGTCTTCTTAGTTGTGGTTGTGCACAACTCTTACATATTTTTCTCCTCCCCCTAGAACTATAACCCCTGTCAACAGGAGCTGTGTGGAGTTCAAGGTCAATTGCAGAGTTCAGACTAAAAGTTCTGCAGGAATTCAACAAAGGTTGGAGATTGGAATGGACCACGGTTTTGGAGGAAGGTTCAAGGGGCTCAGGAAGCTGGATCCTGAATTGCCAGGATGACAGAGGATTACACTGGTTGGGAGGAACAATAGGAACAGGAGAGAGAAGATAGGATTTAGTACTGCATTGGGTACGCTTTTAGAGGCAGTGCAGTGTAATAGTTAAGGGCCCAACTTCTGGCGTCAGACTGCATTCAAATCTCAGTGCACATGTACACTATTGACAGTATGTATAACATAGATAGCTAATTGTATAGCACAGGGAACTCTACTTAATACACGGTGACGACATGAATGGGAAGGAAATCCGAAAGAAAGGGGGTGTATGTATATGTATCTCGTTCATTTTGCTCTACTGTAGAAGCTAATACAGCATTGTGAAGTACCTATACTCCAGTAAAAATTAATTTAAAAAAACAAACACTGTATTCAGATTTTCTCCTGCTATATTACTCCAGGTTAGTTACTTAACTTTGCTGAGCATCAGCTTCCTTATTCGAAACATGGCTCCTCTCCCAAAGGGTGTTGTGAGAATCCTGTGAGTCTAAGTACACACACCACACTGAAAAGAGTGCCTGGCGTCCTATAAATGCCCATCACCATTGCCAAAATACGGGTAGGCCTGGAGGGCAGACTTGTCCTGGGGAGCAGCTGGAGCATGAAGCTTGAGGCAGGTGTCTAAGACTCTGAGAGTTGGTCTTCCTCGTGTTGCATCTTCCCTTTGGGCTGCAGATGAGGCCTTGACACAGCTTTGCTGCACTGGATAGTCTATCGCTTCCTGGAAGGTCGATCACTAGGTCCTGGGAGGACCTGGTCTCAGGGTCCTTTGTGTCTGTCACAAGGTAAATACTTAGTACCTGTGATTTACTCACCGAATAGTGGCTAGTTGATTTATTTCAAAGTCTCCAATCCCATCCTAGATCAATTAGATCAAAATTTTCAAGAGGGTTCAGAAATCCTAATTCTTAGGTAAAACTTTCAAAAGTTAAAAACAAAAAATGTGGTATGCATCAACCAAAACACACCTGCAGGCTGCATTCAGTTTGGAATTTCTAGGCTAGCTCCTTGGAATGAATGCTAGTGGTGCTTGTGGGGTCTTATTACTTCAGGACCCTTGGGGATGCTCAACACCTGTGTCTCTTTGCCTGGGGTCTTTCTGAGGCCAAAACATTCACTGGGCTCACAGCTCAAACTTCAGTGCCAGGGAGCTGACCCTTTTCAGAAGCAGCTCGCATTAATAATTGATGGGAGTGGTGGATAAATACCCCAGCTCCCTCACCCACAGGACAGGATAACTCTGAGACCCATGTATGTTCTACAGGGGCTCTGCATGCTCTCCAGCAGGACTGAGCCCCAGTTCGATTGGCTTAATCGCACACCCCTTATGGGCTGGCTGTCTTCCTTCCCGTGTCTCACTCCTCCCTTCTACAGCCCTGTTTCCTGAGCCCACTTCCCTGTAGCTTACACATGAATTCTTGTCTCCAGGTCTACTTCCCAGGGAACCCAAACTAAAATAACTCTCGTGGGCACCTGTCACTTGGGAAAACTGGGTCTTCCTGCTTATCTAGTCAGTGTCATGGGCCAGGCATTGCAAAATGGAATGGCTTTGGAGCCCAAAGGCCTCTTAGGGGGCCACAATAAGGTTTCATGATCAGCCTAAGCTTTTAGAGAATCCCCTCCAAATTTTGGAGGGGGTGGGGAGGGAGATTCTTCTGATACCCATACAGTCATTTGCATTTAAATTTGCAGTTGAAATTAAGGCTTTTAGAAACTTTTAATTTCTATTTAATTATAAGAATTTCACTGCAGGGTATCTATCTGATTTAAAAGAATAATTAAAATTAAGTATAGCTGCAATGATTTGCCACAGTGTATGTCTATCCTTTAGAACGTTAAGCAACAGAGAATTATCTGTGGCCAGAGGTGCTCTATATGTAAATTCCCATAAGAATAGAATTTGGTGATAGAGAAATTCAGATTATGAAAATCACATTGCAAGTTTGAACATCAGTGCTTAATAAATGCCTTAGTTGTTACCATTACTTCTCTTAATATCCTCAATTAAATGATTTAAAATAGAACAATAGATAACCAAGATCAATTAATTTTATAAGATGATCAAAGGAATGTGGTTCAGCATTGTCAAAGCCATAAACCTGATAATGGTTTTATCAGACAAGAAAAATAACTCAAAGTGGCTCGAACCTTATTCGTTTATGCTCAGAGGGATTTTATTTGTGATTCATCAAATCATCTTTTGTCATAGGGAGAGTTTTAGGATCTTGCCCATTAATTTGAGGAAAAAAAATAATTCGAACATTAAAATAGATGCTATTCTCTGATGCTTGTATGTCAACCATAATAAGTGATAACAACCATCAAAGTGACTTGATCCTGTAACCTGTTGGAAGGAGACTGCAGGAGGGGCCAGGGAACTGCCAGTGGCAATAACATTGATCCTCCTGAGGACTCAAAGACGGGCCCTAATTCAGCTTGTGTGTCTGAGGTCTAGGCTGGAGGCCAAATGCAAGGAACAGAATCAGCCGGTGATTCTCTGCTCAGATGAAGGATGTGCCATTGGGAATTTGAGAGCAGCAGGGTGAAGAGAGGGATCGTTTCTGAAAGGCTACGTTTATCTGCAGTGTGTATTGGGGTTAAGAGTGATTTCAATTATTTATACTCCTCTGCCTTTCAAAAAGGAAATAGGTAGCTTTCCTCTCCCCCAAAAGCACAGAAACAGTAAAAAAGAACAGACAGAAAGCAAAGCTGAGTAATAAGGGGGTGGTGGGTTAGGATTACCGTGGCTCAACCTAAGTTAAGGGAAAATGTTTGCAACTAAAAAAAAATGGGGATTTTTTGGTTTGGAGCTTCCTGGCAATGAAAGCAAAAAGGGAAGCACTGTGATTATTTAAGGCAGAAAAGAGATGACTTTTAATGTCTAAGAGGATTTTTTTAAACAAGAGTAAGAAAATGAACACAAGCATTGTTTGTAAAACAAACAAACAAACCCCCAAAACACAAGGAATAGTGTTGGAAACCCATAAATAATCCCTCTGTAAATTACCTTGATTCATTTGGACCAGAAAGCTTCTGTCTGGATGAGACTACGTTAGCAAGTTGTGAGAAGGCTCACAGACCATGTAAGCCAGTGTGGCTGATGACCCGTCAATATGCACTTGGCCGCAATGGGGTTGGATGGCCAGGTTATCAGTTTGATAACTGTGAGGGGCAGTTCAGTGGTTTCTGAAGACAGAGCAGGACCCAGGGTGGCAGGCAGGGGACGGCTCTGGGGCCAGCGAGTGGCTTTACGGCTGCCTTTCCCCACCACTGCGAGTCTAAAGCCCGCTCGTTAAGCGGCTCATGGGCTGCTGCCTGCCCTGCATTAGCACAGCTATCTGGGGCTTACTGGAAGGACTTTGGCACGCTTGCTGTTTAAGCAGGCCATGGTGTTCTCTTCCTTCTCCACTGAATTTCTCGGGGCTAATCTCCTATGGTTCTCAGGTCTAATGGCAAAAAGGTGCAGCACACTGCCATGGACCAGTTCCCATTGGAAAATCGGCAGGGAGAAAGCTCCTGGACTCAGCTGTTATTTGAGATTTCTGGAGGGTAGCTACGCCAAGGAATTTTCCTGGCTGGTGGTGGTCCCTTTTCCAAGCCTTGAGGTACTTCAAATACAATTGCTGTAGGAATGTGTCATTTTCTGCCTTACATTACATTATTTCTGGGTGTGATACAAAAGGTTTGGGTTTGGGAGACAGATCTGGGGCCAAATCCCATCCTGCTACTTACTGGGTATGAGATCCCAAATAGATTATCTGACTTTGTGGAGTTTATTTTCTCATCTGAAAAACAAATCTCCATGAGTTATTAAAAGTGAAGCATCAAGATTCGTCGTTGTGCAGAGACAGTCCTCCAGTCATAGTTCCATTTTTAAATATGCAATATACTCTATGTTCTAGATGTTGAGAATACAGAGAGAATAAAACACAGTCCCCTGAAAAATTCCGAGTCTGCAGGGGAAACACCAAGACACAGTGGCACGTGCCAACAAGGAAGCCTATGTTGACAGGGCTAGAGAAGGAGGAAGTCTAGGTTAGTGGTTGACCCAAAGGCTGTGGCTGAAAGCAAAAGAGATGGTCTCCAGCTACCTAAGGTGTGAGCCATGGCCAGAGATATGCACTTATATTTTAGTTGCTTCATCAATTAAAAAAAAAAAAAGGCTCATCTGCAGGTCCCTTATGTTCCTTAGTAGCCATTTGGAGGCTGACCTTCAGGATACACTTGGAGAAAATTACAGAGCTCAGGCAGATTTGAATGTTGGAAAATTTACCCAGTCTCCACCCAGAGTTCAACCTGGAACTCTTCTATGGGAGCCAATGCTTTTCCATTAGCTAATCCCTGGTACCCAAAAAAAAAAAAAAAAAAAGTACAAAGAGGGGAAGCAGGGTACATAACGCGTCGCTGTAAAGTAGTTACTAACCTTGCATTACGACCATGTTTACAAGGTGACTGGGATGCCATTCACATGAAGGATCCCATCCAGCCTGGTGGTGGTGATTTAGTTCATGGAAGGTAAGCTGTAGAGGTGCCCTGTGCTGTCTTGAGGGCCAAGTACACTGAGTCAGGTCACTCAGCCAGCCTTGTGTGTGCTTCAGCTTAAGCACTGAACTTCATCAGCAGTGTAATTCCATTTATGCTATTATAAAATTAAATCGAGACTTGAGACTTGAATTGTGCTTTTTAAAAGATTATGTGACCATATGTACCTTGAACGAGGGCCAACTTTGAAAAAAGTGGTCTTTGCACAATTCCTTTCTATTAGGTTCGGGCTTCATTTTTTCTGGTTTCCTTTTTTTCTCCCATAAATTTGACTCGAACCCAGTCAGTAGTTAATACATTGATATGATTACAGCTTAAACTATTTTTATTTTAAAATATGCTTTCAGTATGGTTTAAAACAGAAATGAAATCTCGTGGAATCCAGATCGTGTATGGAGCATGGAGTATCAGCGTTCCCACACTGAGAACAACATGAGCTAATGTTTCAAATGGCTTTTTATCAAATCAGGTTTTAAACCAAAAGTTTTAGAGTCAATACTGAGTAATTTAATTAGCAAATGGTACACTTAATTCTTAAAGTAAGTCAAGTTAAGGAAAACAAAATCTTATTTTTAGCATAAAGCTACCATTTTTTGAGAAATTATATCTTATTTAGGGGAACTGATCTTCTGTACTCAGTAATACTATGGAACTCAATTCAGATGTATAAATTAAGCCAGCAGAGATTTTTTATAGCAATTAATTTTATTGATAAACAAAAAAATTACTAATAGTTTTAAATGAAATCCAACCAGTATTTTAAAGCCCAATCATATCTGGAAAAATTAATAAGAAAAATAACCATACTTGAAGTCTAAGGAGATTGTGGCCAGTTTTCATTTTTCTTAATCAGTGTAAACTATTCCTTGTAAAATCTGGACTGGTTTATGCATATGCAACAGCTCTTATTAAGATGCATTAGAAAACCCAAGTGCCATTAGATAATGAAACTGACCAGAGGTATTTTCTAGTGCTTCAATTAATACCCTAGTGGTTAAACTCTAATGACCAAACTCAACTGGCATCAAATTCAGATGTGAATTGTACTTGAGGACCTTAGAGTCACTTTTTAGTGGATTGGTTTTGAAACAGAAAAGCACTAAATTAAAATAATTGTTTTGTCTGTAAGTTGTTGTTTTTTTTTTTTCAGTGATCTCCAAAATGGGAGTTCCCTCAATCTCAGACATTAGCACAGAACATAGCAGGGTATTAGCATCTTCCATCCTTATTCCATGCCTGGCACATACTTGGTACCCAATAAATACACCAAGTTAAGTACATAACTCAATATCAATAACCTCAAATATGCAGATGACACCACACTTATGGTAGAAAGTGAAGAAGAACTAAAGAGCCTCTTGATTAAAGTGAAAGATGAGAGTGAAAAAGTTGGCTTAAAACTCAACATTCAGAAAACTAAGATCATGGCATCTGGTCCCATCACCTTATGGCAAATAGATGGGGAAACAGTGGAAACAGCGTCAGACTTTATTATTTTTTGGGGCTCCAAAATCACTGCAGATGGGGATTGCTGTCATGAAATTAAAAGACACTTACTCCTTGGAAGGGAAGTTATGACCAACCTAGACAGCATATTAAAAAGCAGAGACATTACTTTGTCAACAAAGGTCCATCTAGTCAAGGCTATGGTTTTTCCAATGGTCATGTATGGATGTGAGAGTTGGACTATAAAGAAAGCTGAGTGCTGAAGAATTGATGCTTTTGAACTGTGGTGTTGGAGAAGACTCTTGAGAGTCCCTTGGACTGCAAGGAGATTCAACCAGTCCATCCTAAACGAGATCAGTCCTGCGTGTTCATTGGAAGGACTGATGCTGAAACGGAAACTCCAGTACTTTGGCCACCTGATGCATAGAGCTGACTCATTTGAAAAGACCCTGGTGCTGGGAAAGATTGAAAGCAGGAGGAGAAGGGGACGACAGAGGATGAGATGGTTGGCTGGCATCACCAACTCAATGGACATGAGTTTGAATAAACTCTGGGTGTTGGTGATGGACAGGGAAGCTTGGCATGCTGCAGTTCATGGGGTCACAAAGAGTCAGACACGACTGAGCGACTGGACTGAACTGAAGTATGTAAAGAATGTTTTCAGAAGCTCAGTATGATCTGATCCAAAGCACTGTGCTCTTTGCTTTGAGATCTTCAAGTCCATAGGCCTGTCTTAAGTTCACTGTGCTAAACTCAATCTTGGTTTTAATTTTAAAAATCTTGAAGGTGAGGGCACACAATAATACTTATCATTTCAGAAGTTTCTAAATAACATCCATATTCAGTTTTTTTATTCTCACGGTGTTTCTATCCTAATTTTACATAGTGAAATTAGATAACTTCCTGAAGGTTGATGGTAGAACCAGGATTGAACCCAGCCAACCTAGATCCTGAAGCCATTCTTTTGTCCTCCACATCAGAGTTCCACAAACTATGGCCCAGAGGCCAAGTCCAGGCTACTTTTATTAAGAAACTTTTCTTGGAACATACTCCCCCCTACCCATTCCTTTGGGTATTGTCTATGGCTGCATTTATGTTTACAAAAGCAGAGCTGAGAAGTTGCAACAGAGAGCATATAGCCATAAAGCCTGAAGTGTTTTCTATCAGATTCTTGAGGAAAAAAATAGACTGACCCTTGTTCCCCACCATTTACTTAAGAGTAAAGAGGAGTCAAGGCAATGGCTCAGAGGCTTCCATTGAAATGAATCGGAACCCACTGTCAGGAATAACAGTCTCTGTCAACCAATTCAAGATAGTGCGGGGTGGTGAAAGGAAAATGAGGCTCTGAGGCCAGGTCAAGTTTAAATATTAACTCCAGCAGTTAATAGACGAGTCTCTCCTCTGGGTCCTGATTTTCCATCTGTAAAACTGGGCTGGTTTATACTTCCCATGCTGAGTTGTTTTAGTGAATTAAATAAGATAATTTATGTTGAAGTCTTAATGCAATGCCTGGCATATAGTAGAAGGTCAGTAAATAGTCATGAATCAACAGGGATTTATCCTTGTGTTTCTTTTTGCCTATATCTAGTGGCATTCGTATATCTGTTATCAAGTGGAGGAAGTCACAGTCCCTAAGCTATAATTTTTCCAGAGTATTGGTGACATCTAGGAATATTTGGAGGAGCTGTCAATCATAACAGAAAGCTCTTCTTTCCCAAGGTTCTGCAGGGTGTTTGTGGTCTGGGCTTCTGGTCCTTTCCATCAGAGAGGAGTCTTCTAGAGGACTGTGTCTTCAGCTGGGGTCAGGCAAAACAGAATCTATTGCACATCCCTAGATGTGACTGCCTTTTACGAATACTGTTGCCACGTGCTGTGATAAAGCTCACTCTGCAAGAATGTGATTTCTCATTAGGGTGTTCCTGGGGCCCTGGAGGGCATTTAAGAGGCTTGAATTCCTCTAATCTCTGGGCTTTGGGGAAAATACTACCATGGAAACTTGAAGCTATTCTCCTCTGCTGCTTCTCTGGCCCAGGTACCTCCATCTCTCGGTGAATGGACTTCAGTAGCCTCTTACCTGAGTGTCCAGCTTCCACCAAAGCCCCTGATGGTCTGCAGACAATGCAGAAGCCATAGGGATCCTTTATGCCCTAAGTCAGATTTTTGTCACTCCTCTGCACAAATGCTTCTCTAGCTCCCCGTATCTCTCAAAGTAAAAGCCAAGTGATTCCTTGGGACTTCCCTGGTGGTCTAGTGGTTAAGAATCCACCATCCAATGCAGGGGACTCAGGTTCAACGCCTGGTCAGGGAACTAAGATCCCATATGCCACAGGGCAACTAAACCCTGGCAACAACTGAGCCCTCAAGCTCTGAAGTCCACACACCACGTCTAGAGAGAGACCCATGTGCTGCAACTAAGACCTGATGGCCAATAAATAAATAAGCCAATTCCTCATGAGGCATTTAAGACCCAACATCATCTTTGTTCCTTCTCATCACTCCCCCAACCTCTCCTGTGATTCTGCTCTTGTACTTACTTTATTCTGTCATGAGGTCTTTCTGACGCCTCCTAAATGAGCCGGGCACACTCTTTCCTCAGACACTTTGTATTTGCTATTTCCTCTTTTCCGAACACTATTTCCTCATCCCTCTTCTCCTTCAGATCTTTACTCAAATGTCACCTTCTCAGGGAGGCCCCCCAACCCTTCTCTCCCAGATGCCCTCCTCTTCCACTACCAAATACTCACATATACTGCCTCTTCCCTATCCTGATGTTTCTTTTCAGCATTTACCACCATCTAATGTATTGTATGGGCTTCCCAGGCAGCTCAGTGGTAAAGAATCTGCCTGAAATGCAGGGGATTTGGGTTTGATCCTTGGGTCAGAAAGATCCCCTGGAGAAGGAAGTGGAAACCCACCCCCGTATTCTTGCCTAGGAAATCTCTTGAACAGAGGAGCCTAGTGGGTCCATGGGGTCATGAAAGAGTCAGACACAACTTAGCCACTAAACAACAACAACATACTATATATTTTTACTTAATTATCTTGTTTGCATCTGCTTCTCCTAACTAGAATATAAACTCCTTGAGGGCGAGGCATATCTTTCCTTTCTTTTTTTTTTTTTTTTCACTTTTTGGCCACACTTCAAGGAATGTGGGATCTTAGTTCACCAATCAGGGATTGAACCCAAAGCCCTCTGCATGGAGTCTTAACTGCTGGATCACCAGGGAAGTCTAAGGGCAAGGCATCTTATCCAAGTTGTTTACTGCTGTTTCTCCAGCATTTAGAACCCCACCTGGCACAAAGTAAATGCTCAGTAAATATTTTATTAAGTGAATGAATGTAGATAAAGTTATAGGCCTAAACACCAAGAGGCTTCCCAGGTGGCACTAATGCTAAAGAACCCACCTGCCAATGCAGAAGATGAAAGAGAGCCAGGTTCAACCCCTGGGCCAGGAAGATCCCCAGGAGGAGGAAATGGCAACCCACTCCAGTATTCTTGCCTGGAGAATCCTAGGGACAGAGGAATCTGGCGGCCTATAGTCTGTGGTTTGCAAAGAATCAGACACAACTGAAGTGACTTAGCATGCAAACACTTGAGAGGGGAATCCTTCAGGCTTCACCCTTAGAAAGACATCTCCAGAAAGCTATGTGAAGTACCAGATGTTACAAACCACAGATGGTGGGAAATCTTCTGAATTCTCCAGAAAATAGCATGGTCATGTCACTCTGTGCGTGTTGCTTCATTCTAAGGAGACTCTCTGTTCTTGACTTATACTCAGATAGTGCTGTTTCTGTCTCCTGGCATTATATGTCAGATGAGACATCTTTAGTGAGTAAAAAAGTGTGCTGGCAACAGCAATGTCATGGAACACATCTTTCCAATAACTGATGAGATTTTCCGAGTTGCATTTTTTTTCCAGAAGGAAATCAGTACAGAAGTATCACTAGGGAGACTTGAAGTTCTTATTTTGTTTTATTTGGGTACATGACGAAGATGATGATGGTGATGAAGATGAAAATACCTAAGAGTTACTGAGTGCTTGCTTGATGATTTTTCTTCCCTTGTTATACTGTGTGGATTTTAGTATCAACTTACTGCTTTCTGAGAAAGACTTGGAATTTGTATCAGAATTTAATTGAGTGTATTGATTTATTTAAGGGTGATTATTACACTGGTCTTCCTCCCACAAACATATTTTGAACTTATTTAGACACTATTTTATAATCTTCTGTAAAGTTTTTATCATTTTCCTTGTAAAGGTCTTGAACTTTTCTGGATATATTTAATCACAGGTAGTTTGTAATGAGAATTTTTTAAATTACATTTTTAAAAGCTTGTTACTGCGTAGAGGTACTTAACTGCTTTTGGTATAATGATTTTGTATTGTGAAACCTTATTGCACTTTCTTACAGTTTATCCATTCTTTTGGTCTTCTATGTAGACAATTATATTAAAAATTGCCATATAAATAATGTAATCTTATTTCTGCTTTTCAAATGTTTGTTTATTTTTCTTATTTATTACACTTTCTAGGACATCTAGAGCAATACTGAATAAAAATGATCATAGAGGTCATTTTTGCCTTGTTATGACTTTAAAATGTAATGTTTCTAAGGTTTACCACCATGTATAGTCCTTCATTGGAAGGACTGATGCTGAAGCTGAAGCTCCAATACTTTGGCCACCTGATTCAAAGAGCTGACTCATTGGCAAAGACCCTGATGCTGGGAAAGACTGAGGGCAAGAGGAGAAGGGGACGACAGAGGATGAGATGGTTGAATGGCATCACAGACTCAATGGGCATGACTTTGAGCAAGCTCTAGGAGATAGTGAAGGACAGAGAAGCCTGGCGTGCTGTAGTCCAAGAGGTCCCAAAGAGTTGGACACGACTGAGGGACTGAACAACTATCCCTTAGTAGCTAGGATCATTGAATAGTAACTCTCAGTCTTTGTCTGAAAACTTTTATTTGATCCTCACTTTTAAGTAATTTCCTGTTTCAACAACTTGAAGATACTGTTCTATTATTTACTAACCTTGATTGCTTCTCAGAAGCCTATCATCATTCTAATTAGTCCATTCCCCTCCATTTGCTTTTAGGATTTTTCATTTGTTTTTGGTAATCTGCACTTTCATTCCATGTGAAGGAGTATGGGTTTCTTTAATTAATGCTCCCCCAATATTTATTTCTTTGTTTGGAGTCTCATAACTTTTTAATTCTAGGAAGCCGTCAGCCTTCATTTACACTTGACACATGATGTTTTTTCCTGCCCTTCCTATACTCATCTCTGGAATTCCAGTTAGATGTATTTGCATCTTCTGATCCATCTTTTGTGTTTCCTCATCTCTCTTCCATATGATCCATCTTTCTCTAACTTTACACTCCATTCTGAGAAACTTCCTCAGATCTCTCTTCTGACTCAATAATTCTCTCCTCAGCTGTATTTAATTTGCTACTCAGTCCTTTGAAGTTTAATTGCCCACAAGTATATTATTCACAAATATGAAGTTATTAGTCAGAGAATTATTTATAATTTGAAAATGTAGAAGCTGCTGAAATACTCAACAATTCAACAATTATAAACTAAATGATCATCAACTAAATCATAGTGCATATATCTGATAGATAATTATGTGGCCATTAAAATTATAATTACAAAAACATGGAATAAATGTTAAAAAAACTTATTAAAAAACACAAAATTATATATACGCTATCCTTATGAATATATGTTAAAGTAAAGGTGAATACACAAGATACATTGTGTATTGCAGTAGGGTAATTTCATTGGAGATGATCTTTTCCTCTTCCAATCTTTCTACAATAATTTCTCATTATTTTTACTATTAAAAAGTCCCTTAAAACATATTCAATTTCCCAATAGAACATCTGAGTACAGATTCTAAATATGAGGTCAGAATTAGCACCTGCCTAAATATGGCCCTCCTGTTACATACTTCTAATAAGCAAAAATCCATTTCTGGACACTGATGGTCAAAATTTTATTAATTGTTTCGAATCCATACATGTTATTTCTGTCCTAGAGTTGAGTTCAGAAAATTGAAATTCATGTGCTTCTATCATGACTAGGGTACCCTGAATTTGCTTCTTGCTTTTCTCTCATATTTAAGAGTTTGGTTCTGAATATTGTCAATTAAGAACTGAAAAATGCATTTGCATTCTACAAATGGTCCTTTAAAAAAAAAAAAAGTTAATAAAGCATGATCCAGGCTTAAATAAACTGAGGACATGTTTTTAAAGCTTCAGTTTTTGTTACTTAAAAAAACAATTTTACATTTTTAAGAAAATAGCTGTGTATTTGCCAACCATACAAATTTCTTACACTGCAAAGTAGGGGTTTTTCCTTACCTTATATGAAGCTAAGATTTGGCATTCAGAAAAGCTGTACACAAGTGACTCTAAAAATATCTGCAGCCTATCTGACCAAATCTTTTAATTAGGTCAGTTCCCTTCTTCCTAGTGTTTATGTAATGTTTTCTCAGCATACTCGAGGTGCCCATTCTCTGCTACATGTTCTCCACCATTACTCTCTCACCTGATTAAACAACAGGACAGCAGGGGCCTTAAAAACTGATAAAGGGGGCTTCCCTGGTGGCCCAGTGGTAAAGAATCTGCCCACCAAAGTAGGAATCATGGACTTGACCCCTGGGCCAGGAAGATCCCACAGGCCTCAAAACAACTAAGTTTGTGTGCCACAACTACTTAGCCTGCGCTCTAAAGTCTGGAAGAAGCAGCAACTCCTGAATCCATGCACCACCACTACCAAAGCCCGTGTGCCCTAGAGACCATGCTTTGCAGCAAGAGAAGCCACTGCAGATAGAAAGTAGCCCCTGCTTGCTGCAACTAGAGAAAAGCCTGCATAGCAATGAAGACCCACTACAGTCAAAAATAAAATAAAAAAGAAATCTTTAGCTTCATCTTAAAAAACCGATAAAAAGCTTCTCTAAACTTTTGAGATTTTTGACTCTCATTGGCCTAGGTTCCTGTCTTCAAGATGCTTCTTGGGTTTGTATCACTCTCTGTTCTAGACTATAATCCTTAAAGACAATGACCAGCATAAATGCTCTTCTGTTTCCATTTATTCTGAGAGGTCAAAAGATGCAGCTGCTTTATGAGTTTATTCTGCCATGTATCACTACAGGCAGGTCGGCCGGCCAGTGGATGGATGGGCAGTGCTCACCTCCCCATTTATTACTCTTGTCAACTTGGAAGGGATTTTTTTTTTTTTCCTTTACCTTGTGAAAGGCCCATCAGCAATGAATCAGTGAAGTGAAGACGACAGTTGATTTGTGAATTTAGATTCTATAAAGTGACTCCGCTTTGGTGGGCTGTGTAGATAAAGCAAGTGTCATGATAAGATGCCAAGTGCAATTCCACAAAACCAAATTTATTGCACATTGGAGGAAATCATCCTATTTTAAAATGCCATAAATTCTAAATTGAATATTACTTATTCCCATGAATTTTGATTTATATTTTGAATATTTTTAATGGGATGCTAAATAGCTTAGGTTCGAAGTTATGAGTTTATGCATTTCCTCTTGCAGGCTATTGTGACTTGGCGCAGAATATATTGGCCATTCTTAGGATTTTATTTGTGTGGACCCTGGTGGGGGTGGGAGAGAGGATTCTTGTTCCTGCTGAAGGCACCCTGTGGGGAATGATATGGATGTTGGTTATAAAGAAAGGGAGCTGACTGACTGCAACCTTTCTTCCCCGAGCAGTCTCATAAGGAACTCAGAGAGCGACCTTTTGCACCAGCTCAGACAAGGCTGACACAACCATGAGAAGGAGCAGGAATCCTGACTCCCCAAGTGTGTTCGGCCCCCATTAGCCACCCTAATTAGGATCCCTGTACTTGGGACTTCCCTGGTGGTCCAGTGGTTAAGAATCCCCCTTGCAATGCAGGGGACGTGGGTTCAATCCCTGGTAGGGGAACTGAGTTTCCACATGCTGCGGAGCAACTAAACCTGCATGTCACAACTACTGAGCCTGCACGCTCTGGAGCCCAGGTGCCACAGCTCCCGAGCCCACACACCGCAAAGAAAGATCCTGCATGATGCAGTGAAGATCCTGTACGCAGTACCTAAGATCAAATAAATAAATGAATAAAATTTAAAAAACAGAAAAGAATCCTCATACTTCTCTGTAACACTTAATGCCGCAGTAATGAACGAGTTCAGGGCTGACTTATTCACAAGTTGTGTCTCCTGTCATGGGTCGCATCTCCTGGCTCATGACTGTAACTTCACAGATCTTGATAAGCAAGTGGGCCCTCCAGCGATGATGACAAAAACCTCCCTTGCCTAGAGGTTGCTTTAGGCTACGACCTTTCCTGTTAATTCAGCTTTCTGCTTAACTGAGAGTTAAAAAAAAAAGAAAACCAAGAATAAAACCACCTAATTTCAACCCTGGCTATTAGAGCACTTAAGAAAAGGAACACCCAGTTTACCCCCTCCAAGGAGAAAGATCAGGAAAGATTCTTTCAACCTGTACCTGAAAATTGACAGCTTTCCCGGGTCCCCACAGGGTAGCAGTCCCTTTGGAACCATTTACCTGGCTCTCGGTGCAAAGACAGGTGGGTTGGACGGTCTTGAATGGCTTCCCCATTCTTTGTGCAGTCTTCACCCAGCACCAGGCACTGTGAGGAGCAGGTACTGAAACCGTCAGATCACGTGGCCAGGGTTTCTCCAGCCTAGACTGGAGCTGCCTTGTCGTGAATCCCCCAGGGATTTATGACAGTTGAGAAGATTCAGCAGAACAGATTTAATATGCAGATGTGTGTGCATGCATGCTCTTCTTGTCCGACTTTGCGACCCCATGGATGTAGCCTTCCAGTCTCCTCTGTCCATGGGATTTCCCAGGCAAGAGTACTGGAGTGGGTTGCCATTTCCTCCTCCAGGGGATTTTCCCAACCCAGGAATTGAACCCGCATCTCCTTGGGTTTCTACATTGGCAGGGACAGATTCTTTACCACAGAGCCACCTGGGAAGCCCAAATATGCAGATACGGGCCTGGTAAAGCCACGAAGGTCTCTAACTTCTTTTCAAATACTGTTAATCACTGCTGTGTTTGGAACATGGGTGGAGTTTGCATGGCACCTGCTAGAAAGGTTCTAAATCTTTGTAAGTTGAAACCTTCTAACTTTCGCAACCTGAGCCCTCTTAGGCCCCCGAGCCCCCAAAGAACTGTGCTGTTTTCTCTTTGCATTTTACTGTAGTTTCTCTTCCCATGAAGCATAGAGAAGAAGAGTAACACACAAATACACTTTTTAAAAAAAGATAGGGGAGTTATTTGGCATACTCTATTACCCGCTCTCTGACCACCACCTATGAGACTGTAGAGCTAAGTTTAAGTAGCTTAAATGCACAAAACAATGTGATTCCACATATGACTGCATTTACTGAGACCTGAGCTAGGGATGTTTTGGGGCAGGGGGTGGGAACACTGCCACATGGCCTCACAGGTACCCTGGACAACATGGTATGCATGGGTGCTCAGTTGCTAAGTCATGTCCGACTCTTTGAGACTCTTTGTAGTCTGCCAGGCTCCTCTGTCCATGGGATTCTCTAGGCAAGAATGCTGGAGCAGGTTGCCATGCTCTCCTCCAGGGATCCTCCCATCCTAGGGATCCAACCTACAACTCCTGCATTGGCAGATTCTTTACCACTGGGAAACTCTTTACACATGTTAGTGGGGTCCAAAAGTGAGTGTACAGAGTGGGAGAAGATAGGAAGAGAGGGGCAGACAGAGACTGACAGACCAACAGACACACACACACACACACGGACAAGGAAACAGAGGCAAATACAGAGAGAGGGAGAGAAGAAAGGGAGGGAGAAAGGGACAAAGAAAGGGACAAAAAGACAGAGAAACAGAAGGACAGGAGGAGAGAGAGAACTTGGCAGAAGCTTATCCTTTTTATGAAAAGCTCCATGGAGAACCACTCTGTCCCTTCCCATTCATTAAAATCAAGTCACTACAGAGAAGGAGAAATATTATGTCACTTCCCTTACATGAAAAGTCTAAAAAGAAATGATACAAATGAACTTATTCATGGAATAGAGACTCACAGATTCAGAGAACGAACATATGATTGCCAGTGGGAAAGAAAAGGAGGAAGGGATAGTTAAGGAGAATAGGATCAACATGCATACACTGCTATATTTTAAGTGGATAATCAAGAAGGTCCTACTGGGAACACAGGGAACCCCATTCAGTGCCACGTGGCAGCCTGGATGAGAGGGGATCTGGGGGGCATGGATACGTGTATATGTCCCTTCCCTGTCCACCTGAGGCTGTCACAACATTGTTAGTCAGCCACACTCCAATATAAAATAAAAAGTTAAGAAAAATAGTCTGACCCACATTCAAGTGGAGGAAATTAGATTCCACCATTTGAAGGCAAGAGTGTCCATGAATGACTGGACCTATTTTAAATCCACCACATAGAGTCATTGTGGAAAGCAATCTTGCCCTTGATGGTGGTGAGATCCGGTCTGGGTGGTACCTGAGACCCTGCCGAACTCAATTAGCATCTTTCAGAAGCAACCAAGGGTTTGGCAAACCACCTTCCTCCCTGGATGGATACTCACGGCATCTCCTGCAGTGCCATTTTCTTGGTTATAAGGGCTTTGAGAGATAAGTTGGCAGGCGAGTCTGAGGCCTCCTCTGGCTCTCCAAATGCCATTTAGTATTTTCTGGGACATCCCTATGGGGGGAGTAAAGGTCACTGCGCTGTGCCCCCCGCTTACGATGCCTCTGTCCCCTTACTGTGTGTGACAGGCTCTGCGCTGTGCTGTGCTCAGTCAGTTAAGTCCAACTCTCGCCACTCCATGGACTGTAGCCCACCAGGCTCCTCTGTCCATGGGGATTCTCCAGGCAAGAATACTGGAGTGGGTTGCCCTCTTCCAGAGGATCTTCCCAACCCAGGGATCGAACCCAGGTCTCCCACATTGCTAGAGGATTCTTTACCAGCTGAGCCACTAGGGAAGCCCAAGAATCCTGGAGTGGGTAGCCTACCCCTTCTCCAGGGGATCTTCCCGACCCAGGAATCGAATGGGGGGTCTCCTGCACTGCAGGCAGATTCTTTAGCAGCTGAGCTACCAGGGAACTAGTCATCCTTTAATGCCCATACTTCAAGCCCATCTCCTCTTTTAAGTATTCCAGGGTGCCTCCAGGTATTATTAAATCCCCCTGTCCCTCTGCTTGTCCCACGGTCTGTTATTCTCAGGTCTGTCACAGCACCAAAGTGTCTGCCGTCTTGTCTTCTGGACGGTAGGTTCCCCTAGGGCAGTAATCCTGCCCTTCCCCAGCCACAAACACAGCTCCTGGAATGTGGTGGGCATGTATAGTCCATAAATGTTGACTCAGAGGGGCTTAGAAAAATGGGCAATTGTTTTAGTTCAGCATTTTCCCACATGGGACATATGCAAGCTAAACTTCACGAGATCCTATAAATGGAGGGTTTTGTGTCAAATAAGTTTGAAACAAATCTACTTTTTCTCATTTTCCCTTGAAAGCTCATAATGCATATCAACACTCAAATGGTGTTGAGTGTGGTGTAGAGCTAAAAAAAAAAAAAGACTCTACACTTTGAGGTCAACTTGGATTTGAATTTTGGCCACACTCCCATGTGCCATAATTCCTCTGACTATAAAATAGGAATGATATTATTATTCCTTACCCCCTGGTGATACTGTTCTTGAGAGAATAAACTCGGTTCATGAATGGCACTTAGATGGGTTAGGAATTGAATAATTCCTATTATAGTAGGAACCTATATAATAGTAATATAATTATCAGTACAGGCTCTAAGAAGTCTTGTGACAATCACAGCATTTCCCAAACTTATTTGACAGTAGACTTTTTTTTGCTCATCACATTTACTAATTTACACCCACATTTTAGGATATATGGCAGCAGATTCGAAACTATTGGAAATTAGTCTCTGCAAATTAGATGATACTTTCAAGCTAGAAAATCTTAAAGATACCATGATTCTTGAAGGATTGTTCCAAGCGATGAAGCTAGAATTAGTCAGTGAACGAGTAGCTGACACCTTTGTGTCATTCAGATTTCTTTAACTGAGGGCCATCACCGATTGAGAATTGATAAAACGACTTCAGTTCTATTTGACCACATGTTTCAGTAGCCTTCACTGTGAAAAAGGAGTTAGGAGCATGGTGGGTGGTAATCATGCTGAGCTTAGAGGATGTCCTTTCATGAAAATTCAGCACTCGTTCTGTCATCCTTGGAGGCATGTTCAGAAAGAAATGCAATGCTTCAATTGCAGTCAGGATCTTCCATCTTTGGTAGGGAGCTTCCAGCTCCTTCGTAACACAAGCTGTGTTGAGTACTTACCCCTTGTAAGCCAAGAGGCTTATAAGTTTGTTTCTTAGCTCCTCACAGAGACTTGAGGCTGTCAGGGGCTTCCTGAATCCTTAGATGGGTCTGGGCTCAAGGTGGCTGCTTAAATACCTGTGGGTATCTGGGTCCTGAGTTGAGTCTTGTAAAGTGGTTTTAACTGTCCCACAGACATGCCCCTTTTTTCTGGTAACAAACTACCTTGTTCTTTCTTTGGGAAGCCATTCCTCTCCACCCCCTGGCTATATAGCTGAGTTCGGACTAACTGTAACCCCTGGCAACAGACTGGACACATGCGCCATGTCTGGCCAATCAAAACGTCCCTTTTCCCTGCTTCAGAAAAAGACATGTGACCTAAGTGGGCCAATGAGACCCCTGGGTGGAACCATGGGAAGACAGTCAGTCTGGTCAGACTAGGAAGGTGGAGGGAGCAGTGTGGGGCGATGCCAAAGTGAGTGAAGACGCTCAGTCGTGTCTGACTCTTTGGGACCCCAAGGACTATAGCCTACCAGGTTCCTCCATCCATGGGATTTTCCAGGCAGGAATACTAGAGTGGGTTCCCATCTCCTTCTCTAGGAGATCTTCCCGACCCAGGGATTGAACCCGGGTCTCCCACATTGTAGGCAGATGCTTTACCGTCTGAGCCACCAGGGAAGTCTGTTGTCCAGGGAAACTCAGACATCAAACTTGTTTAAACCTCCTTCTTGAAAAAGCGTAGGGAAAGGGACAACTTGCATCACATTACAGCTCCTCTCCAGAATAATCATTAATAATATAGTATCTGTTTTATTGAATATTTACTATGTGCCAAGCTCCTGTTTGTCCTCAGTTCTAACACGCAACTTTTCTATTTGAAAATCTCCGGAATAAGTATCCATCTTCTCTTTGATGGCCTCTTACAACTGCTTGCAGCCAAGCAATGGTCATGACCTAGTTGTCATTGCATTAACCAATATAACCCACTCCTGTCTTGTATGAATGCTAAGGGTAAACTTGGTGAAAATCTATGTTAAAATAAGTCTTCAAAAAGCTTTTTCAACAAAAATTCCAAGTGTTAAGAAAGCTTTGGGATATGGTTCCGTCACCAGTGTTTTTCCTTTCTTGGAGAGCACAAAATAATATTGCATCTTGGGACTTCCCTGATGGTCTAGTAGCTAAGACTACATACTCCCCCATGTGGGGGGTCTGAGTTTGATCCCTGGTCAGGGAACTAGATCCCACATGCTGCAGCTAAGAGTTCACATGCCACAACTAAACAAATCATTGCTAAAAGATCCTGCATACTGCAACTAAGACCCAGTGCAGCCAAGTAGATAAAGTAAATATTAAAAATAATAATATTGCATCTTGCAATTGATGGCATCTCCATTTCTTCAAAATATGAGATTATCTTACTTAGCATTGGACTTGGTGTTATTTTACATCTAAGGAAAGCAATGCTTGGGAAAGTTAACTAATTACCCCAATCCACCACCAAGTGCCAAGCTGAACCAGTGTGTATAAAGCACATAAAACTGGGCCAAATTAGTTCAGTTCAAAACTCAAGTCATAAATGGACTTCGCCTTCTGGGCAGATTTCTAATTTGCAATCATAGGCAGAGGTCATCTTTTCTTATTCCTGTATCAAAAAGAAAAGTTTTTTTCAGTCCTTTCCCAAATCCAAACCTTCCGTTAGTGTTGCTGCTTTAGATAATGCCTTCTCAGTACAGTAGCATCATGAAATAGTTACTTGTAATCTACAGGATTAGATGAAAGTCGAGTTCCCGGTCTGTTGTTTCTCTACCAGAAAATTGATACCAGGGACTCTCAGAGCTGAAAGAGACCAGTGAGCTTGCTTAAAAAAACCAAGAACCCAGTTGCCAGATGTGGCGACAATTAGAATATGATTTCCTTTGGGAAAACGGCACTCAGTTCAGCCAAATGCCCCAGTTGTTACATTTTTTTCTGCACAACCCACCCACTCCCAAATTTTTATAAATTATTATTTATTTTATTGAAGTTGCTCAGTTGTGACTGCGATCCCATGGACTGAAGCCTACCAGGTTCCACCGTCCATGGGATTTTCCAGGCAAGAATACTGGAGTGGGTTGCCATTTCCTTCTCCATTTTATAAATTAGAATCATTTGGCTTCAGAGTTTGCTTGCACGGGCAGTGAGTTTCATTCTGGAAAAAAGCGTCTCGCAGGAAGAAGGGTCTTAGCACAGAGGCAATTTCTTGATGGTGTGGAGGGTCTGGGGGCATTGTGAGAATTTCCTTCCGAGGTTGCTTTGAACCCTGGCTTTCATGTGAATATCAGATGCTTTATTGCGTTGACTCGGGTGACCTCATCTACCAGAATGAAGTCATCCATCCCACCAGGGAGGACAAACCTTCGTTCCAGAGAATCAATTGGGCCCATCGAGGGCCCTGCTCACCCCCTTATCTCCAGCCAGTGAGGGAGTGCACAGTTATAAAGCTGACAGGCCCCAGCGAGCCCCTGGTCTGCATGTCCCACTAAATCAAAGAGGAACCCAGAAAATCACACAGTGCCAGCTTGCTACTGGGTAAGCACTGCTTGACTTCATTTCTGACTTGGGGGAATTGTTTTGCATCGAGGTGTTTCTTGAGAACAAAACCATGGCATTCCACTGAACTTTGGGGTTTTCTCCTTCTTCTTATTAAAGTATTAGCTCCTGCCAGATAGGAATGCCAGGCACATAATTGCTCGCCCGGCCTTTTTATCCCAGGCTGTTGCACAACCCATAAACAGTCCAATTAGGAAACCAATTAAAACCAGAAAGAGGCTTTCTGAATTACCCAGTAGTTGAGGCAGCGCTGCCTTTTCGTTGTCAAGCAGTGAAAGGTTTTTATTGCATCTGCCGAAGAGGTGAAAGGATGAAGGAAAACCATGGCACCCCACCGCGGGCTGAGCTTCAGCAAGAGGGGAACCCTGGGCAAACTCAGGGATGCTCTGGTGGATGACGAGGCCGGTGTCAGAGAAAGGGGAAGCTTTACTTTGCTCATTGGAAGCGAGACAAAAATTATAAATAAAAATGAAAAACCGGTCCATGAAGTTTATTCCTTTATTTCTGCAGAAGCTCTGGTAAATATGGATGATTTCAGAAAGTGGATGATTTCAGAATATGGATGATTTCCCTAGGAAGTGGATCCTGCCTTGCATTCCTGGAGGCCTCTCATGTACACTGAATGCCGAATCCTTCTTCAAGGCAGCCCTCTCAGTGGTTGAAGGAAACTTACACCACCAAAAAAGAAGTTGACTTTGGACAAGGTCACATACCCCTCCACGCATTTCTTCAAGAGACACTTACTGTTGGCTGACTGCATGCAATAGGCACTACTGGGCCCTGGGGACCTGAAGGGTGAAAGGACGGACTCCTGCCTCCCTTGACCTTGCAGCTTGTAGACACATCCACTCACTTCTCCCTGGGCTCACCTCCAGTTTAAACATTTAGTTTCAGACCTAATCCCAGTGCATGACACACAGTGGATGCTCAGACAAGGGGATGATGCGAGTACCCAGACTCATAGCCTCTGCTCATCCCACCTGACTATCAGCATTCCATCAAGAATCCTTGAAAAGATGGGGTCTACTGATTCCTTTTTCTGAGATGGAAGCTTGCATGTGTGTGCATGCAGGAGTACCTTTGTACATGTGTGTATGCAGGCTTGTGTGCGTGTGTTTTGAGGAGATATAGTTAATAAATTGAGCGTTCCTTGTTCTCCAGAGTATTGGGGTCTCTGTCAATTACCAGGGCCACTCAGAACTCCAATTGTGAAACTGACTTTGTTCTTTGCTGCCTATAGAGCCGGAAGAAGGAAAGTGGATGGGGGGTGTCATAGATCTCTGAAATGCCAAGAAGTGGTGCCCTAGAAAAGCCCCTCAGTGGTAAAGAACCCGCCTGCCAATGGAGGAGATGCAGGTTCAGTCCCTGGGTTAGGAAGATCCCCTGGAGGAGGAAATGGCAATCTACTCCAGTATTCTTGCCTGGGAAATCGCATGGGCAGAGGAGCCCAGGGGTTCGCAAAAGAGTCAGACACGACTTAATAACTAAACAACAACTCTGTAATGGCACCAACAGCCTTCTCCTTTGCTCTGAGAGATTTTGTTATGTCTCCTTCCTCCCTGCCTGGACCTGAGCTCCTTGAAAATAAGCATGGGGGCCTCTTTGCTGCTCCAGCCTCCCCGCCTCCCGGAATCTCTGGCTCAGGGGCTGGCCCATGGTGGCTCCTCCCTGCATCACTGACAGGAGCACACAGGTTTCTTGAATGTCTCTGAGTTCCTCTGTCTTCTCGCTCTGTTGGTCCTATAAATCCCTGACCCACTTCATTTCTGTTTTAGATGAGATGGTGGCTTCAGGACTAGGATTGAAGTCTGTACCTTCAGCCTCCTTGGATAAAAAATTGAGTCTCATTCAAGTTCCTCCAATTAAGTCAAGTTGCTTAATCTCCTTAAGCCTCTGTCTCCTCATCTGTTAACCGCAAATGATAATAGTCTGAGTCAGGTTGCTGGAGGATTGAACGAGTTCACATACGCAACGTGCCCAGACCAGGACCTGGCACATGGCAGGTGCTACACGATGTAAGTTGTTAACTATTTCTGTGCTCTGGTGCTTATCCAAGCTGTTTGCTTTCTCCTGGCAAGACTAGACCTTGAGTGTGCAAAGCTACACTTGCCCCTTTTTAGGGGGCTGATAGCAACATCAGTTTCAATGGGCTTTGGGAGAATTCACGTGTGCCCAGCATCCATGCTGCAATCCCCTGGGAAGTTGATTGCCATAGATGGCACATCTCATACGTAGCAAGCACCATACTCTGTGTTTTCACAGGTCCCGCCTCATTTAGTAAAATGGCCAGCTTTGGCTTAAACTTCTGGTGACTGGGAGCCGACTGCATCATGAAGTTTCTATTGAAAGGTAGCATGGCAGAGTAGTCCAGAGTCTGACTGACTCATGTTTGAACCCCACTTCTACAGCTGTGTGTGTGCATGCATGCTAAGTCACTTCAGTCATGTCCCCATAGGCTGTAGCCAGCCAGGCTCTCTGTTCATGGGATTCTCCAGACAAGAATACTGGAGTGGTTTGCCATACCCTCCTCCAGGGGATCTTCCCAACTCAGGGATCGAACCTGCGTCTCTTATGTCTCCTGCATTGGCAGGCAGGTTCTTACCACTAGTACCACCTGGGAAGCCCACAGCTGTGTGAACTTGAATGAATTACCTAAACTCTCTCTGCCTTATTTCTCCATCCATAGAATGATGGTAATAATAGTCCCAACCATTACAGGTTTTATTGGGATTAAGTGAGGGAATATTTATAAGGTTTCTTGAAGAATGTCTGCTGTGTGAAGTTAGCATGAGGCTGGCTCAGAAAGAGTGTAACCTCTGCATTCAAGATTCAAGAGTTTCTGCATGCTAAGCCAGACCAGGGTACCCATTTTAGAGATTAGAAAAGGAGAACTCAGACAGCAGAAGTAACTTCCTAAGACAGCACAGCTAGGAAATGGTCTAGATGATAAGGGTACCAAACCCAGAACTTTCTAAACTCAACACTTTTGCTTGGCTCCACCAAGGGGCAAATATGGATTTCAGATCAGTAAAGGAAAGAACTATCTAACATTGAATCATCCTAAAAGTGAAATTTTTTTTTTACCATAGTCTTATGTAAGGAAACGTATCAAAATATTTTCAAATAAAAGGACATGATGTCTTCCATGTGCTTTGAAGTAACTGGGTATGAGGAAGGGGTGGACAGTGGGCAGAGAAGGATGAAACAATGGCTAGGTGTCAATGGGCATTAAAGCTGAGAACAGCAGGCTCAATCCATTATTCTCCCTGCTTCTGTATACTCTTGAAAATGTCTATAATAATTTTAAAATAAAACAGGATAATTGATAGCATGAACAGGGTTAGTGATAGAGAAATCAGGGAAATCTCACAAGTTCAGTGGCCAGAAGTCAGTCACATCGGGAGAAAAGGTAGGAGGACAGGCAGAGGGAACAGCAAGTACATCACAAAGATTATTCAACTCTGTCTAAGAACTAACCCTATAAAGCCTTGGAAAATGCCACTTATGCATTTTCTGAATGATCAAATCAGCCAAGAGAAGATGTCTAATTAGCAACTGAAAATATTGCTGCTTTGAAAATGATGCTAATTTTCAGTAGGGTTTCTTCCTTCCAAACAGAGATAATGTGTGCAAACCTTATGCTTTGGATTAAATTTTCAAGTGTGTTTTAAATTTTGATTAGAATTATTTCAATTAAAAAAATTTTAATTGCTTTATTGTCTTCATTGCTTGCCGTCTGACTCCACCATTGGGACCCATTCCTGCACCTGCTGGAGTTCCATAGGCTGCCAGTTCAAACAGCCACATGTCAGTGAATAAAAGGAAAAGACAGTTTTGTTTTGTTTTTTTATATTTGTGAAATACTGCACCAATGCATGTAGTGTAAAATAGCCCAGTGTGGTCCCAGCTGAATAGTAAGAGGGTGATTTATTCCCAAGGCTCTGTTTCCATTTTTGCTGTTTACGATGGCATATCAACGGAGCTTTTTGATTGAATTACCACCTTGTATTCAGGCTGGGACCATGCATTATTACATATGTAAGTATAAATGTTGATGCAAATGAGCTTTCCTAATGAAATGAGAGGCAGTTTATTTTTCCTTGCATAATGGGTGATTCTGAGGACCAGATTTATTTTCCAAAAGTGAGTACATGCTTATTTTTCAATTTGTCATCCATTCTTAGCATGAGCACCCCAATAATTCAGATCCACAGATCTTTAAGCTTTCACATGTTAATGTGGAAGTTTTTTTTTTTTCATTTTTAAACTGAAATCAATTTCAGTGTGATTTATCATCAGAGAATTACCTTATGTAAAATGCTTAAGTGAATGAAGTAATAACTTGAAGCCTATCAGTTAGAGGGCAATTTTCAGGTTCTCAGTTCTGAATAAATGGGGAGATCTTCGGGTCACCTTTTAATTTCATTGATGACACTGTGTGCTTTAGTTATTATTGAGTCTGGGCCTGTTTAGAAGCTTCAGATGAGCTGAATTGCATTTAAGTATTGCTGAATTTTATTTTATACAATTTGAGCTGTCCTGCTTGGGGGTTGCTTGCTCTGCTGTTATTCCCTTACCTGAACCAGCTGGCCATGTCTGGAGTTTATTTCACTCATCATAAATTAGTATACTAATGCAGAGCCCCGGGCTCTCTCTTTGCATATGAAATTAACCACAGCTTCCCTGCTTTGAAATTTGGATTCGGTTGAGGATGTGCTTAGTAAATACTTGTCCAGAATTGCAGAGGGAGAACCAGACTGAAGGAAGTGCAGGACAGAAGCGTTTCTCTCCCAGCTTTGAGGGGTGAAGGTTCAGGTGAGCACATGCCGAAGACGGAGAAGAGTGTGCCTCCCAAGGCTTCTCCGTGAAGTCTCAGTCTGCGGGCTAAGTAGGTGGCGCCCCTGAGAGCATAATGAGTCTGGGGACAATGACAGCTTTGTTTTCCCAGGTCAGACATCTCCTAATAAGAACAATAGTGTTTAATAGTAATCTTGTTTCTTTATTATACTTACATATGGTATGGGGCTTCCCAGGTGGCTCAAATGGTAAAGAATCTGCCTGAAACTGCAGGAGACGTAGGTTCGATCCCTGGGTGAGGAAGATCCCCTGGAGGAGGAACTGGCAACCCACTCCAGTATTCTTGCCTGCAGAATTCCATGGACAGAGGAGCCTGGTGTGCTACAGTCCATGGGACTGCAAAAGAGTTGGACATGACTGAGCACACTTGCATGCACGATAAAGAATATACAATAATAAATATATTTATTTATTTAGCTTACAAATAGCTGTGAAAAGAAGGGAAGCAAAGGCAAAGGAGAAAAGGAAAGACATACCCATCTGAATTCAGAGTTCCAAAGAATAGCAAGGAGAGGTAAGAAAGCCTTCCTAACTGAACAATTCAAAGAAATAGAGGAAAACCATAGAATGGGAAAGACTAGAGATCTTTTCAAGAATATTAGAGATACCAAAGGAATATTTCATGCAAAGATGGGTAGAATAAAGGACAGAAATGTGTGAACCTAACAGAAGCAGAAGATATTAAGAAGAGGTGGCAAGAATACACAGAAGAACTATGTAAAAAAAAGATATTAATGACCCAGATAACCACAATGGTGTGATCACTCACCTAGAGAAAGACATTCTGGAATTCAAAGTCAAGTGGGCCTTAGGAAGCATCACTACGAACAAAGCTAGTGGAGGTGATGGAATTCCAGTTGAGCTATTTCAAATCCTAAAAGATGATGCTGTGAAAGTGCTGCACTCAATATGCCAGCCAATATGGAAAACTCAGCAGTGGCCACTGGACTGGAAAAGATCAGTTTTCATTCCAATCCCAAAGAAAGGTAATGCCAAAGAATGCTCAAACTACCACACCATTGCACTCATCTCATATGCTAGCAAAGTAAGCTCAAAATTCTCCAAGCCAGTCTTCAACAGTAGGTGAACCGAGAACTTCCAGATGTCCGAGTTAGATTTAGAAAAGGCAGAGGAACCAGAGATCAAAGTACTAACATCCGTTGGATCATAGAAAAAGCAAGAAAGTTCCAAAAAAACATCTACTTCTGCTTCACTGAATACGCTAGAGCCTTTCACCTTGTGGATCACAACAAACTGCAGGAAATTCTTCAAGAGATGGGAATACCAGACCACCTTACTTGCCTCCTGAGAAATCTGTATGCAAGCCAAGAAGCAACAGTTAGAACCAGACTTGGAACAATGAACTGGTTCCAAATTAGCAATACGTCAAGGCTGTATATTGTCACCCTACTTATTTAACTTCTATGCAGAGTACGTCATGTGAAATGCCAGTATGTCAAATGAAACACAAGCTGGAATCAAGATTTTCCAGGAGGAATATCAATAACTTCAGATATGCAGATGACAACACCCTTATGGCAGAAAGCAAAGAGCAACTAAAGAGCCTCCTGATGAAGGTGAGAGAGGAGAGTGAAAAAGCTGGATTAAAACTCAGCATTTAAAGAAGAAGATCATGGCATCTGGTCCCATCACTTCATGGCAAATAGATGGGGAAACAATGGAAACAGTGACAGAATTTATTTTCTTGGCCTCCAAAATCACTGCAGATGGTGACTGCAGCCATGAAATTAAAAGAAAAGCTATGACCAACCTAGACAGCATATTAAAAAGCAAAGACATTACTTTGCTGTCAAAGGTCTGTCTAATCAAAGCTATGGTTTTTCCAATAGTCACATATGGATGTGAGAGTTGTACCATAAGGTAGGCTGAATGCTGAAAAATTGATGCGTTTGAACTGTGGTGTTGGAGAAGATGCTTGAGAGTCCCTTGGACTGCAAGGAGATCCAACCAGTCCATCCTAAAGGAGATCAGTCCTGAGTATTCACTGGAAGGACTGATGCTGAAGCTGATGCTCCAATACTTTGGCCACCTGATGTGAAGCGCTGACTCATTGGAAAAGACCCTGATGCTGGGAAAGATTGAAGGCAGGAGGAGAAGGGGACGACAGAGGATGAGATGGTTGGATGGCATCACCGACTCAATCGATGTGAGTCTGAGCAAGATCCAGGTGATGGCAAAGGACAGGGAAGCCTGGCTTGCTGCAGTCCATGGGGTTACAAAAAGTCGGACACGACTGAGCGACTAAACAGCAATAAATATATGTATTATGCTAATGTATATAGCATTTATATCATCATCATCATAATACTCATTTATTGAGCACTTCCTGGGTCCAGGCAGTATGCTAAGGATCTAACATGCATTATCTGATTTAATCTCCCAAACAACCCTCCAAGGTAAGAACCACTATAATCTCCGTCATACAGATGAAGAAGCAGAGGCTCAGACGAGTTAAGCAAGTTGGCCAGGGTCACCCAGCTAATAAGCGGAGGAGCCAAAATTTAAAAGCAGCCTGGCCTGAAAGCATTCTTCACTTCACAGGCATTTGACTTTAGCAAGGTTTCCGCCCGTGGAGGAACGCTTCTCTGCACAGCGTTTCTTAAAACCCCCATCATCTCCCGTCCTGCTGAAGGGAAAGGAGATTGTGTAGCCTGGTGGTGGGTGAGGTGAGAAGGCTAACTTTAGAAGTCGGACAGACCTGGTTAAGCTCCACCTCTGGGGCTGTCATTTCAGCTGCATGGCTTTGCATAAGTTGCTTGACCTCTGTCTGCCTTGGTTTCCCCGCCTAAATTCTGGAGATACTAATGGTAATATTGTGATGGTGAAGAATTCGTGAAGCAGGGCCCACATCCAGTGGGTCAGAACAGACTGGTATTAGCTATCCTTACACTAAAATCTTAACACCAGATTTACTCAGGTGGGAGCTGCCTCTGGGAGCTGTTTTAAAGGGGCTTATCCATTTGCATTTCTAATTACCCTCTAACTACCTGCCTGGCCAGTCCTCTGAGGACTTGCTCGGTGATTGATATGATGCCACTTAGAAATTTCTTTGAATTCCTTAGAAGAAAGGTTTTTCTGTACAGTCCAGCTGGTGGTGTTACCATTTCCAGGCATCTGAAAACCTAACTGTGCCACTGATACGCTCGTAGGGAGTTGAAAGGGGGATTATCTTTTAAGACTTGAGAATGTTGATGTTTGCAAATATTTTCTTGCTGCCTCTCCTAATACTGCAAATTGACTGCAGAGATAATGGGCAAAGGATGACATCATACGAAATAGCAGCCTTTTAAGTGCAAGAGCTGGAGAAACCACTTAGAGTAATTAGGAAATCCTTAAACAAGTGTTTGCAAAGTATTGGCTCACCCTGAAGGCTGGCCTTTTTTTTTTTTCCCCCTGGCATCCAACTTGAAAAATCTGACCTTGAATAATTATCTACTTGCTGGCTTTCAGCACCAGGAGAAGAAGGGTTCTGGGTCACCGTCTGGTTGCCTGTGGACGACACCGCTGAACCCTAGTGCAGTTAATAAGCGAGGAGATGTTTGGGAGACGAGCTCTCAGAGGCATGGACTATGCAGAGTGGAGTGGCAGGGGGCCCCTGCTGGATGCTCTGGGAGAAAGTGCCAACTTTCTTTCCTCTTGCTTCCATTCCAGAATGGCTAGCTGGCTCTTTGGAAAGCTTGGTAAAATATCTTTCTGTTGAAACTGGCTTGGATGCCTAGAGTCACTGTGACCACAACGAGAAAAGCTGGTTTTCTCAGGATGGTCCTTTGACCTTCGGAGAAGGGAGAGAATGATTGGAAATCCTGTCTTTCGGAGCATACATCTTCAGTGAGATGGGGTGAGCAAGGAGGAAACTAAGCTTGGGGTTGATATTAAATCTTTTATTACCTAGGTCAATACATAATATCTTCTGGAAACCAGTTTTCTTGTCCTAAAGAAAGAGAAACGCAAATCAAAACTATAATGACATATCACTTCACACTGGTCAGAATGGCCATCATCAGTCTACACGCTGCTATATTCAAAATAGATAACCAACAAGGGCCTCCTGTACTGCATAGGGAATACTGCTCAATAGTCTGTAATAGCATAAATGGGAAAAGAATTTGAAAAAGAATAGATTCATGTATATGAGTAACTGAATCACTTTGCTGTGCATATGAAACTTTCAGAACATTGTTAGTCAACTATACTCCAATATCAAATGACAGCTTTTAAAAAAGATGGCAAGCAGTCTATGCTAGAGTGGGTGTGGAGAAAAGGGACCCCTCCTACCATGTTGGTCGGAATGTAAATTGGTACAGCCACTGTGGAGAACCGCATGGAGATTCCTTCAAAAACTAAAAATAGAACTACCAAATGATTCAACAATCCTACTCCTGGGCATATATCCAGAGAAAACCATAATTTGAAAAGATGCATGCACCCCAAGTTTCATTGCAGGACTCTTTATAATAGCCAAGACATGAAAGCAACCTAAATGTTTATCAACAGAGGAGTAGATAAAGAACAATGTCTGTTGATGGACATTCCATATACAATGGAATATTACCCAGCCATAAAAAGAACAAAATAATGCCATTTGCAGCAACATGGATTGACCCAGAGATTATCATACTCAGTGAAATAGGTCAGACAGGGAAATACATATATCATAGGATATCACTCATATGTAGAGTCTTATTTTAAAAAATAGACAAGTGAACCTTTTTGCAAAACAGAAACAGACTCATAGACTTCAAAAACAAATTTACCAAAGGGGAAACATGGTTGGGGGAGAGGGCTACATTAAAAGCTTGGGATTAACACATACACACTACTATATAGAATGTAGATAACCAATACGGACCTACTGGATGGTACAGGGAACCCTACTCAATATTCTGTAATAACCTATATGGGTAAAGAATCTGCAAAAAAATTCTTATAATATATGTATATGTATAACTGAATCACTTTGCTATATATTTGAAACTAACACAACATTGTAAATCAACTGTATTCCAATAACATTTTAAAAAATAACACCTCACTTAGCATAAAACCTTCAGGGGCAAGCCTTAGTCCTCAAAAACAAATAATGGGCCTCAATGGAGTTCAACAAAGAGGAGATCCACCCTCAGTCATTATCTTTTCATATTCAAAATGATCTAAATTCCAAAAGAAACCAAAGGCATACAAAGAGTTGGGGAGAAATTTTTCCAAATAAATTCAAGCACAGGAATTTAGATTTTCCATGTGTGTGTGTGTGTTTTTTTTTAATGATGCTCAAATTCCACATGGTATTCCACATTCCTTAAGCTCCTAGTAAAATGCTCTGTGTAGGTTCTCAACGATGTATTGAGTTGCTTATGTGCCAGGCACTGTGCTGGGTGATGGGGCTGTAAGACTGAACAAAATCAACAGTATGCCTCCTCTTTTGAATTGTGCAGTCTCATGGAAGGCACGTGTTAGATGAACGTAATCACACACGCACTTATGTTGTTATACTCTTGGTAAGAGCTAAGAAGGGAAAGTGAAGATGTTCCTGGAGATTTGATTTAGGTTTGAGGTGGGATAGGGTGGCACAATGAGGGCTGGTCAGAGGGGATTTCCTTAAGAGACGGTGTTCCAGCTGACACCTGAAGGATACATTTAGAAAAACTTAACCAGGCAGCAAGCAAAGGTTCTCCAGCAATTGATAACGTATGCGAGGACTCTTAGAAGAGAAGACATTGATCAACTGGGGGAATTCTCCATCTTAAGCAGCGGACATGGGGTCAGCAAGACAGGCAGGAGCGAGATTAGCGAAGTTTGCCAGGCTATAGGAAGGCATTGGAACATTATCCCGAAGTCAGAGGGAAAGCATTGATGTGTGTGAGAGTGTGTGTTTCATTCACTGCTTTTACTTATTTTCTATGTTAAAAAAATTATTGATTTTTTTATTAAACATTTAAAATATTTATCTGTTTAACTGGCTGTGCTTGGTCTTCATTGTGGCATGCAAATTCTTAGTTGTGGCATGTGGGATCTAGTTTCCTGACTGGGAATGGAACCGCCTGCGTCGGGAGTGTGACGTCTTAGCCACTGGTCCACGAGGGAAGTCCCTATTTACAGCTATTAAAGCAGTAAAGTTACACAATCAAGTTTGTATTTCACGATCCTTTGAGATATATTGTAAGAGGAAGTGAAAGGTGTAAGGGGGCCAACTGAGACAGAGTCCAGATGAAAGATGGTGGTCTCAGATGAAGGTGCTGGAGACAGCTACTGGAGAGATAGATCAGGAAGGGACTATTTTTGCAGGAGGAACTGGCAAACCTTGGTAAGACTGAATGGAGGTGGGGACTGGTGACAGAGACGATGATATCAGGGATGAATTCTGGATATCTGCCTTCAAGTGGCCATTTACATAGAAGAAAAACCCTGAAGGCAAGCAAACTGGGAGGTGGAAGATAAATATGAATGAATGAAGCATCATAATGATTTCTTTACTGCCTATTTAAGACTCTGACAGAAGATGAGATGGTTGGATGGCCTCATCGACTCAATGGACATGAGTTTGAGCAAGCTCCGGGGGTTGGTGATGGACAGGAAAGCCTGGCGTGCTGCAGTCCATGGAGTCACAAAGAATCAGACATGACTGGGCGACTGAACTGAACTGAAGACTCTGACTCATTGAGTATCCTGAGAGTAGAAGACAGGACTCTGGGCCTCCCTGGTGGTTCAGTGGTAAAGAATCCACCTGCCCATGCAAGAGTCAGGGGTTCAATCCCTGGTTGGGGAAGATCCCACGTGCCCCGGAGCAACTAAGGCTGTGTGCCACAATGGTGGAGTCTGTGCTCTAGAGCCCGGGAACCAAGACTACTGAGCCCTCACGCCCTGGGGTCCATGCTCTGCAACAAGAGAACCCACCACCATGAGAAGCCCGCACACCACAACTAGAGAGCAGCCCCCGCTTGCCACAACTAGAGAAAAGTCCACATACAGCAGTGAAGACCCAGCACAGTCATAAACAAATAAATTACATAAAGACAGGACCCATGTAGATGATCTGTTCTTGTGCTTGGTAGTTTACAAGGACGTGGAGGTGTTTTACAGCATCTGCACCTAAATCCCATTTCTTAACATGTGCTCGACTTCTTCATATCTCTCCTGATGGCAGCCTAAGTGTATTCACTCCCAAATTTCTATACTACACAATGGTTTTTGATAATGAATATAAATCATCCATCCACTCACCCCCCCAAAAAATGGGGGGATTGATCTCTTTTCCATCCCAAGTTGAGCCCTGTTATCCACAATCTTCTCCTGGTAACTACGGAGGGTGCAATTCTTAAGAGATATTTTAACAAGGTTTCTTGAGTCATTTCAATAAGTTCTTTAAAAGAAACAGTGTATTTTTTTTTTTCAGGAAGTAAACGAGGGCATTTGTACCATTATAAATCATGATGGATTTCCATATTCTCTGCCATAAAGAACCTTTTTTCTCTTAGAAAGGAAAATTAAGGTTGCTGTACCAAGGGATCACTTTCATTATCTTTAGCATACAAATGATCTTTTAAAAAGATTTTCTTCCTCTACATATGTACAGTATCAATGATATAATTTACATTGCATCCTTCATATTAACACTCTGATCCATCATCGCTAACAATGCAGGGTCTTTGTGTGAGGGGCTGTCGGACAAATGTTTTAGCTTGTGAGAAGAAAATTGTTAGCATTTGAATAGAGAATGGTACAGGAAGGATTAATAGCCTACTTTGATGGATTAGAATGTAGGGAAATTGCTCAATATTAATATGAAAATGTTTGTGAATTGGTTGCAAGGTGCTGTCAATGGAAAATGATTATGTCTCCAACGCCTTATCAGTTGAGACTTGACTCTTAGCAAAGACTTTCACACAAAAGACTGATGAGGGGTGTGGAAGATGGCAGGCTCTAGGAACTGGGACAAAAACCCACCATTCAACCAGTGAAGTCCTCCTGTCACTTTGGGTGCCCTTTCTGTATTATTGTACATCTTTATATTAACATATCTGAATATGCATTTATAATAGAAAAGAAAGGAAAGTGTGGGCAATGTTGTTACATCCATAGTTTAGCCTTTCCATCCTTGGAAACCCAATCAGAAACAAGCAGGTCATTGTCGCATAGACAATCCCTTTAGCTGAAATTTTGGTCTGAGTACAATGGTTTCCCAGATGGTAATTTGCAAGGATGTTCGACAGTTCAGAAACCATGATATGGAAATGACTGTTTAATAGTAGCATCAACCAACTCGGTCAGCACCAGCCTAATTTTCGAATGATGTCTGTGAGGTTTGGGAGGTGCGTATTAAAAAGTCTTATCTGCAAAATTGCACTCTGGTGTTTTCAAGTATCTTAGGTGTTCATTTACCTTTGAGAATAGATTGTGGACTGAAAGTTCAAATTTGGGACAAAAGGGAAACTAATAAAGCTTTGTTGCCTCTACAAAAATCTGAAACAATAGCCGGCCCTTTTTGCCCGACTGATGGGGTACCCACCAGCGTGGGAGGGCAGCCTCATCCTGCAGCCGGGCAGCAACGCTGTCATTCATCCTCACTGACATCAGAATAGAAATGACAGGCTGGGCAGCGGGAAACGCTGCTCTTAAAATCAAGGCACTGTCTCTTCCAAGGATGGAATGCTCAACAGCATCCTTGGAATAAATTTTTCCTATTTAAGTTTCATAGTGAATGCTAGAGCAGGCCTTTTCAACCTCAGCACTAAACAGACTTTTGGGACAGAATAATTCTTTGTTGTGGGGCTGTCCTGTGCATTGTAGATGTTTAGAAGCATCTCTGCTCTCAATCCATTAGATGCCAGTAGGTTCTCCCCCAGTTGTGATGGCCAGAAATATCTGGCAAATACCAGATGTCTGACATTTGCCAGACACTGCCAAATGTCCCCTGTGGGACATCCCCACCCCCAACAGTTGAGAAATACTGAGCTAAAGAAAAGAAAAGTAATTGAGTTATGTAGAAACATTACTGTTGGGATGAAAAACTTATATAATATAAAATTTTTTTCACCTTAAAATAAAAGGTAAGATTCCAGGATGTTTATTTATGCATTTTTAAAGTCAGTAATACTAGCAACTATCTATTGAATGCTAGTGATTTCCTGGGCATCAAAAGTTTTGACATCACTATATGGTCTTTGGAATAACCTGATGAACTGGGTCAAATGATTCCCCTTTAAAAGAAACTGAGGCTTCAGTCATTAAACCACTAGCCCTGGATCAATTTGCTGTGTGTATGTGCTCAGTCATGTCTAACTCTTTGCAGCCCCAGGCTCCTCTGTCCATAGAGTTTTCCAGGCAAGAATACTGGAGTGGGTTGCCATTTCCTCCTCCAGGGTATCTTCCCGACCCAGGGATCGAACCCGAGTCTCTTGAGTCTCCTGCGTTGGCAGATGGATTCTTTACCAGTGAGCCACCTTGAGGTCAGTTTGCTAAGATGGCACAAATGATGGCCCACTCTGAGTCACCCTCACAGCAGTGCCTGTTCACGGCTCCAAGCATTCCTGGAGATGAGGTCCGCACTACAAATAGCTGCAAGGTGCCCCCTACAGTCTCCTGTGCGGATGAATCTCAGTCTCCACCCCTACCCTCTAAACAGCTCTGAGAGGTTGCCTCCATCCTAGGCTGCTGAAGGGTCGCCAGGCAACGTGGCAGTGGGGAAGGGGGTGGGTCCTGTTGGAGAGGGAGGCATTGTTCAGCTCTCCATGATGCTTTGCACCGTTCCTGCTCCATTAAGCTGACATCTTTGCTGTACGTGTTCCCTCCTGCAAGATGCAGAAACCTGAACTAACAGCTCTTGGAATGATATAGAAGCCTGGGAACCTGTGCAGTGCTTCCTCTTTCCCCATAGACTTTATAAGTGAGATGCCCGAAAATGGTAACATTTGATCCTGGCCTGATATCTAGTAGTTTCAGCCTAGTTGGCATAGCTAAGTATGGAGTCTGCACAAAAATAAATGCACCTCTGGAGAAATATGCAAATTGACATGGGTTTTTCGGGGAGGTCATAGAACCTGCCAAGACTTTTTTCCCTAGAGTCAGATTGTGGAGTCATTTCCTGATGAGTATGTGGGTTCTCCAAGAATTTTATCATAACTCAGAGTAACACCTTCTTCATTAAAAAAAAAAAAAAACTGTTTTGGACATACTGGGATCTAATTTGTGGAAATGAGCAGTTATAGTAATCAGCCAGCGTGTGCTAGGCAGACAGGTGACAGCCTCCCCGGGCCTGGCAATGTGCATTTAAGAGAGCTGACAGCTCGCAAGGCCAGCTGTGGCAGATGCGTCCCCCGCCTGCCCCCGGGATTGGCAGCTCCATTATTGCTGTTGTCAGTGTTTGTGGAGTGTTGGCCCTGTGCGACAGCCAGGCTTTTCCCAGGTAGAGATGTTCATTGTCACCTATTAATTCCCAGGCGAAGACAGAGTTGCAATAGAGGGCTGGCGGCTCTTGATCGCTCCGTTGGACTTTCTGCTTTAATTCCTCCTTGTCTGTGGTTCACGAGTGCCATCCTGCATCCTGTCTGTTGTCAGCTTGGCCCAGATTCCTCTCTTTTCTTTTTGAATTAAAAACATCCCCCCAAAGTTACATACCTTCCTAGGTCTAAAAAAATTCAATAAAGCTCCCCTTTGCCTCCTCAAGTTCCCTATTCACCCACCCCAATTCCACTGTCTACAAGAGACTCGTTTCTTTCTGAAGTATCTCTGTGCACATATTCCCTTATTTCTAAATCACATGTTTGTATAGCTTTTTCTTCATTTTTAAGTCTAGGTACTGTCTGTTAACTCCCCACTGTAAAAGATGAGCTTCTAGCTCTTCATGTATTTCCCTACCACTGCCCCCAGGACACAGCTGCCTGGCAACACAAGCCCCTCTTGCAACCACCTTCCTCACAACAGAGTTACATTACAATTTGCATTTAACTCAACATTCGACGTTTTCCTTGTTTTGATCACGTCAGTATAACCCATGACTGAGCCATTGATTATATTATGATTACTTTCCTTCTTGTGTAACTTTCTGTTTTCCCTGGAGTTGCCCATAGCCTTGTTTTCTATGTACCTTTCAGTCATTCATGTGCAAAACGGTGACTGTCTTCCCAACATTTGCAAACACATCTGTCATTTGATCAGTTTGGGGTTCTTATAGCTGACATACCTGTGACCCCCAGCACTAGCCCACTCTCCTGCTGACAGCCTCCTGGGTCTTTCTTCACCATCATTCCGGGGAGTGGGGGGGGGTGCTTTCGTCTCTTCATTAAGTTAAATCTTTGCTTCCTGTCCTTGTCTTTCAGTGGGCATCAGCTAGTGACTTCTGACCGTAGGTTCATGTCTTATACTTCTCTGACGCTGAAAATGTCTTTTCCCTAATGTGTCAAGACTTCCCATCACGTGTCAAGACTGCAAGTGACCCCATTTCAAAACATCATAAAAACCTCTTACAGCTTCCCCTACTTATTGCTCCCAAGGCAGCAGCATGTTTTTTGGAGTCATAGACTTTTTTTCCTAGCTCTCAGGAGCATTGAGTATATCCCTGTAATCTATTTCCCACTGACGTCTCAAGATTAATAACAGCCTGCATTGGGTAGCCTTTTACTGTGTAGCAAGCACTCCCATAGACATCCCCCACTGCAGGAGCCAGGTAAACATTACGAATGTAGCGTCTGACAAAGCTAAGCCTGACTCGGGATCACACTGTACATAACTGGGGTCTAGGACACAGGCTTCTGACTCTAGGCAAGTGCCAGAGAGCTTGAGAGACCAACAGTGCATGTGCAGGTCGTACCAGAGAATCAGAGGCACCATAGAAATTTTTCCTTTGATGGGCTTAGCCAGAAGTTTTCGTTAAGAAATTCTTCCAACGAGCTACTTTTTGTATCAGCCAAAGTGTTTTGGATAAATTTAGTATGTTATGGTTTAATAAGGGCTTCCCTGATAGCTCAGTTGGTAAAGAATCTGCCTGCAATGCAGGAGACCCCAGTTCTATTCCTGGGCTGGGAAAATCCCCTGGAGAAGGGATAGGCTACCCACTCCACTATTCTTGGGCTTCCCTGTGGCTCAGCTGGTAAAGAATCCACTTGCAAAGTGGGAGACCTGGGTTCAATCCCTGGGTTGGGAAGAGCCGCTGGAGGAGGGAAAGGCTACCCACTCCAGTACCATGTGCAGGTAGTACCAGAGAATCAGAGGCAAAATCGGAAAACTTTGCTTTGATGAACTTAGCCAGAGTTTGTATTAAGAAATTCTTCCAATAAGCTATTTTTTTTTTTTATCAGCCAAAGTGTTTTGGAAAAGTTTAGTATGTTATGGTTTTATAAGGTTTTTAAAATAATTTCATTTATTTATTTTTGTCTGTTGGTGGGTCTTCATTGCTGCAAGGGTTTTTCTCAATTTATGCCAAGTGGGCCCTACTCTCTACTTGCGACACACGGGCTTCTCATGACGGTTGTTTCTCTTGTTGCGGAGCACTGGCTTCAGTAGTCATGGCATGAGAGCTCAGTAGTGGCATCTCCTGGGATCTAGAGCGCAGGCTCAGTAGTTGTGGCTTACGGGCTTAGATTCTCCATGGCATGTGGGATCTTCCCTGACCAGGGATTGAACCCACGTCTCCTGTATTGAGCCACTAGTGAAGACCCTGGCTTTATAAGTTTTTGAAGTCTATATATTCTGACTCTTTGCCACTCTATGGATTGTAGACGGCCAGGCTACTCTGTCCATGGGATTTTCCTGGCAAGAATGCTGGAGTGGATTGCCATTTCCTTCTCCAGGGTATCTTCCCAACCCAAGGATTGAAACCTTGTCTCCTGCATCTCCTGCATTGCAGGCAGATTCTTTACCCACTAAGCCTCCTGGGAAGCCCATATGGTAGGTCAAGGGAGCCCCATAATATTTTCAGGGTTTAGGGCTTCTAAGGTCTTAATCGGTTTGTTTAGATGATTTGCTCCCCCACAACTTTCCCACCCACTTACTCTACTTTGATTAAATGAAGTTAATTTCTATAATGATTCTTAAGTTAGGTTTACCCTAGGAAACGAACTTTTAGGCATTGACCAAAAATTCCTGTAAGAATGTTCTCTTGACTAAACAGCTTTGCAGTTGAAAAAGAGGATTTTATATCCAAATTAGCAGGAGAAAAGTTTCAGCCTATGCTGTCTCTCTCCCTAATATATTCCCTTGGCCCTTACTCCACTTCCTCCCACCATGCTAGGAATACAATGTTACTGATTGTGGTAAGTGGGAAAAGAAAAATCAAAACAAAAGGATTCCACTGACCTTTATCAGAGTTTGTGAACCATTTTTGGTTAGCCCATGCAAAGGGCCTGTGGCCTTTTTAAGTCTCCCATTCCCTCAATGCTGTGCTTTCTCAGGTGACAGCTAGCTAATTTTTAAAGTACTTTTTTTTTTTTTGGCTGTACCACACAGCAGTTGGGATCTCTGTTCCTGACCAGACTAAGGATTGAACCTGTGCCCCCTACAGTGGAAGTGCAGAATCTTAACCACTGACAGCCAGGGAAGTTTGGGAAGTACTTTTTAAAGTAATTTTAAAAATAATTCTTGATGAAATATTCTGGATTGATGTGGTTTAATCAGTTTGAAAAAAAAAAAAAAACATGTTCTAGAGACTACTCCTTAATCCAAAGAGGGAAGAGAAGTAGTGGAAATTCTGATTCTGGCAGGCAGGGGACTTCTGTATTTTTCAGCCATGGAGAACAGCCCACCTGGAGAACCAATGAAGTACAGACAAAACAAGGAAGCATTTGAGATCACTCCTTACTGTAAATTGAGATAATATAAAACATGCATGCCTTAACCTGTACTACAAATATAGAGGGGATAGCAAAGCGCTTGGTAATGGAATACAGTATCTGAGAGACCTCTGACTCCCCATAAGTGTGTTAGTTTTTACCAAACCAATTTCATTTCTTAACATTTCCCTGCCAACATATGGCACTCTCACAGAACTCCCTTGTGCATGCATGTTCAGTTGCGTTCTACCCTTTGCGACCCCATGGACTGTGACCTGCCAGGCGCCTCTGTCCATGGGATTTCTCAGGCAAGAATACTGGAGTCAGTTGTCATTTCCTTTTCCAGGGGATCTTCCCGACCCAGGGATCAGCCCTACATCTTTTACTTTAGCAGGTGGATTCTTTACCACTGAGCCATGGGAAGCCCTCATAACTCCCTCACAGAAGGTGTATTCCTGTGCCTCATTATTCCATGCCTGCCCCAAACCAGATTTTATTTTCCTCGGGCACAGTCTGCATAAAATTAAATGTGTGTAAGTGGGTGTATCAGTGAGGACTTGGGGTTGCAAACAAAGAGGTGGCTTCTATTATCTTAAGTAGGAAGGGGAATTTAGTCAAAGTTTATCACACTGTGTAGCATTGATATTCAAAATAAGTAGCTGATAGGGTCTGGTACTGGCCAATCAGAAGTGGACTGGAACAGGTTCTTGGTGGCCTCCTGCTGTTCTGGGAGTTAACCCTTAGCTTTCTCTTGATGGGGAAAGCTAGACAGGATGGTGGGGGTGGTGGGGGGCGGGAAGGAGGGGGGAGGGCAGGGGGTTTTTCAACTAGAGCAGGAGGAAGATGCAGTCAAGGAGCTTGGAGCCACAGCTATTTACTGATGGGAGCAGGAGTACCTTGACATTTTCACCACTGGCACAGGCTCAGTGAGGCAGACCCGCTGAACACTGCTGGCTGCAGAAAACACGAAGAGAAGCAGATTGGAGCAGAATTCAGAAACCCAGATAGTAGGAATGGTGCCCACGTATCCTTTGGGGCTTCCCAGATGGCACTAGTGCTAAAGAACCTGCCTACCAGTGCAGGAGAGGTAAAAGACACGAGTTTGATCCCTGGGTCAGGAAGATCCCCTGGAGGAGGAAATGGCAACCCACTCCAGCATTCTTGCCTGGAGAATCCCATGGACTGAGGAGCCTGTCAAGCTATGGTCCATAGGGTCACACAGAGTCAGGCATGACCGAAGTGAGTTAGCATGCACACACGCATGCTCCATATCCTTTACAAGACCTACTGGGGAGGCTCCAGTTGCTGATTCTGAGCATCACTGCTGTGAGGGAATTCCTCACTGTGCCTTCATCTTTGTGGCAGTCATGCAGGAAGCAAAGTCCTGCATGGGAAAGTCCAGGCTGGCCAACGGTAGGCATGCCCCCTGACTGCCAGGGAGTGATGAGGGCAGTGCCGCTTCCTACTACAGAGCCAGTGGGATTTCTTCCAAGGAGAAAAGGGCTTTTGATGCTGTGTATCCATCCCACTGGGCTTCCCTGGTGGCTCAGATGGTAAAGAATCCACCTGCAATGCAGGAGACCTGGGTTCGATCCCTGGGTTGGGAAGATCCCCTGGAGGAGGGCATGGCAACCCACTCCAGTATTCTTTCCTGGAGAATCCCATGGACAGAGGGGCCTGGTGGGCTACAGTCCGTGGGGTGGCAAAGAGTTGGACACGACTTAGTGACAAAGCATAGCCCTGCATCCATCCCACTAGGATGAAGGTTTACTGTTGGGACAAAACTGCTTCCTATAAGATGGTCTGTCTCCAAACCTGTTTCTCTTTCTTTCCCTCATCCAAAGAGGAATTTTGTAAACAAATCATCTTCATCGTCACACACACACACACAAAACCCCTTAAAACAACTGCAAGGTGATCGGCAGTGTGTTGCCAAGTTCAAGGTCACCTTGGATTTTCATCCTGACTGCCATGCTTTTCTTCTCATTAAAATATTTGACAAGAATTCTTTGCATGGATGAGCAGCTCCAGCCACCCCAGCCCCACACTGTTCTCACAAAGATGTTGCCCTGTCATAGTAAATAATTGTGCCACCAGCTGAAAACCAGTATCTGTGTTATACACACATTGACACAGAAATCTGACATTCATACAGGTACGATGCCAAAAGATACCACACATGATTTTTTAATGAAATAACACGGATTTCCTTCCCTTTAGGTTACTTATGACTGGCCTAAAAAGTAGGGTTTTACATCTTTATTCATTTCCGGATCCTTGTTGCACTTGGCAAAAAGCTTTGATCACAGTTGATGGTTGAAAATGTTTATTGAGTTGGACCAGCGGTGTTGGAAATTCCAAGAATATGACTATGTTCTAAGTCTCAGTAGCTGTATGTGGGAAGAGATCAAGTGCAGTGGTTAGTGTTACAGGATGACCAACTGTCCCCATCTGCCTGGAATGGGGAGGATGCCCAGAACACAGGATGTGCAGGGTTAAAACTGGAAAGTCAGGGGCTAGCGAGGGAACCTGACAACCTGGATTTGAATTCTAGTTCTACCACGTATCAGCTGTGTGACTCAGTTTTATACCTGTAAAATGTCAATAATACCCCATTTATCATTGGGCATTGGAAATATGCCAATATGAATAACATATTTAATTAGCATATGTAATATGTATAAAGGCCTTAGGATTATGGTGTTCCATAGTACATACTCAGCCAGTGTTGACAAATAGTAAATTATTGTAATGTCCGACTCTAATGTCTGCCACCAGAACCCAGAAGATGCTTCCATGAATATCTTTCTTAGCATTGGTAAGTCTTTTTACAAAATTGTGTGTCATAAAAATTTTTAGATGGTTGTTTTACTAGCTGACTCTATCACATACTCTAAAACACACACACCAGCATGCACACACACCCACAATGTTGGCTGTTTTTGTACTGTCAACTTGAAGATTTCCCAAAATTATCCAGCTGAAAAGAAAAGGAAAGTTGGGGAGGTGAGGTGAGCATAAAAAGCCTCAATAAATACCATCGAAATGCCACCAAGGCTCTGCACTCTTTAATTCCCCCCTCCCTCTGAGGGAAATGTTCCTTCCCCAATTTCATGGACAAGCTTCAATCAGTGTGTAAATATTTTGCCATCACTAGGACCTGATTTCTTCATCTAAGTATTCAGAAGTCTTTAGTCCACATGTGAAAGAACACAGAGGCGTTATCATCTTACATGGAAACCAGGGTATGTGCTGAAAGCTAACCCAGGAAAGAATAATCATGGTCTGTAAGGCAAAGGCTTGCCAGTTCTCTGAGCTAGCGCTCCCCTGAGCCAATGGGGCCCAACTGCTGTTAGCCCAGCCTCGCTTTTAATTGGGTTTTGGCTCTGTGAGCTCAGATCACGAGGATGAAAAGAAGAAATGGTCAATAATCTGGGTGTTTTGTCTGTGCTGTCAAGAATGTGGGCGTGCAGCTGAGTTCTGACTTTCTGTTAGGCCTGAATCCTTTTTCTTTCTCCTTAGACTGTAAGATCCACTCAGGGTGAATTACACTCAGAAATGTAAAGTAGCTACAGTGTTTTCTTGTTTCCCTCTGCTTTTTATAATTTTTTTTTTTTCGGCCGAGCTGTGTGGCATGCAGGAGCTTAGTTCCCCCACCAAAGATCAAACCCGTGTCTTCTGCATTGAAACCTCAGAGTATTAACCACCGGACTGCCAGGGAAGTCCCTCCTCCTGCTTTTAAGAAGGAAGAAGCAAAGCAACATGAAGTAAATGAATAGAAATCTTTAGTTAAAATGATGTTAAAGAAACAGGATATGATATAGTGTCAGTAAGCATTGCCTATGTTGGTGTTTCCAGGTGTGGGACACATGTCCCTGAATGTGGGTAAAAAGATTTTAGGTGTGGTATTAAATAACAAAGACTTACATAGTGAGAAAGACTCCCTTTTCTAGTCTTTAATCCCTTTATCTCCATCTGGAAGAAAGTCTCAGCTGCATGCTAAGAGTGTGTCTTTTAACATCTTGCTAACCTGCCCCTTTCCCAGAGATCAGTGGCCTAAGGTTCAACTCTTCACAGGGCAATAGAATCTCTTTGGAATTTAATAACATTGCTTTGCTTGCATTTTATTTACTTTTTGTATTTGTCTTCTTTTACACTTATAGCACTGGGTGAAGTTTTTTTTGTTTGTTTGTTAAATAAAAGTGTGCATATTTAAAGAAAGTCATTAAATCATTGTCGTAAGGTAAGTGTATAGATATGTCAAAACGACTATCATGAAAATAGTCTGTAAACAGTCCAATTTTAGGAACCAATGACCAAGACCTTCACTGTGAAGGGACAGTATAATTCTTTCATTCATCCATCCATTCACTTGTGCACCCATCCATCCATCCTCTACCCATCCTTTCACCCATCTTTCCATCCATCTACCCATCTTTCTATCCACCCATACATCCACTCATCTGTCCATTCCCCCATTCGTCCATTCATCCATCCATCCATCTAACAATTATCTATTGAGTATCTACTATGTTGTGTCGAACCCTGTGGATCGGGACGGGGGGTGGGGCAAAGTCCTTGGTCTTAAGGAGTAGTAGGTGAGCTAGATGGCAGTCAAATAAATAAATAAGCACATAACATAATATCAGAAATAAGGTGAAAGACAAGAACACCAAAGGACTAGAGAGTGACAGAACTGGAAGTTCTATTTTTGACTGAGTGGTTAGGGAACAGCCATCTGGGGAGATGCCTTCTGAGCAAAGCTGGAACGAAGACAGGTGTGAATTCTCTGGTGTCTGGAGGAAAAGCATCTCAGGTAGATGGAACAGCCAGTGTGAAGTCCTGAGGCAGGAGTGTGCCTGGGCTGGAGGGGCTGCAGCGGAGTGAACAAGGGGCCTGGCACACGACGTGACCGGAGATCTCTAGGCAGGACTGGAGTCTCACTGGGCCTCATCGGCCCTGGTGATAATTTTATTCCTAGTGAAATGGGGGCCATTTGAGTGAAAACATGATCTGATTTACATTTTTAAAGGTCACCCTGGCTGCTGTGAGGAGAAGAGATGGGAGAGGCTGCAGGAGGAAGGCCCTCCAGGCTCTTCCAGGCCGTGGCTTCTATTAATACCCAGATGGTGGTGATGAGAAATTTAAGCCCCCCAAAGCTGGGGACCCTTATTGATCACTTCTAAGGGATGAGTGAAAACTGCATGAGAGTCTCTCGTCTTTCTCCTCTGAATGGTCCCCACAGATCTCCCATCTCAGACACGCAGTGGACTGTGTGTGTGTGCTAAAAGTCGCTTCAGTTGTGTCCAACTCTTTGTGACCCCTTGGACTGTAACCTGCCAGGCTCCTCTGTCCATGAGATTCTCCAGGCAAGAATACTGGACTGGGTTGCCATGCCCTCCTCCAGGGGATCTTCCCGAACTAAGGGTCGAACTCATCTCCTGCATTTGCAGGCAGGCTCTTTACCACTTGCGCAACCCCATCTCACTTACTCAGTGGACTGAACCACCTAAAATCTAATTGTTACAGTCTCTCTGTCCCACGCTTCTAACTAGGTGTTCAAGAGAAACCACATTCTCCTCTCATCTCCGCAAAGACAGCCCAAACCTCATCAAGAACAGAATGAAGTTACTGGGAGACTGCATCCAGTTCTCTTAAAAGAACCTGTCATATGATCTACCATCCATCAGGCCCCACCCTCTGGCATGCTAGTCCATTCACTGCTGAAAATCATCATAGTCACTCTTAATCTACTTCCTTGGACTTATCTTTTTGGCTCCATTGGCCAGTTCTTATGATCCAATGTCAAAAGCTAGGCTCTGCAAGCTGAATGCCAGAACCGCCAGCTCACCACATTAAAACAGAATTATCAGGCTGAAATCAGAAGCCATTTAAGGCTTCAACAAGCTCTTCCTGTGGCTGTTGATTCAGGAGACTGTTTTCCCGGACAGTGGTGGTATCCCTAGTAGATGTTTTGCTTGTATGGAGGAGGTCTCTTCGGAGGAGTAATTTCCCAATATCCACTGAGGCTAAAACATCAAGAATCTGCAAATCTCTTGATCTCATTTCTTTGGAAGTCCCAGAAGACAAAAATGCACCCAAAGTGCCCTGGAGGTACATCTTATCCTTCAAGGGAGAGCAGGAGAAGCCCTCTCAGTGTGTTTGCTCTGAGAATATTCCCCAGTAAGCTCTACAGTGTAGTTGCTTCTTCAACTGGTGAACTGAAACATAATCATGACCATAGCAACGATAACAAGAGCTATTCTATTTTCAACCCAGCAGCCTCAATCATCCTGGCATTAAGTAAGTCACAGCAGCTCCCCTCTACTCTCCAAGCCTGCCAGTGGCTCCCATTTCGTAGTAACATCCAAAAGTCTTCCTGAGACTCCACTGCCTTCGCGAATCTGGTCTGCTGTTCCCTCGCTGATGTCATCTCCCACCACCCTTGCCTTCCCTTGTTTTTCTCCAGTCATGCTGGCCCCGTTGCAGCTCCTCAGCAACTCTGGGCATGCTCTCATCTTAGGGCTCTGCGCTGCCCCCATGCTTGGAGCAACCCCATCCACCATATCCTCTTGGCTAATTCATTCAGCATCTCCAGGTCTTAGCTTACATGTCACCACTTTAATGCGTCTGACCCTAACAATCCTGTGCCCCCCTATAGCTGTTCTTTTCCCATGACCTTTGTTTTTTCCATACTACTTTCACCTAAATTCCATAGGACTGTCTTGTCGTTTATTATTTATTATCTTTTATCCATGCTAGATTATCAGTTCTACCAGGTCAGGGATTCTGTTATTGCTGTCCTGTTGTGTTCACCAGTGTATCCCATGCACTTCAGATAGAGTCCAGCATGTAGAAGGTGCTCTGTAAATAGCTGCTGAGTGTTAACTGGCTCACATTTTTTGGGTGCTTACTGGGTACTCTTATTATATTACACTTGAAAATCCCCTGGAGAAGAGAATGGCTACCCAATCCAGTATTCTTGCTTGGAGAATTCCATGGGCTGAGGAGCCTAGCAGGGTGCAGTTCGTGGAGTCACACAGAGTCGGACATGACTGAATGACTGACACTAATACTTTACATGTACACCTATAATCCAGGGAAAGGTAATATTGTTAACCACATTTACAAGTGAAGAGACTGAAGCAGAGAGAGGTAGATTAACCTACAAGGGTCATACAGCTAGTAGATAATGGAGCTAGGATTCAGACCCAAGCAGTCAGTCCTAGAACACTGTTAAGAACTCTATCGAGTAGATTGAAATAAGCAATGCCACGAAGAGGAAGCGCACTCAGCCGGCAGGCTTTGCTTGCGGTAGACATCAGTTTCCTGCTCCAACATTCATTCTCGGCCTGGCCGTTGCACCCAGTTCTCCCCTAGGGAGTCACTCTTTCCTCCGCTTTCAGTCTATGGGACTCTATATTCCTGACCTGGGGCAACGCACCTGACAAGAGAAAGCCAATCAGCCCTCGGGATCCTCCGGTCTTGGTGATTGGTTCAGGGGCGGTCATGTGACCTGATCAGCGCTGAGACTGCTGGAACAAGATGGCTTCACTGCTGCGGGACCTGGAGGCTGGGAAGGTAGAAAGCCCATAGAGGCCCTGGGGCTGCCCACTGGGCTTGACTGAGGCCCTGAAGGGCTCTCCTTTCTACTCCAGCATCCTCTGTGAGGAACAACACCTCTCTGCAGTAGAACACCCCTTTGGTTTCCCACCTTCATTTCTCTTTTTCTTTCTTTCTCTTTACTTTCTTCTTTCTTCTCTTCTTTCTTTTCATCTTTCCTCCCTCCCTCTTTCTTCCTTTCTTTTTCTCCCTCTTCCTTCCTTTTCTTACATTAACTGAGTGATTACTGTACACCAGAAACTATCCTACATTTAAATACATTATCCCATTTCTACAGCAACCATACTAGATAGTAATGTTTAATATTCCCACTCTATAGAGGAAGACAGACTAGAAAATCTGCACAGGGTCACCCAGTTGACAGAGTCCAATTTCAGACCCAAGCCATCTGTTGCCAATCTGTGTGCCCTTAATCATTTGGAAACACTGCCTCCCTTGTGGAGCACAGGGGTTTGTGTTGGGCAGGCCAGAGTGAATAGAAAAGGAAAGGGTGGCTACAAAGTCAGCTAGTGTGACTGTAGGTAACAGTATAAGAGGCAGACTGGCATCATGATTAAGAACTAAGCTTTGCATTCAGGCCAGCTCTGGTTTGAATTCAGCCTCTTCCATATACTAGCTGTGTGGGCTTGGCACATTCATTAGTCTTTCTGAATTCTTGAATCCTCATCTGTACCATGAAGGTACACATTAATCCCTGTCTTGAAAATATGTTGCCTGATTTAATTGAAAAGATGGATACAAAGGGTGATCCCGTTATTTAGTACGTAAGTGAAAGCTGATATAATAATAACATTTACATATAACTTCTGCTAATATTCTGATTATTATTAATCACCCTTAGGCTCCTTAGTCCCAGCAACAGTCATCTGAAGACAGAGAGCTAAGTCTATTTTCTCCCCTGTGACATTAGCCAAAAGTCCCCTTCTAACTGTATCCTTGGAAGTGAAGACTACATATACGACAAAAAGATCCATTTAAACTATGCCAGTTGAATTTTGTCAACCTTGGGAGGGAAAACGTATGATGTGTAGCCTTCAGGATGTGGCTGTGCTTAAAGAGATGTTCTCAGAAATATGCATGTGCTCCAATGAGGGGCAAATTAGTCTGAGTCCTCCCCAGGTGATGTCAAGCAGACACCTCTTTCAGAATTAGCAATCTGGCTATGAAAGCACTGGTATTGTGCCACGGGCATAAACCTTCACAAGCAGGGGGGGATTGTACAAACAGGAAACATCTCCCAGATCTCGGATTAATGCAGCTGTGAAAAATAGCATTTTAATAAGTGTGTTCTCTGTAATGGAGGCACTTTTCTTGCAAAGCCTCTCTTTTCTATGCCAGGAAACATGGAAAGTTTGGCTAAGCAGAAGTCATGGTGAAAATATTGGTTGGCCAAAAAGTTCATCTGACACACAGAATACACACATATTTAGAAAATATTGGGACGGCCGAAAAAGTTCTTATGGGTTTTTAATATTTTCTGAATACACGTGTATTCTGCATGTTAGTTTCATTGCATGTTGTAGATACCTTCTGAGACTCCATGGGCATATGAGCTCCACGGAAATGCTTCTCCATCTTGAACCATCAGAAGTCACCAAACCTATTTTACACTTGGAGGTTTCCAGCTTCCCACCTTCCTTCCCCACCTTCTATAACTGCACAGTTGTATTTACGTTTATAAAAGAGCTTTACATGTGTGTGTGTGAGAGAGCACCAACCAGCAGACTATTTGAAGTTAAAGCCCTTTGCCAGGTTCCATTTTCTTCACAGCATTCCTTTCCACCTCTATTTTTTTCTTAAAAAAAAAAACCAAAAAACAAAACGAAACCTGATTTGAGAAAACTTGATGCAGTTGGAACAGACTGGCCCCAGCAATTCCTTCCTGTGCTCCCCAAGACAGAAGGAGGAGTGGAGGCAAGAGAGCCCAGAAGATTCTGGAAGTGTGGGAGGTGGGAAGATGCCAAGAGAGGGCAAGGGTGAATGGGGCCATAGCCGCAGGGGATGTTCAATAACTCTCTTACCCTTTATGCTGTGGGACAGGGGCTCATTTGCTCAATTTGGGGGTGACAGTGGCCATTTTTGCTATAGTGGAGCCAGAGTTTGAATTAAGTACAGCTCTCAGAGGTCGAAAGCCACATTCGTTATCTTAGCCATGGGAGGGCATGGAAATCAGAGGCGTTTTGGCAAGGGCTACATAAATCCAAGGTTTGTCAGGGGCCAATCCAGCCAGGAAGGAAGGAATGCAGTTTTCCTCTGACGGTGTGACTTCCTGCTTCTTCTTGGCGTGGTTGTCTGGACTCAGGCAGAAGCAAAATCGGCATCAGTTACTTGAAAGGAAACCAACCTTATTCCTGAAGGTTTGGCAGCAGAAATATTCATTGTTGAGAAAGGGGAAGAAAAAAAAACAGCCTAATGAACTCTCCTCTCTTCGGTATTTTCAAAGGCCTCTTGTGTGGTGGCTGCTTTTTTTTTTTCTTCCAGAGTTCTGAGGAACTCTCTCATTAGCTCCTCAATAAATGCTACTTTAAGGGCTTGTAGCTTTGTCATTAAATCTTCACTCCAAGATGAATTAAGGTGGCGGCCAAGAAGTGCCCTCCCCACCCCGCAGCCCCCAACGAGCTTCTTTACAATTACCAAAAAGGCAGGAAAATAGATTTGTGGGCGATTTTTAGTACTCCTTTACGCGCCTTCCTGTCAAACAGTGATTAATTCAGGGCCACTTAAGTTTTCCAAACTTTCATCCATAATGGGCACGTTGACATTTTTATTTGAATCTCTTTACGCCATCCAAAATAATCTCCTTCAGCAACAGAAACTGCTGGTTAATTGCCACAGAGCAGCTGTTACCGCCTCTCTGTCGACAGCCTCTTTGGGGATGGTTTTGAGTTTGGTGCCTGCAGAACACACGGGCCTGCGACAGCGGGTGTCAGGTGGATGGGTTGAATGGCCCCCTTGTTCCTGACTGTCTGTGTCTACACCAGTATCAGGGCCAAACAAAGCCCTCTGCATCTAAATATAGCATTTTCTTTGGCCCCAGGCCCTCACTGTCTTGTTTTTCCATTCTTCCACACTCTAAAACATATTCAAGAGAGCCCCCCGCCCCCGCCCCCCTCTTAACATGACTGATTTTTTTTACCCAGATTTGCATATTCCTTGGGTCAGACCACATCCTGGAAATAGAAGTTCATGTGCACAATTAATCTGATTTTCTGGTTAACTGAAGGCTGGCCGGAAAATGGCTTTGAAAATTCTCTATTGCTGTGAAGACTTTTGAGAAGGTGTTGAGACAGGCTCAGAAAAGCAGAATCTCAGACCCGAAAGGGAAACAGGTGTCCATGTACTCCGATCCCTGTGAGGTGGAAGGCAGCACCTCTGGGTCCAGCTGAGTTACTTGGACTTTGCATTTTCTGCACAAGCCATAGCAGTTTTGAATGCTTTTCATCCTTGGATATTTCTGAGAGCATTGTTATTCAGGGACATCTAAGGATTGTGATGGCCATACACCCCTCTAGGCCCAGAGTTCTATCCTTGGATCAAATTGGATACTAGAATCATGCTCATCTGTGCTGGATTTGCTTGGCCCAAGGTAAGGAGTTCCACGACACACATTGGTCATCTGCCGTCTTCTCTGCCTGGACTCCATGTGACCTTGAGTTCTTGTATTTCCTGCCTTAATGTTTAGTGAAGTCCAGTGAATGTTGTTGTTGTTTTAATTGTTCACGTGATGATGGGGAAGCCTGCAGACCTTCCGGATCCCATATTGACCCCTGTCCTGTCAATACGGAGTCATCAGTACCTGAGTGTGACTGGGTGGCCCTTTTGGAGCCGTGACCACATGTATCGATCACAGACTCTCCATATCTGTTGTCTTACCATCTGCTCTTCTCCAAGAGTAGGCAGATCTCCACCAATCCAGATTCTGGGAATCCAGTTAGATGAAATCTGTTCATCAATTTTGCCTTCTAGGCCACCAGAAGGATAGCCCTTACCAAAGGTTGGTATGACTTGAGGCCAAAAGAGAAAAGCAAGGAAAATGGCTAATTTAAAATGATCGATCTACTCTTTTCAGATGGTAAAAGTAATATGTGTTATAATAAGTTCATACAATACAGAAAAGCAAGAGAAATCCAAAGTTCCCTGAAGTCCTGCAGAAACGTTTTAAAATGAAAAAAAAAAAGCATCTGGCCCAGGCCAGTCCCATGTGGAGGTGGTATGGCCTTGAATCTAGATGTGATTACAGGTCGGGCTTCTACAATTTAAGCTGTCAACCCCACCACCTGCTTCCTCTGTCGCCCAAGCATTGATAGAAACCCCAGGCAGCCATCCAGCTCCCCTGGAAGGCCCAGCTGAGAGCAGTGTTATTCAGGGACATCTAAGGATCATGACGGCCATACACCCCTTGAGGCCCCAGAGTTCTATCTTTGGATCAAGTTGGACACGAGAATCTTTCTCATTTGTGCTGGATTGGTGTAGCCCAAGGTGAGGCATTCTGTAGCACATGTGTGTTCAGCCACCTGCCCTCTTCTCTGCCTGGCCTCCATGTGGCCTTGAGTTCTTCTCACAAGAGGCTCTCTGTGAACCAACCAGGCAGCTGGAGTGGGTACTAGACAGGTGCCCATTTGCTTTACTTTTGTACTCTGGCTCTGGAATTTAACAACAGCATTTGCTCTCAAGTTGACGTTGAACTTGGGTTTCCTGACCCCCTTATGAAGAGCCTTGACGGCAAAGTTGCTTTGACAATGAAGTGCCTGGAAAATGTTTCTCCCCAGTGAAGACCTGTATGCTTAGGTGAGGTGAGGTTTTGTCACTGGTGGTCATTCCCCTTTCACTCTTGCTGCCAGGAAGCTCTGAATCAGGTCTCAAAGTTCCACATGTGTGTGTGCTCAGTTGTGTCTGATTCTTTGCAATGCTGTGGACTGTAGTCTGCCCAGCCACTTTGTCCATGGGATTCTCCAGGCAAGAACACTGGAGTGGGTTGCCATTGTCTCCTCCAGGGGATCTTCCCAACCCAGGATGGAACCCACATCTTTTGCATCTCCTGCAAAGGTACATGGATTCTTTCATCAAGCCACCTGGGAAGTGACCAGCAATGAGCTTTATGTTTGCCCTGTTCGCAAATTCCTTTTTTCTTGTCCAGAGTTTCTGTTTCTATTCTGTGTTTTTTTTGTTGTTGTGAACTGCCTTACATCAAAGAGACAAAAGTCTAATTTTGTACACAAATTTAAAAAATCATGCTGCCTATTGCGTGCCTTAGGAACACAGGCCTCGGTCTGGGAGCTCATCTTGTTTTCCTTCATGCTTAAAAACACATCCATGGCTTTGGACTCTATCTAAGATGAGAGATTGGCGCCAGAACAATGTAATCAGAGCTGGAAAGAGGAAATAAAACTGGGTCGGTGGCCTGGATATAGGACGTCTTTACTTTCGGCCTTTAGAGGTTGCTCCTGTGACCCATTTTACAGATAAACCAGGGCAGATGTGAAGGAGGATTCGGCTTCCAGGGGCCACCAGGCCCTGCCTGAGTGGCATATCACTCCAGAGACCTGCCTCCAGGCCTCTCTGTCTCACAGCCTCCCGCAGCCTTGCCCTTTTCCAAAGTGCTTCTGCGCTACAGGTCCTTCCAAATGCTACTGGTGAGCCCACTGAATTTCTACTTTGTTTAGCAATCAGAATCACTGTGACTTTTGAAAAGCATGAAATCTCCAAGGAAAGGAACATCCTTTTAGGTACTTAGCTTCCCACCTACCCCCATGCACCTCCCCCCACCACCACGCCCGCCCCCCTGCCAATATGGAGAAACAATCTGAATACACAAAATTAGAAAAACATACACAGAATGGTTGTTTAAAAGCCACAGCTGTCCACACCAAGTATTTGGTATGAGAGAAAGAAGGTAGGAAACATCGGGTTAACAAAATAGCTGCAGATGGATGGGTTCGAGGCCGGGCCGAGGCTGCCATTATCTGCACTGTGGGCAGAGGCTCATTTGCATGCCAGGACAAAGGTTCCCTGTTGGAGACCCGTTCTCTCCATCTTCCTCCTCAAAAAGGCGGCTCACCATCCGCAGTGAAGATCGCCTGCCTCCGTCCTCCCATCAGAAACCTACAGGAACGAACACAAATCTGTTCTTTTAACACAACGTGGGCACAAAGTGGTGTTTTCACTGCAAATAAAGCCAGGGGAAGCTGAAGAATGGGGCCTTTTATTTGCAGGAGATACTCAAAGGAAGCCAGATTGAACTGTAGGCCAACACGTATGAATAAAGTTGTTAGAGAATTTGCAGCCTGTGGTCTGGGAGCGCCACTGTAAGTTTGCCTACTGTCAGCTTGAAGCACTTTGCATCAGAATGCATAATTGCCTCTGTTAATGACATTTTTAGCCCCGTTCTCCAACAGAGAATAAATTCATTTTCCCTCCACTTTTCATACTGCCTGGGAGAGCAGACATTTTTTCTTTCAATTTAATAAACATGATTGACAACAGAAAAATGCAGATTTGCTTTCATTCTATTATAACTGTATTTTGGAGGCCAGAATGCACACATGTATTCTTCCGACAATTACACAACAGCCTATTAACAATGGCATTCATTCCGTGAATTCTGAAGGCCCTCTCTTATGACTCTTGTAAGAAGTAGCTGGAAAGTGGCACGAAGAAATATTTAAAAATACACCGAGACTAAGGACATTTTAAACACCATATCTAATGGGAAATGCCAGGGTAGAAAGGGCATGTCAGTGGTGAAGGCCAGCCTCTGAGCAGGGGGCAGCTTCTGAGAGCATCACTTGAAGCGCTGGGGCTCCAACCCCACACTTTCAGGGGCTTCCCAGGTGGCACAGTGGTAAATAACCCACCTGCCAATGCAGGAGGAATGGGTTCTATCCCTGGGGCGGGAAGATCCCCTGGAGGAGGAAATGGCAACGCACTCCAGTATTCTTGCCTGAAAAATTCCATGGAGAGAGGAGCCTGGCAGTCTACAGTCCCTGGGGTCACAAGGAGTTGGACATGACTGGCCATGCCGGAGTTTCCCTGGTGGCTCAGACAGTAAATAATCTCCCTGCCATTTGGGAGACCCAGGTTTGATTCCTGGGTCAGGAGGATCCGCTGGAGAAGGGAATGGTAACCCACTCCAGTATTCTTGCCTGGACAATCCCATGGACAGAGGAGCCTGGCGGGTTACAGTCAGTGGGGTTGCCAGGAGTCGGATGTGACCGAGTGATTTAACAACAAGGTCAGAAGGATTATTAGTAAGAGGTGTGAGACCAGCACCCTGACCTACCTGGATTATGTGAAGGAGCCTGGGGTTTCTCCTCCCTTTCTTCTCTCTCTCCCCTACCCCACCTTCTCAATCTCCGTGCTCCCAGGAAGGAAGGTTGAGAACCTACCTTTCCCATATGGTTGGGCAAGAACAGAGGAAAGATGACTGTCACTGAGGCTAAGAAAGCCAGAGGACAGGGTGATTTCTGAGGCTGTGGCCTGAGGCGCCATGAGGCCTGGGGGTGGTGACAGTCTAGCCCTGCTCTAGGGAGTGACCCCATGATGTCACTGAGGGTCTTGACACCAGCTCTTTAAATCAGGGGCTCCTTTAGGGGAGCCCCACTGCCATGGTTTCTAATGGCCTTAATCCCAGGCCTGAGGGGCAGGTTAAATAATTTTTCTTTTCTCACTACCAAAGGCACCCTCATGTGTGAGTAGAAGAGAAAGGGGAAAAAAGTAAATCTCCCAGAGCATAGATAATCTCCTCTTGATCTGGTCTCCCCGGGCCTCTGGCTGGCGAAGCTAAGCTGTCATGATGGTTCCAGAAAAATGAGCGTGGGAATGCCCCTCCTTGGGTTTGGGAGAGCCTACTATGGAGGGGGGATCCCTGTGGCATCTTCTGGTCCCTAAGCCTGCGCCCCCCGGTGACGGCTGTGTCGCCTGGTGCAGACTCTGCTGCAAGTGGGCCCTGGTACCATGTGGTCACATATCCGCATCCAAACGAGAGGTCGGATTAGATCATTGGGGTGAAAGAGCTTTGTAAACTATAAAGCGCTGGACAAACGTCTGTGAGTTTTCATTATTAGTAACACAGGCCCTCTTCTGCCAAAAAGACTATTAAATGCTTTTTATCAGACATTTTTAAAAATTGTTAACAGATCTTTATCGAGTAGGAAATGGCAACCCACTCCAGTATTCTTGCCTGGAAAATCCCATGGACAGAGGAGCTTGGGGGACTATAGTCCACAGGGTCACAAAGAGCTGGACACGACTAAGCATATTTCTCGAGAGCCTGCCACCTACTAGTCACTTCAGTACAATAAATCAGAGCATGTCACTCCCCAACCTGATCCACTCCAAGGCTCCTCCTTACATGTAGAATAACACTCAAAAGAGAATCCTGGCCCTGTATGCTCTCCCCACCTCCCCTCCATCGCCCCCTTCCCTCTTCTGCTCCAGCTGGGGCACCCTCCTCGCTGATCCTCAAACCTGCCAACCTCATTTCACCTTAAAGCCTTTGTACACGCTGTCAAATCTGCCTGGAAGACACCCACTTTCATCCATTCAGGTCTCTGTTCAGATGTCACTTCTTCTGAAGGTTGCCTTTTCTGCTATACATTGAAGTGAGCCAGCCATACGTATACACATGATGGTGGTGGTGGTTTACTCCCTCAGTCCTATCGGACTCTTTGTGACCCCATGGACTGTAGCCTGCCAGGCTCCTCTGTCCATGGGATTCTCCAGGCAAGAATACTAGAGTGGGTTGCTATTTCCTTCCCCAGGGGATCTTCCCAACCCAGGGATCGAACCTGTGTCTCCTGCATTGCAGGCGGATTCTCTACTGCCTGAGCCATCAGGGAAGCCCAATGTATACATTCATCTCCTCGCAATTATACTCTGACATAAATAAAGAAATAATAAAGAATATTTGTTTAAAAATAACAAGGTTGCCCTTGACCATGCTGTTTGCAATCACCCCTTATACCTGATGCTTGTTTACATCTCACCTTGCATTAAGGTTCTTCATAGCCCTCATGATGATCTGAAATTGTTGAAGGTGTGTGTGTATATGTTGCTTGTCTTCCCTACCAGAATATATGCTCTGTGAAGTGCATTTCACTCTTGGCTCTGTGGCCCTGATATTTGGCATACAGTAGGTGCTCAGCTGGAGAAGGGAATGGCAACCCACTCCAGTATTCTTGCCTGGAAAGCCCCATAGGCAGAGGAGCCTGGCGCATTACAGTCCATAGGGTCACAAAGAGATGGACACGATTGAAGTGACTTAGCACCCACGAATGCACACAGGTGCTCAATAGAGCCTGGCACATGGTGGGTACTCAATAAATGTTTATGAGATGAATGCAAAGGGGATGCAAAGATGAGAAAAAATATCAAGGGACTTAGTTAGCATCCTGCCCTTTATCTCCCGGTATTTGGTTTAGAAAGGAAGCAAAGCATAAGAACACAATATTGACTTTATGAATGAACTTGAAAGACTTAGACACCCAAGTTCTTTTTCTTTTTCATAAGAAGACCTGCCCAGAAGATCTGGTTTCTAAGGTCCCCTTGGGGCTAGGACTTTTGAGGGGAGAGATATGAAGACCAGGGTCCAAAGAGCCAGGTCAGAGAGTTCAGGGGTAACACAGACACTGGGAGGGCCGCCCAGCTCCCAGTGCCTCCCAGTGCCTGGCCTGGTCCTACCAGCTCTCTTCCACCTCCCCCTCTGTGGGTCCAATGAGAGCCACGCGGGGCCTCCTCTCTGACTGGTTACAGAAGGAGCCCCTAAACGAAGCTGAGCCCAGGAGTCGCCTTCAACCCCAGACCGTGGATGGCTTTGCTAGACCAGTTCGGGCCTCCCTTAGGGATGTTCTGACTGACCCTAGAGAGGAAAACCATTTTCCTTTCTAGCCACAAAGTTATGGGGATGTGAGGCTGGAAAGAGGGATCAGTGGAAGTTGTAGCCTTGTGGCAATAGCTGCAGGAAGCGAGATGCAGAGACGACAGGCAGAGGTGGAGGTGCAGAGATACAGAGATACAGAGAGAAGTTTCAGGCTGGGTCTGCTTCCACGCCCTTCCTTGCCTTCTGCCCTAAGCCACTAAATCCCGCCTGTCTGCCTCCTGGCTCAAACTCCTTTTTTTCTAAAATTAACAAATGTGCCCTGATGAGTCTATTTTTATACAAACTATTATTCAATTATTATAACATAGGCACATACATTGAGTCTAAAAATGCAAGCCCTCCAGGAGATTATTAAATGAAAAGTGGTCTTCCTCGTGTCCCCCCCTCCCTCCTCCGCCTCACCACCACCCCCCACCCCACCCCCCAGTTTCATTCCCTAGAGGTAACTGGCAACCACTTGTTAAACTGATTATCCTTCTTACTGTCATTTGACCAACTTCTGGCAAGCATTTTGAAAAGCAGCAGAAAACCTTTTGTAATTTTGATTTATCTGATTGTAATATATATTACTCTTGTAGATTTTCAAACAATGGGTTATTCAGTCATTTATTTCAGTCAGCTCTGTCTGCATTAGTAAATGTTTTGACATTAGCCATTTGTTTCAGAGATGAATGATTCATTTGGGTATTTCTCAACAACATAAAAGAATACTGTGGGTGAGGGCATTGCGGACTTTTTGGCAGGGACTGAGTTATTCCTTTTCACATTCTTTATAGTGATCATGGCATTTGCGTAGCGCAGGCACACAGTATGTGTTGGAAGGGATGAAGAATTGGGTGAAAAGGAGCCCAAGACAGAAGGGGAAAGAATGAAGCTTTATTGAGTGCCTTCTAAGGGTCACGGGCTTGGCATGCTTTATCTCTTTTAGTTATTGTTGTAACCCTGAGTGACTGTAGGCCCTATCTCTCTCCAGCTGGTTCTTCTTTCATTTCATAATGAAATGAAACTCCGCATCTCTCCCACTCATTTGTTTTGCTAGGCTAGCCAGGGCTGCTTTCTATTGCTTGCACTCAAGAACCCTAACGGAGAAATGGGTGCCTCCAAAGCGGGGCACAATGGACTGGACAGGAAATAGATGTATGCCCATTTAAAAAAGAGAACGATGAGGGTACAGACCCATTCAGTGCTTTGCTTCAGCCCACATAGCTAGGGAGTGGCTGAACAGGAATGAACTCCGGCCTGTCAGGGCACAGACGTTTGGTCCTTTCTGCCTCTCTGCAGCTAGTGCCAAGGCTCTGGCATAGGAATAAATTATTTCCAGAGGCCAAAGAAAGCATGACTGAACTTGCATGGTCCTCACCTAGAAGTCAGCTTGCATTTGTTTTGCAGAAGGTGGCCTCTTCCTCTTCCAGAAGTCTGTAAGCTTTATCCTTGGAGGCTTTTCTAGACCCCTCTTGATGCAATGGCATGTCTTAGACACTTAGAAAACAGTGTTTAGATAAGGGAAGTCAGGCACTCTTCTCCTATTTGTCTTTCATATCTCCAGATGTTTCATATGTGTCCCATTCCTCTTCTGCTGCCTTCACTACATAGTTAAAAAGAAAAGAATAGGGATCTGCCAGCTATGGTGAATATTAATCATTTGTTTGTTTTAGGTCTGACTCTTTATCTCACAAAATATTACAAAGTGGTCAAAAGCAGAGACTCCAAAGCCAGATCTTCTACGCTTGAGTCCCAGTTCTGCCTCTTGTTGTACAACTCTCTGATGTGTGATAAATTACTTACTATCTCTGTGACTCTGTTTTCTCATCTGTAAAATGGGTATAATAATAAATGCTCATGTCTCCCAGGATTGTTGTCTGGATTAAAAGGTTAACATATCTAAAATGCTTTGAACAGAGCCTAGCACATGATAGGCATTGTGTTTGTTATTACTATTTTTCCTTAATTTATTATTTGAATTTTTAATTACATTTTAAGGTTTGAGGGAGCCTGAACAGATGAAATGTTTTGAATTTTGCAGGTACATGTATGTGAATCTTGCCGTTCAGGACAGAGGCTCAGAACCTGTGAGTAAGGTGTAGGTCTGAGAGAAACAAATGACTGGTAGCTGTGGGAGTATAAATAGAATCCTTCTTCATGGATATTCTAATTATTCTTTCCTCTTTGACATGGTTCCATGTTTAGCTGCATAATATTAAGCAATACTTATGCAGTTCGGAAAGGGCAATTTAGAAAGATCAGACCCAATGATCTTAAAGCCATGATGTATGGTTCAGCGAAAGTATAAGTAGGTCAAATACCTCTAACAGAATTAGCTGAAATTATGCAAGCTATTATATTGGATATTACTGTTTGAACATTTTGTATAAACGGCAGTAATACACATTCGTCTTTAGAGGATGAATCAAGACTTAAAACTAATTCTGGCGAATTAAGAATTGTATTTTCCAAGAATTAACTACCACAATTTGACTGCAGCTGTAAAAATTTTATTAGGCAATACATCTGACCTCAAATTGGAAATTTGTGTTGGAACCCAGTTTAGGAAATAATTATTGCTGTGTTGTTAATTTTATATTTGCCTAATAAAACATAGCAGGAGCAACAGGGTAGCGTGCATGTAACAAAAGAAAGCCCTTGGACATGCTTGAAACAAATGTTTTCAACCCAGCTGGAACACCGAGGAGGAGAGAGTCTATCTGATAAACGCTATCCTGGTGAGGTCGTGGAATTAGCAGTTCGTGGCTATCAGACCGTGAGAAAGAAATGCATTGATGTTGTTTGTATCATTCACACCAGCCAATAAGAAGCATCCCTCTGTGTGTACCTTAAACCATCTGCCTTCGTTAAGTTTAACTTCCTCACACACTCCAGCCTCACAGGAACGCACACGTACACGTTGGCGTTGACACTCGGCCTACCTACATGTTCCTATGAGCAGAGAAAGACCAATTCTCTTGGAAGCCTGTAGCCGCCGTCAGCATGGAGAGAGGGCTCATTAATTCATGCAGTCGTGTGAATGTATATTATGTTTCCTTATGCTGGTATCAGCTTCTAGTATCTTCCAGTAGCATCTAGTATCTTCCTGTTTCATCTCAAAGACATAACTTGAGGTTATGAACTATGTCCATGGCTCCTTGCTCCTGGTTGCTGGTGGGCAGGATTATCCAACAGTTGGGACACAAACTGCCTTTGAGGTGGAGTATCAAATAAGATTCTCCCCATGAGAACATTATTCCCTTAACAATGCTCTCATGATCCTTCTGGTTGTATCAACCAGGATATCTCAAGTTACTGGTAGATTGTCTTTAACACCTTTTAAACTCTTGTTTACCTCCATTTTTACCAAAGTTTGGGGAGGACTTGGGCTCAAAGCCATGGAGGCAATACTAGCTAGCTATGGACTAGTGATGATGATTTGTTTGCCCTCCTTTTTTTTAAAATTAATTAATTAATATGGCTGCATCAGGCCTTAGTTGTGGCATAAGGAATCTTTGTTGTGTTGCATGGAATCTTTTGCTGCAGCGCACATATTCCATAGTTGGGGGCACAGGCTTAGTTGCTCTGCTGCATGTGGGATCTCCAGTATTGTTGCCTGGAGAATTCCATGGACAGAGGAGCCTGGCCGACTACAGTCCATGAGGTTGCAAAGAGTGGGACGTGACTGAGCGATTAACACTTTCACTCCTTTTTCACTTTTTTCATGTGAAATCTTAGTTCCCCGACCATTGCAAGGCAGATTCTTAACTACTGGACCACCAGGGAATTCCCCACCCTGCTTTTTTTTCTTTTAAATGATTGTATTTGATTTAGGATAAATGGACATGGTTGTCCATTTATGATAGGGATTGAGTGTCTACTTTAAAATAATTGAAACATAAAACAGTGTAATTTATTTAAAAATATATTAGATAAATATAAATAAGTAGACCTTAGGTAAGGCAAGGACTTGGATAGGCAAAATCAAGAAGATTGTTCTAAGTGGCATGAAAGGCATGCTCAAAGAATTAACTGGAAAGGGATTAATGAAATGACTAGTTAGAGAGTTGTGAGCAGGGTGAAGGGGACCAAAGAGAGAGGGTGAACACTCAGGACTAGCAACTGTGGGAGCCATTAGCCTCTGAGGGCTGAGTGTGAGGGAAGGGGGGTTTCCCCAGAGCCACATGAGACCTGGGATTTAGGAGGTGGGAGACAGCTGCCTCATTGGGAAAGTGAAAGTGAAAGTCTCTCACCTATGTGACACCGTGAACAATACAGTCCATGGAATTCTCCAGGCCAGAATACTGGAGTGGGTAGCCTTTCCCTTCTCCAGGGGATCTTCCCAACCCAGGGATCAAACTCAGGTCGCCCACATTGCAGGCAGATTCTTTACCAGCTGAGCCACAAGGGAAGCCCACCTCATTGGGAAGCAGAGAAATAAACACCCTGACGTCTCTCTGCTTCCATCTTCCAGCATACTGCTGGTGACTTATATCATCCCAACCCAACCAGAAGCCAAAGTCAAGGGAGAGTCTGGGAGATGCAGTTCTCGGAGGTCAGCCTCTCAGGACAGAGAACAGTGTGGGTAAAGAAGAAGTCGGTGCTCAGTCACTTCAGTCACGTCCGACTCTTTGTGACCGCATGAACTGTAGCCCACCAGGCTCCTCTGTCCATGGGCTTTCCCAGGCAAGATTACTGGAGTGGGTCACCATGCCCACCTCCAGGGCATCTTCCTAACCCATGGATCAAACCTGCATCTCCTGCATTGCAGGTAGAATTTTGACCTGTGATCCACCAGTGAGGCCCTGAAGGAAGGAGTAGCGGCTGGCCAATGGAGAAAAGCCATAGCAATGGTGCTGAAATGAGTGAATTCGGGAGATGCTGCTGGGGTGTTAGAGAGAAATGGAAGATGGTGATTAGGGGAAAGGGAATTGGCTTTTGAGATTCTACCCTGTATTTTCCACGAGTCAAATATCCTTAGCCTGCTTTATTTCATTATTTATATCATGAGTAAATGGAAGAGATGAGCAAAATTCATCTCTGAAATTCTTATACTGCTAGAGAACAGAGCCAAGTGATAAGTTATTGGCAGATGAATGCTTCACTTGAAGCCCCTGCAGCACGCAGCCCCTCTCACCCACAAGCTTTGTAAAGTAGAGCACAGAAGTTGAGAAGAGCAGCTCAGGGATCCATCTGGCTGAGGTTCAAGTCCCAGCTCCATCACATACCAGCCATCTGATAGTGAGGGAGTCGCTTAATCTCTGTGCCTCATTTTACTCATCCACAAAATGGGAACATGACAGTTCCTACTTCTTAGGGATGCTCTAAGGATTAGGTTGGTTAATGCAGATTAAGTTCTCTGAGCAATATCTGGCACAGAGTAAGTGTTCAATAAGTGCTCTGTAGCAATGTTATTGTAATTGTTTTGTTTCTGTTTTGTTTTGCAGGTGATAATGGTACCCCTTCTTTCTTTGGCACATAAGTAACAGTACTAACGCTGAGGCATAAAAAAGTGGAATAAGGAAGGCTCTTTCCTCCTTATTTCTTCACTGCAGTAAAACCTTAATAGATCAGAAGGTGCGATACTCCAGTAACAAAGACCCTGGTTAATCAAGGAAATCAGAACTCCCTTTTTGTTCCAGTATCTGTTGAAATAGTTTCTAAGATGGACCAGTCCACTTAGATCACCTAGTGAAGAGAGTAGTGAACATAGCTGGAGACCCTTGGAGACTGAAAACCTGAATGAGCTGAGATTCATCGTTCAGAAGATGTGAACTTACCCTTCTAGCCTGTGGATCAAGACTAGGTATTAGGCTGAACATTCCAGGTACTACTTTTAGAGGATTTGTCTTTAATCTACCATGTGCTATTTTATTTTCATTTACTTCTTTCTATAAGATGAATAAACTACCCTGAAAAGTTAAGGTTCTCCTAGCACAAGCATGCTTTAAGTGGTAAAAATTCTTCATTTAATTTGTGTGTGTGTGTGTGTGTGTGTGTGTATGTGTGTTAGATGGGGTTTGCCCAGGATAAGGCATGGCTCTGGCCCTTGGGGAGATTTTGATTATAATGAGGAGCATGAGACAATATCCAGGTGAGACTCTTCTGACTGCCTTTGGTAGGTCTAGGGTACAGAAGGGATCCCCCAAAGACCCTTTCCCTTTCTGCTAGAGATAGAAGCTACATTGGACCAGTGATTACCTGGGGTAAGGACTCATTTCTGAGCTGGATTCAGAGGGAAAGTAGGATATTGAGAACTGGAGATGGATGAGAGGAAACCTTTATGATAGAGAGAATTCTACAAGTAAAGGCTTAACATGAGGGAATTACTAAATAGGATTCAAAACCAGCAAGTATCCAGCTTGGCAGCCATGTGTTTCGCATGTTGTAAGCAGCCTCTTAATGTGTTTGTTTTATGGACTATAATATGGCCTCCACAGTGAGAAATAGACCAGAAAATATGGTTGGGGTTGGATTATAAAGAGTTTTAAATGTCAAGCCAAAGAATGAACATGCAAGATTGTGAGTTGATTGTTTTGACTTCCAATCTTGAAGTGAAAAGGTAGAGAGCCTTTTCAGTGTCCCAGGTCTTAAAGTTAAGAGATGGATGCTATGGCCTTGCCTCTGTAGAGTTCACAGTCAGACACAGAAGATGGTCACTGCATGATATCACAGAGGTCACAGCAAAGGGACCATGGTGTTGAACTCAAGGTGGGTCAGAGAAGCTGCCGAAAGTGGGGGATTCCTGGGGGAGACACAGGCAATTGATTCAGCGAAGTAAGGCAGAGAGAACTGTGTGTGCAAAGATCCAGAGATGAAAGAAGATGACTGTTGAGAAACAGCCAATGGACTTCTTCCAAGGATGACTAGTTGGGATGATTTTGATAGGAAGGCACAACAAGCCACTCAAGTGGATGCCAATAAAAATATGGGGTCATTAGAAAAGACTCTGATGCTGGGAAAGATTGAAGGAAGGAGGAGAAGAGGACAACAGAGGATGAGATGGTAGGATGGCATCACCGACTCAATGGACATGAGGTTGAGCAAGCTCTGGGAGTTGGTGATGGACAGGGAAGCCTGGCATACTGCCATCCATGGGGTCACCAAGAGTCAGACACGACTGAGCGACTGAACTGAACTGATTATAAGGGTACTAAAGGCTCCTGGACTCTAAGTACAATACAGCCAAGTCTCAGGGAACTTACTGACTGTCAGGAACCAAATATTCAAGCCCTCCCCCATGGGCTATGTAGTTTCTCATCTCTGCTTTTTCTTTTCTTATCTACTTCTGTCTCCCTCTCTTCCTTGTCTTTCAAATTGGCCACCAGCCCACCACACCATGCAACCTGTCTGCACAACCCTAACTAACTCAGCCTCTCAGCCCAGAGTCCCAGGAGAGAACTCCGACCACCTGGACTCAGCAGAGTTCTTAACACCAGACTATGTCATTGGACTGTCCAGAGATTTATTATCTTTGGGTTGGGATCTCTGGTCCAATAAGCTGTGGCTGGGAGGGAAGGGACCAGGTAATACATGTCCACTCATCTGGGGCCATGGGTCTTAATGCCCAAATCTCCAAAGATTCTAAGATGCCACGGAAGCTAGTTTGAATAAAGAACCAGCCCTTGAACTGACAACATTTTGCCCTGCAAAGCCCCTCCCCCCAACACCTTCACCGCCTCCCCCTCCCCTCCCCCATCCAATCTAAGTGTAATGACCTGAGAGCCACTTCCTTGATTGACATTCTTGTCAAGACCCACTCATTCTGGACCCAGAATGTTAATTTCTTTTGGAACAGCAAAGAAATAAATAATTCAATTAGGCGTTTTCCTGCTAGACCTATGGAGAGAACTAAGTGATAGGAATCTCTCCATCAAGTTGTCAGTTTTATCTTAAGCACTCAGGGACAGAAAATGGTGGCAAATAACAATTTGTGATCGAGAGAAAGTAGAAAGTGCAACCCTCCAGTCAGAATGTTAATTCTCAGAATTTTGTGTTTATCTTGGTGGTGATGCTGCCTTCAATTTTATTAAAAGTTTAGGACTTTCTCTGATTAAAAATGTACTAATATGCTAAGAAAAAAAAAATTCCTCTCCCCCGCCATATTAAAATTTATTTCCCAGGAGAGAAAATAAATTTCTGTGAAACGAAAGAAAGAATTAAGATGCTTGTTTTCTGAATCAGCCTGTTTTCTTCTTGCAAAGAATGTGCTTTCAGGCAAATACATTTGTGTGCCTCTGGAGGTATGTGATGTCAGCCGCTGTAAGACAATAGTAATTAAAAAATTAAACAATTAAAAAAGGGAAAAGTTTGTCATCAATTTTAATGTTATGTTATGTGAATTAATATTTCTTCTTATAATGCAATATTCTTCAATTTATCATGCAAGCACAGTCCTTGCTTCCGCATGGTAGATAATTAGTTTACATTACTCTACAGAAATGAATTGTCGCTGGTGATCTCAAGTGCCTGCTAACAAATCATTTTTGTTGGGGGCTTCATTGAGATTCTACTCAGGCCTTAACTATAGCTATATATGGCATTATCCTTAAATGTTAAATATCAGCCTCCTTTAACAAGTAACAACAACAACCAAAAAAAAAAAAAGAAAGAAAGAAAATTAGACTCCTAGACCAAGAAGGCTAGAAACCTATTCTTGTGACAAATCAACACTTTGTCCTCTTACTTCACAAAAAAGATTTGTGTTCTCAAGTATAATTTTCATGACCAGTTTTTCTCTCCTCTCCCACCACCAACCCAGCCACTAAGCCAATCAGCCCGGACAGTGAAGACAAGCTGTTAGTGAGACAAAATTACTCATGAGTCTTCATGCACCTCCTCCTCTGAAGCTTGATGTCACCATGAAATACTCATGGAAAAGAAAATTGACCTCTAGATCTAATTCAAAATTCCAGTCTTCATCATCATGTGTATGAGAGCCATATTATGGATCATTTTCATCACAGGGGAGAAAGAAAATTGGATTGTCTGCTTGTGTCTGGTGAGCCCAGTACTGCAGAGTGGATCTGTCTCCTGGAGGCTCCTAAAGGCCAGTGCCCATGGAGAACACCGTCTGCCACGCGGGGAACTGAGCGGGAACTATGGAAGGTGTGACTTGCAAGCATCTCGCCTTAGAGAGAAGATGATGACTTCTGAGAATCTGATTCACTATAGTCTAGAGATTCTCAGGAACGTGGTGAGAGTCCTCCAAATGACTTTAGAGAAATATCAGCCCTGCCTGCCAAGAGTTCCAAGCCTAAGATTCAACTAGATTTGATTGGGCCAACAAACATTTATGGAGTGCCTATTAAGGGCCCCACCTAAGAAGTGTGGATTCTTAGGTAGAACTATTAAAAAGTACAAGTGTAGCCTCTGCCTTAGAGTTACAGTCTAGTTGGAGGAAGAAAAGGTGAGCATAGGGCAAAAGGAAATGAAATAAAAGGGCACAAATATTGATTATCGATTAGTTTGTTGTTCAGTCGCCAAGTAGTGTCTGACTCTTTGAAACCGCATGAACTGCAGCACACCAGGCTTCCCTGTCCTTTACTGTCTCCAGGGATTTGTTCTAACTCAAGTCCATTTGATTAGTTTAGAATTTCCCAAAGTTCAAGTGACTTTGGGTGGTACATGGGTACAGCACTAATTAATGAATTAATGAGAAAATTAACTCACTTTAATCTCTTCTCAATCTTTCCATACCAACAAGAGAAACTCTAAGTTTGGTTGCTAA